>NW_012103232.1:216000-219482 GCF_000951045.1 Mandrillus leucophaeus
TGTTAGCCAGGATGGTCTTGATCTCCTGACCTCGTGCTCCGCCCGTCTCGGCCTCCCAAAGTGCTGGGATTACAGGCTTGAGCCACCACCGCGCCAGGCCTAGAGATGGGGTTTCACCATGTTGCCCAGGCTAGTCTCAAACTCCTGAGTTCAGGCAATCCACCTGCCTTGGCCTCCCAAGGTGCTAGGATTACAGGCGTGAACCAGCCACTGCACCTAGCTAAAATTACACGCCCAGCCAGTAACCACCATTCTTTATCACTGACCAGCATTTAACGCCAAGGTCCCCTTCCTTCTGTCCCTGGGCTTTCAGGGCATCACTAATGGCTCCTCCTCCTATGCTTGTGGCTGCCACTCCTTCCACAGCTTCTCTTCCTCTACTTATTCCTGTTCTGCCTGCTCATTCTGGGTGATCCTATCTAAGCTGAGATTCCCAAATCTATGTGTATTCGGCCCTTATCTCTCTTCTCAATAACAAACCCATCAGATTGCTGAATACCACCTAGCTTCCAGAAGGTACCTCAAAGAAAGATTCTTTCTGTTGAAAAGAATCACCCCCCTACCCTCATCCCTTTCTCTTCTCTCAAAGGTACCACTCAATCCTCTCTGAAGTCATCATACCTCTTCCCTCACCTTCTATGTGCCACTTTACATTCCTATGGCATTTGATCTTGGCTCAGCTTCTCAGCGTCCCTCTCTAGTAACAGAGAATTAGTCCTTCAGATCTTTCCCCACCCAGAGCAGTTTCTCAAAAGTAAAACTCATCAGTTCTCCTTTTAAAATTTGACAGTTCTCTTTTTAAAAACCTTAGATGGCTCCCATTATTAAACTCATTTACAAGGCACAGGAGGCCCTTTACAAGTTGGCTTTATCTTTCCTTCCTAGGTTCCCGCCCATCATTTACATTAATTATAACTGTGTCTTTACCAGCAGGCACTGCCACCACCTCTTCTACCTCGTATACTTGTTCTCATCCTTAAAGAATCAGTTGAAGGCCGGGTGCAGTGGCTCATGCCTGTAATCCCAGCACTTTGGGAGGCCAAGACGGGCAGATCACGAGGTCAAGAGATCAAGGCCATCCTGGCTAACACGGTGAAACCCCGTCTCTACTAAAAAAAATACAAAAAACTAGCCGGGCGGGGTGGCGGGCGCCTGTAGTCCCAGCTACTCGGGAGGCTGAGGCAGGAGAATGGCATAAACCCGGGAGGCGGAGCTTGCAGTGAGCTGAGATCCCGCCACTGCGCTCCAGCCTGGGCCGCAACAGAGCAAGACTCCTCTCAAATAAAAAAAAAAATCAGTTGAAGAGCATCTCCTCTCTCTTTCAAGCCTTTCCCCACCTCTCAGGTACAGTTGATCACCTTTGCTTTTAAGCTGTCATGGCATTCTATTTTAATTTTTTCAATAGACCAAGCTTCTCAAAGACAAAAAACAAAAACAAAAACAAAAACATGGTTTACTTCCAGTAGATGCCAAGAGTCTAGCAGTGAGTTTTGGTATATAGTAGGCCTCCATATATCAAAGAAATTCCCTTTCCAATTTTCCTCCTTTTTTGTTTCCGAAAGCATAAAAGCTCGGATATTTGAATTACCTAACTATGGTTTAATTCTATCAGAAAATTGGTGTGACAGAATTCGAATACTGTTGAGCGTGCCTTCGAAGCCTCTTCTCACGTTCATTCCAGGTGAGTTGCTATGTGCCTAGTGGCCCCACCTAACCTGTTATGATTTTAGCTCAGATTCAACTCAAGTTAATCTGAATTCCCCACTAATAGGCTGTGTCCCCTTTTACTTATCTGAAATAATTAAAATAATGTTTTTGTTTTTTGTTTTTCCCGAGACGAAGTGTTACTCTGTTGCCCAAACTGGAGTGCAGTGGCGCAATCTTGGCTCACTGCAACCTCAGGCTCCCAGGTTCAAGCGATTCTCCTGTCTCAGCCTCCAGAGTAGCTGGGACTACAGGTGCATGCCACCACACCCAGTTAATTTTTGTAGTTTTAGTAGAGACGGAGTTTCACCATGTTGGCCAGGATGGTCTTGATCTCCTGACCTCGTGATCTGCCCGCCTCGGCCTCCCACAGTGCTGGGATTACAGGTGTGAGCCACCACGCCCGGCTGGGAACACAACTCTTAACTGGACAAGATTCCATTCTCAGCATAAGGACAGTGTTCTTGGTTTTTGTTTGGTTTTTGTTTGTTTTTTTGGAGAGAGTCTCCCTCTGTCGCCCAGGATGGAGTCCAGCTGCACCATCTTGGCTCACTGCAACTTCCACCCCCCCCCAACCCCTCCTCGGTTCAAGTGATTCTCCTGCCTTAGCCTCCCGAGTAGCTGGGACTACAGGCGCACGCCACCATGCCCGGTTAATTTTTTGCATTTTAGTAGAGACGGGGTTTCACCACGTTGCCCAGGCTGGTCTCAAACTCCTGCACTCAGGCAATTCGCCCGCCTTGGCCTCCTAAAGTGCTGGGATTACAGGTGTGAGTCACTGTGCCCAGCCATGTTCTTGTATTTTATCTGAATCAAATTCATATGATTTTAACTACTGGTCAGGAGAAATGCAAAGGGGTTTATTCACAGTGTTGAATTCTATGCTGATTAAAATTACTGGCAATCCTTTCCCCTACTCCCAATTAATGGAAGTCTAGACTTGAGTTCTTAAATATTTAGAACAGGGGATGTAAGGAGGAGGCACAACCATGCTTGTTTCCTCCTGTCCCTTCAGGGATTGGCTTCTACTTCACAGGTGTGTGAGGCTCCTTTTCTGGGCTCTCAGGTTAGACTAAGCACCCTTTCTCGGTTCTCCCACAGCTGCTTTACCATGCATGGAAATTAAACACATACAACTTACATTCATTCATTCATTCATTTTTTGAGACAAAGTCTGGCTCTGTTGCCCAGGCTGAAGTGCAGTGGCACGATCATAGCTCACTGCAGCCTCGACCTCCCAAGCTCAAGCAATCCTTCCACTTCAGCTTCCCAAGTAGCTGGGACTTAAAGGCACATGACACCACGCTCAGCTAATTTTTAAATTTTTTTATAGGAAAGGGGTCTCACTATCTTGCCAGGGCTGGTCTCGAACTCCTGGGCTCTAGTGATCCTCCTGCCTTAACCTCCCAAAGTGCTGGGATTACAGGCATAAGCCACCAAGCACAGCTGACATTTTATTTATTTATTTTTTTTAGTAGCCAGGCGCAGTGGCTCACGTCTGTAATCCCAGCACTTTGGGAGGCCGAGGCAGGCAGATCCCCTGAGGTTAAGAGATAGAAACCATCCTGCTCAACATGGTGAAACCCCATCTCCACTAAAAATACAAAAATTAGCCGGGTGTGGTAGCATGCACCTGTAGTCCCAGCTACTTGGGAGGCTGAGGCAGGAGAATCGCTTGAACCAGGGAGGCGGATGTTGCAGTGAGCCAGGATCGCACCAACGCACTCCAGCCTGGCAACAGAGCAAGACTCCGTCTCAAAAGAAAAAAAAAAAAAAAA
>NW_012103232.1:223972-230174 GCF_000951045.1 Mandrillus leucophaeus
AAAGAAACAACACACTCCCAACACAATGGACTTTCTTACCTCAGGACATCTCCATAAGCTTTTCCCTAAACCTGGTAGACTCTTCCCCTCCTCTCAAACCAAGCCTTGCCTAGGCAGGGTTCTTCTTTACTCTTAGGTCTTAGCTTCATGCTTTCTCCTACCACACCACCCCGGGTAGGTCCCTCCTGTTATAGTCCTTCAGCCTTGGTTTATTTCCTTCATAGCATTTATTAATCTTACTAGTACTTTATTTTTCTACTTTTCAGTCTGTCTTCTCCACTACAGTAGGAGTTCCACAGGGAGAAAGTATGTCTGTCACACATCTTTCCCAGTACCTACGCTGGATTATAATTCTCTTATAAACATTTGAACAAAAATATAAAATTAAAAATTATGAAACGTTCCAATAAAAAGCATAAGACTATAACAATGCAAGCCACCAGTCCTTAAATTTCAAGTAGGACATTATTGTTACAAATTTTAGCTATGCAAGATAAACCAAAATATTAGCCAAGAGGTATTAAATTCTGGCTTTAAAAGCTCAGTTTTGATGCCTGAAAAGTTAAGCCACTAAATTTATCCTGTTTGGGATGTGAAGAAGCATTACACTGAGTTTTCCGTTTGGCAAGGCTCTAGTAGTCACTAGCTTTCTATAAAAGGCTAATAACATGTTAAGGCTAAGCCATGAAAACCAGGCTTGGGAGTGGCAATTCGAAGATTCAGTATAACAAAGTAAATTCAGTCAGTATCTAATTCAACCAGCATGGTGATCTCCTTCAGAGATACCTAGGAAAATGAAAAACTAAATTAAAGCAACAGGCCTGAGGCAGAGGGCACAGAGAAGGAGAAACAAAGCTGAACGTGAGGGGGAGGGTCAGAGAAAGGCCCTATCATCTGTGAAGGGACTGGAACAACAGGTAGGATTTCAACAGATGGAGAGCGAGGTGTAGTTAAGGCAGTCAATGAAGAGCCAACAGCGGGAGCAAAGGTGCAAAGGTACAAAGGTATGAGTAACGAAGGATGGCTACCAGGGAATAAGTGAGCAGCCTAGTAGAGCTGCAGTAAAGGAAGGACGAGAGGAGGCAAAAACAGAATTACATGCTTGTTCTCTAAGAAGACACATGCATGTATGGAAAATTTGGAGGCGATTCTGTGGATAGACAGAAGCAGCATACTTCTTTTCCTCCCTCTAGAAGGAGATTCAAGCCATCAACTCCTTTTTCTTTTTTTTTTTTTTTTTTTTTGAGACGGAGCCTCACTCTGTCGCCGGGCTGTGCAGTGGCGCGATGTCGGCTCACTGCAACCTCCGCCTCCCGTGTTCAAGCGATTCTCCTACCTCAGCCTCCCCAGGAGCTGGGATAACAGATGCCCGCCACTACGCCCAGCAAATATTTTGTATTTGTAGTAGAGACGGGGTTTCACCATGTTGGTCCGGCTGGTCTCGAACTCCTGAACTCGTGATTTGCCTGGCTCGGCTTCCCAAAATGCTGGGATTACTGGCGTGAGCTACCACACCCCGCCATTAACTCGCTTTTTGAAACAGCGGTATTATTAGTATTCATCACCTCAGCGTAAGTACATGCATGGCTTAATGAATGCCTGGTATTAATTATATAATTCACTCTCACAAACGAGATGAATAATTTATTCAGTCATACTACAAATCTCACTACAGTGGGTTCTAAGATTCTCAACCCCTTAAATTGGAATTATATTGTGCTCAAAGTTGACTGCAACTACCAGCATCTGCCAGGAACCGCATGTTTCACCAATCAGATTCTTGGTGTCCTGGTCTTTGTTATACAGTATTTGATTTATAATCACTTTCTGCCCACTTTTAAAGTCCATTTAGTTCAGTAGTTAATCTTAAAGTCATTATACTATCATGGCTTCTTTTTCTATCTCTATCCCACTATGCAAACAGTTCGTGTCCTTAATTATAATAGCTTTTAATGTTTAAAGTTTAGAGTAATACCCGGTCGACAAATCCATAAAGT
Organism: Mandrillus leucophaeus; assembly: GCF_000951045.1. Lineage (NCBI taxonomy): Eukaryota > Metazoa > Chordata > Mammalia > Primates > Cercopithecidae > Mandrillus > Mandrillus leucophaeus. The sequence continues at coordinate 225,970 of NW_012103232.1, forward strand.
CATAAACATTTAACCCTGGAAAAACTGCGTCAACACCCAATCCTTTTAAAACATGTTTAAGAAATGAACTGGCCAGTTTGTTACTTTAAAAATTCTAGGCAACTTTTCAACTCAAATTTGGGATAATTTAAATAAAAGAAACCTCTGATAAAATCAAAGTGTTACAGGGCAAACACAACAATAAAAACAAATCTTTGTTAAAATGCTTAAGGCAAATTAAAGCAACTAATCAATTAAAATAATGTATTTCACTTGGAAAAGAGACTGCTTGGTCACTTTGCATTAATTTAAAAATAAGAGATACTAAGTCATTAGACTTAACACAAAAAGCACGTCTGAAATTGAACTAGGATACAACTCAGTGTCATTCAAAAATTTTCCTTAATAACATTTTAGCCTAATTCCACCATGGAAATTAATCAGACTAATCTCTGGCCTACTAATGGTCCTTGGGGAGAAAATATGAAATACATTTTCCAAAAAATATCCTCGCTGAAGCCAATGCACCTTATCTTTGCGATTAACGTACTATAAAAGTGGTGGTGTCTGGCCTGCTTCAAACTTGGCACCACAGTATCAAATATATAGTTTTGATATTTTGGTTTCATTTTGTCGACTGTTACAAAGGCTGCAGTCCTGGAGTTAACCTGGAGTTCAGAGAAATTATATTTGGAGGGAGTACAAGAACCTGGGATAGTGTGCAAACTTGTGTGTACGTGCCTTTGGCGGGGAGGGGTGGGGCTTGGGTGGTGAGTGCTCGGCTATCTCCAGATTCTCAAAGAAGTCTATGGCTAAAAACGGTTTTTGGCCGGGTGCGGTGGCTCATGCCTGTAATCCCAGCATTTTGGGAGACCGAGGCAGGCGGATCATGAGGTCAAGAGATCGAGACCATCCCGGCCAACATGGTGAAACACCGTCTCTACTAAAAATACAAAAATTAGCTGGGCGTGGTGGCGTGAGCCTGTAGTCCCAGCTACTCGGGAGGCTGAGGCAGGAGAATAGCTTGAACCTGGGAGGCCCTCGGAGGTGGCATTGAGCCGAGATCGCACCACTGCACTTCAGCCTGGCGACTCCGTCTCAAAAAAAAGGTTTTTAGGAAAACCAGCAAATCCCTGCATCAGTATTACACCCAGAGAAAGTCACGAAAGGCAAAAAGCGTAAATTTTATGCCACCCCCGTTAAACATTTAAAACGCATCCTCCTGACATTGAGAAACAGCCTCATGAGGAAAACACAAAAAACAAAAACGCATCCTCTTATCCAGTGACCCAGATCCTGACACTAGCTTTCCGTTAGGAAGGCCTTCTGGAAAATAATTTGGTTCAGAATGGGGGGAATATGGGTTCAAGCGAGCCCCACCCCCTACACAAACACCCTTCGACCGACCCGGTTCTCGACCTTCCTCCGCGGTCGGGACGGGCTCTCGCGTACCTGGGCGCGGGTTCGATGAGAGTGGTGGTGTCCAGGTAGTGGATCTTGTAAAACTCCAGCAGGGCCGGCAAATGGTCAAACTCCTGGTCCCCGATCTTAAAACGGCGGTTGGGCAGCGAGTTGATGATGTAGTGGGAGACCCGCGAGTTCTCGGACACCGACAGCACATAGTCCCCAGGGCAGGTGGAAGAATCGCGGACGAGGAACATACCGTGGCGCTGGCCCTGGAGCCGGGTCTGCGCCTCCTGGCGAGACACCGGCCCCATGTACCAGGCGGAGCGGTCCGAGGAGTCGAACCTGGCAGAGGACATGGTGTCGGGCCGGGGACTCTGCGGCGGTAGGGGCGGCGGCTGTCCTCGCCTGCTCTGCACGCCTTAGCCCGGCAGACGGCTTTGGGGCCGAGGAAGGGCCTCTCGCACACCTCGAGGAGCGCTCAGAGGGCTGGGCCAGCACTTTCCTCTCGGCTCCAGGCCCGCAGCATCCTCCAACGCCGCCCGCCTGCTCCGGGGCCGCCTCACGGAGAGCCGCCCGGGAATGCAGGGCAGAGCCGGGGGGTCAGGGCACTCAAAGCCGAGCCGCAGCTGAGGCCACCCCGGGGTTCTCGGGCTGCTCGGCGTCCCAGGGGTGCCTCCAGTGACTCCCGGCCTGGAACGCGCCGGCGTCGCAGCTCCACGGGTCTTCACCGACCCCCGCCGTCACACGAGGCACCGAACTCGAAGGAGCGTCGCGCCTCCGGGGTGGTTTTGCCCAGCTCGTTCCCAATAGCTACAGCAACAAAATGGCGGACGCGGGAGAAGCGGCAGCCACCTCCCCCTCCGCTCAGCGCGCTCCGTCTGCGCACGCGCGGAGGCCCGGCTCCCGGCGGCCGCCGGGGCCCTTCCGTGGCGTCACACAACGCTGCCAATGAGGAGCACCGTCACGACGATCTGGGTGGGCGCTGGTCGCGCCCGCTCCCGCGTTCTGGGAGGAGGCTGAAGAGGCGCCGGCGGTAGGCACTCTCTTCCTGGGCCGCTGCGCGCCGCTGGGGGCGCTGCGGCTGCCGGGTCTCCCAGCGCTGGCAGGAAAACAGCTGGAGCCGAGAGGGAGCGGCGTGTCGAAAACCTGCTTCTGGGAACAAAGCGTAACGCGCAGGCCGAATCGCGGGCCAGGGAGGCGTGGCACTGAGGCGACCTGGCCAGCCTAGGGGCCTGAGGGAGCTCAAGAAGTGACAGGTCACGATGGGCCGAGGTGGCCCAGTAAAGGGATGACCCCAGGGGCAGATGTGACTACCAGATAGGTGACTGAATGACTCAGTCCCCTGGTGGCTTGATAGGCTAAGGAAGCCCTAGTGGCTACGTGACCCGCTAAATGGAGAGAGAGGAGAGAGAAGGTGAGGGTTAGATTGACTCAATTAAGTAGTCAAGGCAGTCCACAATTGGGTAACCTGGCCATCCAGGGCTTTGAACTGTTGAAGGTAAAATGCAAACGCCTCTCGGGCGTGGCCCCGAGGCTTCGCCTGCCCTGGATTATGCCTGTTTCTCCCTATTTATTAATCCCTATTTGTTTTTGTTGTTTTCTATTTTGTTTATTTATTTATTTTGAGACGGAGTCTTGCTCTGTCCACAGGTTGGAGTGCAGGGGCACGATCTCGGCTCATTGCAACCTCCGCCTGCCGGGTTCAGGCAATTCTCCTGCCTCAGCCTCCCGAGTAGCTAGGATTACAGCCATCCGCAGCCATGCCCTGCTAATTTTCGTATTTTTAGTAGAGACGGGGTTTCACCATGTTGGCCAGGCTGGTCTCAAACTCCTGACCTCAGGTGATCTGCTTGCCTTAGCTTCCCAAAGTGCTAGGATTACAGGCGTGAGCCACCGTGCCCTGCCTGTTTGTTTTATTTTGTTTTTGAGACAGGTTCTCCTTCTGTCACCCAGGTTGGAGTGCAGTGGAACTATCATGGCTCACTGCAGCCTTGATTTCTGCATCTCAAGGGATCCTCCCACCTCAGCCTTCCGAGTAGCTGGGACTACAGGCTCGCGCTGCCATGCCCAGCTAATTTTTTTTGATTTTTAATAGAAACGAAATCTCACTATGTTGCCCAGGCTCGTCTCAGACTCCTGAGCTCAAACAATCCTGCCCCTCAGCCAAGATGTGAGGCGCCCGGCCCAGCTATGTATGAAATAAGCTAATATATGCAAAGTGCTTAGAATAGTACCTGGCACATAAGCATCATATGAGTCTTCCATTATTATTATTCACTCGTTCCCTGGGCCTGTACCTTTAGAGCCTAAAACCCTGAGCATACCCTCGGTGGGTGAGGGAGGAGAGAAAAATCTCCACTTCGTTTGCTAGCTGCTTTTCACTGTCAGATTTACCACTTAATAATCACCTGCTCCTTGCCCAGCGTTTTTTCTGTTTTTTTGTTTTGTTTTGTTTTGTTTTGAGACCGACTCTCGCTCTGTAGCCCAGGCTGGAGTATAGTGGCGCAATCTCGGCTCAGTGCAACCTCTGCCTTCTGGGTCCAGGTTCAAGCAATTCTCCTGCCTCAGCCTGCCGGGTAGGTGGGATTACAGGCACGCACTACCATGCCCAGCTAATTTTTATATTTTTGGTAGAGACAGGGTTTCACCATGTTGGCCAGGCTGGTCTTGAACTCCTGATGTCATTATCCACCCACCTCAGCCTCCCAAAGTGCTGGGATCACAGATGTGAGCCACCGCGCCCAGCCTTGTAATCCCAGTGGTGACTTTTAAAATTATTTAATTTTTTGTAGAGATGAGGTCTCACTGTATTGCCCAGG
>NW_012103232.1:231939-234367 GCF_000951045.1 Mandrillus leucophaeus
CTCTGCTCTCTATTTTCCTTAAATAAACCCTCTTTTTATTTTTATTTTATTATTATTATTTTTTTTTGAGACGGAGTCTGGCTCTGTCGCCCAGGCTGGAGTGCAGTGGCCGGATCTCAGCTCACTGCAAGCTCCGCCTCCCAGGTTTACGCCATTCTCCTGCCTCAGCCTCCCGAACCCTCTTTTTAGAAAAAATAAAAAGAAGGTCAGGCACTGTGGTTCACACCTGTAATCCCAGCACTTTGCAAGGCCAAGGCCGGCAGATCACTTGAGGTCAGGAGTTCAAGACCAACCTGGCCAACATAGTGAAACCCTGTGTCTACTAAAAATACCAAAATTAGCCAAGCATGGTGGTGCTCACCTGTAGTCCCAGCTACTCAGGAGGCTGAGACAGGAGAATTGCTTGAACCTGGGAGGCGGAGGTTGCAGTGAGCCGGGATCATGCCACTGCACTCCAGCCTGGGTGACAGAGCAACATACCGTCTCAAAAAAAAAAGAACCAAATATCTCTCATTTTGCTTCTAAATACTCCAGAGGGGAATAAAGTGTGGGTTAGATAAAAGTGAAACAAGAATGGCCATGTGTGACTGATAATTATTGAAACCAGGTGGCATGATGTGAGGGTAAGGTTAATTATATTCTATAATACTTTTATATATGTTTGGAATTTGTCATAATAACATTTTTGTAAAAGATACTTTCCTTTTTTTTCCTTAGCACAGTTGAGACAAGCATAAAATAAACTTTCCAGGCTGGGCATGGTGGCTCATGTCTGTAGTCCCAGCACTTTGGGAGGCCAAGGTGGGTAGATCACTGAGCCCAGGTGTTGAAGTCCCAGCTACTCAGGAGGCTGAGGTGAGGGGATCACCTGAGCCCAGGAGGTCACGGCTGCGGTAAGCCTTGATTGTGCCACTGCACCTCAGCCTAGGCAACAGAGCGAGACAGACCCTGTCAAAAACATTCCGAAAAAAGTTCCTAAATGCTGAGATAACAAAACAGCAATGAGTAGAGAAACAGAAAGAAACCATTAAAAAAGCTGTAACATGTAGACTTGTGATTCTTCCTTAGCTTGCATATTCCCAGGGTTTCTAGATGGTATTATACTTAAACTCCTGTCTTCTAAAATAATTACAATCGCCGGGCCGGCTGTGGTGGCTCACGCCTGTAATCCCAACACTTTGGGAGGCCAAGTCAGGCAGATCAGCTGAGGTCAGGAGTTCAAGACCAGCCTGGCCAACATGGTGAAACTCCATCTCTACTAAAGACCAGGCATGGTGGCACATGCCTGTAGTCCCAGCTACTGGGGAGGCTGAGGCAGGAGAATCGCTTGAGCCCAGGAGGCGGAGGTTGCAGTGAGCCGAGATCGCACCACTGCTCTCCATCCTTAGTGACAGAGTAAGACTCCGTATCAAAAAGTAATAACTACAGTTGCCACGTGTGGTGGTTCATGCCTGTAAACACAACACTTTGGAAGTCTGAGGCAGGTGGTGTGCTTGAGCCTAGGAGGTTGAAGCTGCAGTGAGCCCCGGATCATGCCACTGTATTCCAGCCTGGGTGACACAGTGAAACTGTGTCTCTTAAAAAAAAAAAAAAAAAAAAGATAATTGCAATCTAGATTCAAAATGACAAATATTTTTGAGCAACTTGTCTGGATTCTTTACTTCCTAGCCCTGACACTGCAGAGAGGCCACAATTTTGGGACCCCGCTATTGGCTCTTTGTTCTTCCTGCCTGGGCAGGCTCAACCCTTTGGGTGATGGTCAGGGCCTGGCAATCTCCCTAGATTGCTGCCTTACTGAAGGCACCAGAACAACCTTTTGTCCCATCTTCCTGCCCTTCTCTTTTTCAGCAATGATGCTAAGGGTAGAAGAAGTGTGAAAATGTAGATGCACAATTATATGATATGTTTACTGTGGTAACTCAGAGCATCTCAGCAGTCCTCGGATGCTCTCTACACAAGGACTGGTCAATCTCTTCCATTTGTACTGCATTTACTAACCTAAATCATTGAGTTCTTTGCCTCCTGTGCAAGAAATTTTCTCTCATTAGTTCTCAGCCACTGTTCCATGTTTTACATATATTTCTAAATTTATTTCCCTAAATGAAAAAAATCTCATTGAGGATTTTCTTTTTTTCTTTTCTACTACTTTGCTACTGTAATACTTAGAAAATAATGTTCATGTCCAGGCCTGGTGGCTCACACCTGTAATCCCAGCACTTTGGGAGGCCAAGGAGGGTGGATCACCTGGGGTCAGGAGTTCAAGACCAGCCTGGCCAACATGGCAAAACCCCATTTTACTGAAAATAACAAAACTTAGCTGGGTGTGGTAGCACATGCCTGTAATCCCAGCTACTAGGGAGGCTGAGGCTGGAGAATCACTTGAACCTGAGAGGTGGAGGTTGCAGTGAGCCAAGATCCCGCCACTGCA
>NW_012103232.1:235182-238816 GCF_000951045.1 Mandrillus leucophaeus
AAAAAAAAAAATTAGCCAGGACTGGTGGCGAATGTCTGTAGTCCTAGCTACTTGGGAGGCTGAAGCAGGAGAATTGCTTGAACCTGGGAAGCAGAGGTTGCAGTGAGCCGAGATCGTGCCCCTGCACTCCAGCCTGGGCGACAGAGCGAGACATGGCCAGGTGTGGTGGCTCACTCCTATAATCCAAGCACTTTGGGAGGCCAAGGAGGGTGGATTGCTGGAGCTCAGGAGTTCAAGACCAGTCTGGGCAACATGGTGAAACCCCATGTCCACCAAAAATACAAAAATTAGCTGAATGTGGTGGCGTGCACCTATAGTACCAGCTACTCAGGAGGTGGAGGTGGGAGGATGACTTGAGCCTGGGAGGCGGAGGTTGCTGTGAGCCAAGATCGCGCCCCTACACTCCATCCTGGGTGACAGAGCCAGACCCTGTCTCGGATAATAAGAAGAATAATGTTCGGCTGGGCACGGTGGCTCACTCCTGTAATCCCAGCACTTTGGGAGGCTGAGGCAGGGGATCCCCTGAGGTCAGGAGCTCGAGACCAGCCTGGCCAACATAGTGAAATTCGATCTCTACTAAAAATACAAAAAATAAGCTGGACCTGGTGGCAGGCACCTGTAATCCCAGCTACTCGGGAGGCTGAGACAGGAGAATCGCTTCAACCCATGAGGCGGAGGTTGCAGGGACCCAAGATTGTGCCATTGCACTCTATCCTGGGCAACAAGAGTGAAACTCTGTCTCAAAAAAACCCCCAAAAACAAAAATAATAATGTTCATATCCTTATCATAATATCAAATTAGTAATCACTTCCTTCATGGGTTATATTCCTGATCTAGGCTAAGCTGCCATACCTGGAAATTCTGTTGACTGCCACAGAAAGCATGTCCAAGTGTTATAAAGTGTGGTCATATTCCCCTTGCCATTTTCTCATGTACTTTCGTTTTGTCCTTAAAAGTGGTATGTCTACTTTCTTGTCACTTAGCTACTTCTGAACTGAAAGTCAAATTCTCTTGTCCCTGGATTTCAGAACCCTTTGGCATGTCATTTGTAAAGATCTGAACGGGATGATCCTTCCACTAAGGAACACTGATTCCCTCTCACCCTTATCTCAAATAAACTAGTTCTATGCAACTCTTTGCACCAGGGGTCAGCAAACTTTTACTATAAAGGGCCAGATAGTAAATATGTTAAGCTTTGTGGACCAAGTGGCAAATCAAGGAAATTTATGTAAGTCAGTGTATAAGAAGAAAAATATTTTGCTGCAAATTTTTTATACATTAAAGTATAAGAGCAATTGAGTATAATTTTTTTTTGCAATCTATGTATAGTAATGAGAAGAATGGGATTCATTTGTTTGGAATAACATTCTGCTTAATTGGGATTCAAAGTTAGTGTACACTATTTAATGCTGAGCTTTTTTTATTTTTTTGAGACAGAGTCTCACCCTGGTCGCCTAGGCTGGTGTGCAGTGGTGAGATCTTGGCTCACTGTAGACTGCCCATCTGGGCTCAGGTGTTTCTCATTCACCAGTGTGAGGGGAGAGCGTAGGAAAAACGTTTGTTTGTTTGTTTGTTTGTTTGTTTGTTTGTTTTTTGTGTCAGGTTCTGGCTCTGTCACCCAGGCTGGTATGAAATGGTAATGGCGCGATCTTGGCTCACTGCAGCTTCAATCTCCTGGGCTCAAGCGATCCTCCCTCCTTAGCCTCCCGAGTAATTGGGACCATAGACGTGCACCACCATGCCAGGCCAATTTTTAAATTTTTTATAGAAACGGGGTCTTGCTATGTTGCCCACGCTATCTCAAACTCCTGGACTCAAGCAATCCACCCACCTCAGCCTCCCAGAGTGCTGGGATTACAGGCATGAGTCACCATGTCTGGCCCTAAATGCTGAGCTGTTAATGCTGATCTATAATGAAATTTTACATACTTCATATTTGAAAATGTATTTTCCTCATTTATATATATAGTGATGAGTCAAAAAAAAAAAACCTTAAAAAAAAAAAGAAAATGTCTTTCACCTAGATAGCATTGGCAATACTAATGCCAGTCCATGAGCATATGATTTTAATTGAGTATATTCGTTGTTGGAAGGCATTTATAGAATTCTATTAGATTCTTCTCTTGGTATTTGCCTGTTATTGCAGAGTAACCACCTTCAATTGAAGGTTAGGTAGAAGCTACTCAATCTCACAATTAAATGGGTTTTGAAATATGTGAAATTCCATTACACTTGGCATCAAGATCTAGAAATTGCCTCTGCAACTGTAGTTTGAGCTGAGATGTCTCTGCTGCAAATTTGTGTAGGAATCGAGATCGTGCTTCCTGTTTTACCTTTTGACAGCGCAAGAAGTATTTAAAGCACTTAAGGCTGGGCACAGTGGCTCATGCTTGTAATCCCAGTACTTTGAGAGGCCAAGGCAAGAGGATCATTTCAGCCAGGAGTTCAAGACCAGCTTGGGCAACATAGCGAAACCCTGTCTCCACACAAAAAAATTTAAAAATTGGCCAGGCGTGATGGCTCACGCCTGTAATCCCAACACTTTGGGAGGCCTTGGCAGGTAGATCACTTGAGGCCAGAAGTTCGATACCAGCCTGACAAACATGGTAAAACCCCATCTCTACTAAAAATACAAAAATTATCTAGATGTGGTGACACCCGCCTATAATCCTAGCTACTCGAGAGGCTGAGGCACAAGAATCGCTTGAACCTGGGAGGCGGAGGTTGCGGTGAGCTGAGATCGCGCCGCTTCACTCCAGCCTGGGTGACAGAGTGAGACTGGTCTCAAAAAAAAAAAAAAAAAAATTAAAAATTAGCCTAGCTTGGTTGTGTGTACCTGTGATCATAGCTACTTGGGAGGATGAGATAGGAGGATTGCTTGGGCCCAGGAGTTCAAGGCTGCAGTGAACTACGATTGTGCCACTGCGCTCTGGCCTGGGCGACAGAGGGAGACCCTGTCTCAAAACAAAACAAAATAAAGCAGCTTAACATTACTTGTTTTCTTTTCTTCTTTTTTTTTTTTTTTTTTTGAGACAAAGTCTTGCCCTGTTGCCCAGACTGGAGTGCAGTGGCACAATCTCAGCTCACTACAACCTTTACCTCCCAGACTCATGCAATTCTTGTGTCTCAGCCTTCCAAGTAGCTGGAATTACAGGCACATGCCACTGCAACTGGCTAATTTTTGTGTTGTTTAGTAGAGACAGAGTTTCGCCGTGTTGTCCAGACTAGTCTTGAACTCCTGGCCTCAAGTGATCCACCTGCCTCAGCCTCCCAAAGTGCTGGGAATACAGATGTCAGCCACCACGCCTGGCCTTAACATTAGTTGTGATTTAAAACAGTTATCATTGACTTTGCTACAGTATGTATTTTGTGTATAAGCACTTTTTTGCCCTGTAATTTTAGGTTTAATTCATTTTTTTTTTTTTTTTTTGAGATGAGGTCTTGCTCTGTCGCCCAGGCTGGAGTGCAGTGGCACCATCTTGGCTCACTGCAAGCTCCACCTCCCAAGTTCATGCCATTCTCCTGCCTCAGCCTCCGGAGTAGCTGGGACTACAGGCGTCCGCCACCACGCCCAGCTAATTTTTTGTATTTTTAGTAGAGATAGTGTTTCACCGTGTTAGCCAGGATGGTCTC
>NW_012103232.1:238866-244075 GCF_000951045.1 Mandrillus leucophaeus
AAAAAAAAAAACCTTAAAAAAAAAAAGAAAATGTCTTTCACCTAGATAGCATTGGCAATACTAATGCCAGTCCATGAGCATATGATTTTAATTGAGTATATTCGTTGTTGGAAGGCATTTATAGAATTCTATTAGATTCTTCTCTTGGTATTTGCCTGTTATTGCAGAGTAACCACCTTCAATTGAAGGTTAGGTAGAAGCTACTCAATCTCACAATTAAATGGGTTTTGAAATATGTGAAATTCCATTACACTTGGCATCAAGATCTAGAAATTGCCTCTGCAACTGTAGTTTGAGCTGAGATGTCTCTGCTGCAAATTTGTGTAGGAATCGAGATCGTGCTTCCTGTTTTACCTTTTGACAGCGCAAGAAGTATTTAAAGCACTTAAGGCTGGGCACAGTGGCTCATGCTTGTAATCCCAGTACTTTGAGAGGCCAAGGCAAGAGGATCATTTCAGCCAGGAGTTCAAGACCAGCTTGGGCAACATAGCGAAACCCTGTCTCCACACAAAAAAATTTAAAAATTGGCCAGGCGTGATGGCTCACGCCTGTAATCCCAACACTTTGGGAGGCCTTGGCAGGTAGATCACTTGAGGCCAGAAGTTCGATACCAGCCTGACAAACATGGTAAAACCCCATCTCTACTAAAAATACAAAAATTATCTAGATGTGGTGACACCCGCCTATAATCCTAGCTACTCGAGAGGCTGAGGCACAAGAATCGCTTGAACCTGGGAGGCGGAGGTTGCGGTGAGCTGAGATCGCGCCGCTTCACTCCAGCCTGGGTGACAGAGTGAGACTGGTCTCAAAAAAAAAAAAAAAAAAATTAAAAATTAGCCTAGCTTGGTTGTGTGTACCTGTGATCATAGCTACTTGGGAGGATGAGATAGGAGGATTGCTTGGGCCCAGGAGTTCAAGGCTGCAGTGAACTACGATTGTGCCACTGCGCTCTGGCCTGGGCGACAGAGGGAGACCCTGTCTCAAAACAAAACAAAATAAAGCAGCTTAACATTACTTGTTTTCTTTTCTTCTTTTTTTTTTTTTTTTTTTGAGACAAAGTCTTGCCCTGTTGCCCAGACTGGAGTGCAGTGGCACAATCTCAGCTCACTACAACCTTTACCTCCCAGACTCATGCAATTCTTGTGTCTCAGCCTTCCAAGTAGCTGGAATTACAGGCACATGCCACTGCAACTGGCTAATTTTTGTGTTGTTTAGTAGAGACAGAGTTTCGCCGTGTTGTCCAGACTAGTCTTGAACTCCTGGCCTCAAGTGATCCACCTGCCTCAGCCTCCCAAAGTGCTGGGAATATAGATGTCAGCCACCACGCCTGGCCTTAACATTAGTTGTGATTTAAAACAGTTATCATTGACTTTGCTACAGTATGTATTTTGTGTATAAGCACTTTTTTGCCCTGTAATTTTAGGTTTAATTCATTTTTTTTTTTTTTTTTTGAGATGAGGTCTTGCTCTGTCGCCCAGGCTGGAGTGCAGTGGCACCATCTTGGCTCACTGCAAGCTCCACCTCCCAAGTTCATGCCATTCTCCTGCCTCAGCCTCCGGAGTAGCTGGGACTACAGGCGTCCGCCACCACGCCCAGCTAATTTTTTGTATTTTTAGTAGAGATAGTGTTTCACCGTGTTAGCCAGGATGGTCTCAATCTCCTGACCTGGTGATCCACCCACCTTGGCCTTCCAAAGTGCTGGGATGAAGGGGTGGCCTGCCCCTCCACACCTGTGGGTGTTTCTCGTTAGGTGGAACAAGAGACTTGAGAAAAGAAATGAGATACAGAGACAAAATATAGAGAAAGAAAAAGTGGGCCCAGGGGACCCGCGCTCAGCTTACAGAGGACCCACGCCGCCACCGGTCTCTGAGTTCCCTTAGTATTTATTGATAATTATCTTTACCATCTTAAAGATAAGGGAGTGGCAGGACAATAGGATCATTGTAGGGAGGAAATCGGCAGTAAGACATATGAACAAAAACCTCTGTGACATGAATAAGTTTAAAGGAAAATGCTGTGCCTTGAGATGCATATGCAAACATCTCCATAAGCCTTTTAGCAGCATTGTTTCATCCTATCACATGGGGAGAAACCTTGGACAATACCTAGCTTTCCTAGGCAGAGGTCCCTGCGACCTTTGGCCGTGTATGTGTCCCTGGGTAGTTGAAATTAAGAGAATGGTGATGACTTTTAACCAGCAAGCTGCCTTCAGGCACTTGTTTAACAAAGACACATCCTGCACAGCCCAAAATCCATTAAACCTTGAGTCACCACAGCTCACCACAGCACATGCCTCTTGCAAAGACAAGGTTGAGGGTAGGGTCACAGATTAACAGCATCACAAATACAGAACAAAATGGAGTCTCTTATGTCTACTTCTTTATAGACACAGTAACAGGCTGATCTCTCTTTCTTTCCCCCACACTGGGATTACAGGCGTGAGCCACCGCGCCCGGCCTTAGGTTTAATTCATTAAGAAACATCAGGCCTGGTGTAGTGGCTCACTCCTGTAATCCCAGCACTTTGGGAGGTCGAGGCGGGCAGATAACGAGGTCAGGAGATCGAGAACATCCTGGCTAACATGGTGAAACCCAGTCTGTACTAAAAATACAAAAAATTAGCCAGGCATGATGGCACATGCCTGTAATCCCAGCTAGGAGGCAGGAGAATCGCTTGAACCCGGGAGGCAGAGGTTGCCGTGAGCCAAGATCGCCCCACTGCACTCCAGCCTAGGTGAGAGAGCAAGATTCGGTCTCAAAAAAAAAAAAAAAAAAAAGAAACATTACGAAGTTTGTAGCAAAAGCTAATCCCCAAAGCTATTAATTATTCAGTAATAATGGTTTAGAATGATTTTTGTCTGTTTTCAATAATTTCAATCTTGGCCCTGAGCTTAAAAAAAATTAATAAAACCTAATCATTGCTAAGTCATTGAAATGATGTATGATAGGACAAGTCAGGATATTTAGCTTCTGTTTCTGACAAAAAGTCATGTTTTCTGATGGTTAAACATGAGAGCAAATGAAATTCCCTGTTAACATTTCTAGTTCAATAACACATGGTAGATTGAAATATTTTGGGGAGCCAGGCTCAGTGGCTCACGTCTGTAATCCCAGCACTTTGGGAGGCCAAGGTGCGCAGATCACCTAAGGTCAGGAGTTTGAGACCAGCGTGGTGAAACCCTGTCTCTACTAAAAATACAAAAATTAGCCAGGTGTGGCGGCATGCGCCTGTAGTCCCAGCTACTCAGGGGACTGAGGCAGGAGAATCACTTGAACCTGGGAGGCGGAGGTTGCAGTGAACTGAGATTGCGCCACTGCACTCCAGCCTGGGTGACTAAGCGAGACTCTGTCTTGAAAAATATATATATTTTTTTCATGGATTAGTTTTAGATGAATAATGTAATAAATAATCATAGGCTCTAAACTCATTATTATTTTCCGGGACTTTATAAATTTGCTCAACTAAGCCTTTTTCTGCTTCATACATGATTACCACCATCACTTGTTACACATCTTAGCAGATTCCACTTTGGGTTGTACTGAATTATTGTTTTCTCAACTTAAAAAGAATACATATATATATAATGCACATATATATGTATATATATGTATATATGTAAAAACTCTGCAAGGCAGGGATTTGGTGCTGGGCTCTTACCTGTTCACTTGCCGTTACTGAGGGAATCCTGGTTAGTTTCTTTTCCTCTGCTGACTAATATGCTTAAATTCAGCAGGTCATCACATCTGGTCTGAGGTCAAGTCTTTATTTATTTTGTTGTTGTTGTTTGCTTGTTTGTTTGAGATGGAGTCTCGCTCTGTCGCCCAGGCTGGAGTGCAGTGGTGCAATCTTGGTTCACTGTAACGCCTGCCTCCTGGGTTCAAGTGATTCTCCTGCCTCAGCCTCCCAAGTAGCTGGGATTACAGGCGCACGCCACCATGCCCGGCTAATTTTTGTATTTTTGTAGATACAGGGTTTCACCATGTTGGGCAGGCTGGTCTTGAACTCCTGACCTCAGGTGATCCAGCTGCCTCAGCCTCCCAAAGTGCTGGGATTATAGGCGTGAGCCACCGCGCCCAGCCTATGTATTTTTGAGACAGAGTCTCACTCTTGTCACCCAGGCTGGAGTGCAGTGGTATGATCTTGGCTCACCACAACCTCTGCCACCCAGGTGCAAACGACTCTCGTGCCTCAGCCTCCTGAGCAGCTGGAATGACAGGTGTGTGCCAGTACGTCCGGCTAATTTTTGTATTTTTAGTAGAGACAGTGTTTCTCCATGTTGGCCAGGCTGGTCTTGAACTCCCAACCTCAGGTGATCTGCCTGCCTCAGCCTCCAAAAGTGCTGGATTACAGGCATGAGCCATCGCGCCTGGCAGAGGTCAAGTCTACTAGAGATGAGGGCCCACTGTGTTGTCCAGGCTGGTCTCGAACTCCTGGGCTCAAGCTGTCCGCTATCCTTGGCCTCCCAAAGTGTTAGGATTACAGGTGTGAGCCACCGTGCCCAGCTAACTTTTCAGAATATTGCCTATGGTTATTCCATGCACACTATTCAAGAGAGATGTATTCATCAGTGATTTTATACTCAGAATTGATACCTCAAATAAACAACAGCAATTGAGCACTAATGGTAACATCTATCAAGTTGTCGATAATCAAGGAAAATAATTCAAAATCATTTTTCTCTGGACACTTTTCTTCTGCTACTACAAACACAATTTAATGAATTCACCACCAGTAAGCAGCTTTCTTTGGCTAACACATAAGCCCCTTGGAAATTTACTTTTGCAGTTTCATTTTCATTTTTTCTTTTCTTTTTTTGAGACAGGGTTTCACTCTGGCACCCAAGTTAGAGTGCAGTGCCATGATCACAGCTCACTGTGGCCTCTATCTCCAGGGCTCAAGTGATTCTCCCACCTCAGCCTCCCAAGTAGCTGGTACTTATAGGTGTGTGCCACCACACCTGCCTAATTAAAAAAAAAAAAAAAATTGTGGGCTGGGCGTGGTGGCTCACAGCTATAATTCCAGCACTTTGGGAGGCCGAGGCGGGTGGATCACGAGGTCAGGAGATTGAGACCATTCTGGCTACACAGTGAAACCCCGTCTCTACTAAAAATACAAAACAAATTAGCCGGGCGAGGTGGTGGGCACCTGTAGTCCCAGCTACTCGGGAGGCTGAGGCAGGAGAATGGCGTGAACCCAGGAGGCGGAGCTT
>NW_012103232.1:244125-252740 GCF_000951045.1 Mandrillus leucophaeus
TCGGGAGGCTGAGGCAGGAGAATGGCGTGAACCCAGGAGGCGGAGCTTGCAGTGAGCCGAGATCGCGCCACTGCACTCCAGCCTGGGTGACAGAGGGAGACTCTCTCAAAAAAAAATTTTTTTTTGTACAGCCAGGTCTTGCTCTGTTGCCCAGTCTGTTCTCAAACTCCTGGGCTCAAGTGATCCTCCCACCTTGGCCTCCCAAAGTGTTGGGATTATAAGCATGAGCTACCACACCCAGCCTCATTTTTCATTTTTGTGCAGAAATTCTGATAAGATGTTCCATTTGAAATTTTTAATCTGAGACAGGGTTTTTGCTTTGTCACCCAGGCTGGAATGCAGTGGCATGATCACAGCTCACTGCAGCCACGACCTCCTGGGCTCAGGCAGTCATCCCAGCTCAGCTTCCCAAGCAGCTGGGAGGACAGGCACACGCCACCACTCCTGGCCAATTTTTTTTTTTTTTGAGTGATGAGGTCTTGCTGTATTATCCAGGATGGTCTCAAATTCCTGGGCTCGAGCGATTCTCCTGCCTCAGCCTCCCAAAGTGCTGGGATTACAGGCATGAGCTGCATTGCCCACCCAAAATGTTCCAATTTTTCTGACTGTTACTTTCCTATAAATTGGTAATACTGTGATGACTGCTTAGTCTAAGTTAACGTACATTTTATTCTTTTAGCACAGCACAGATACAGTGTCACTGCATAATAAACACAATACTCTGCAATTGTATGCTTTTTTTTTTTTTTTTTTTGAGACAGGGTCTTACTCTGTCACCCAGGCTGGAGTGCAGTAGTGCAATCTCAGCTTACTGCAAACTCCATCTCCCGGGTTCAAGTGATTCTTCTGCCTCAGCCTCCCAAGTAGTTGGGATTACAGGCATGTACCACCACACCCAGCTAATTTTTGTATTTTTAGTAAAGATGGGGTTTCACCATGTTGGCCAGGCAGCTGGTCTCAAACTCCTGACTTCAAGTGATCCACCTGCCTGGCCTCCCAAAGTGCTGAGATTATAGGTGTGAGCCACTGCGCCCGACCGTGCAATTGTATATAGTAACAAAATAATCTACACTTTGCCTTGAAAGTGTGACATTCAAAGTCTACTTTTCTACCCTGGTGCAGTGGCTCATGCCTGTAATCCCAGCACTTTGGGAGGCTGGGGCAGGAGGATCACTTGAGGCCAGGAGTTTGAGACTACCCTGGGTAACATAGCAAGACCCCATCGCCACAAAAAATTTAAAAAAAATTAGCTGTGCATAGTGGCCCAAGCTACTCAGGAGGCTGAGGTGGGAGAATTGCTTTAGCCAAGGAGGTCAAGGCTGCAGTTAGCTGTGATCAACACCACCGCACTCCAGCCTGGGCAACAGAACAAGACCCTGTCTCAAAAAAAGAAAATTCTACTTTTCTTCTTTTGATACGAGATGTGCATTGGCAATTTTTGTTTGTTTGTTTGTTTTTGTTTTTGTTGTTTTTTTTCTGAGAAGGCATCTTGCTCTGTCACCTAGGCTAGAGTGCAGTGGCATGATCTCAGCTCACTGCAACCTCCGCCTCCCAGGTTCAAGCAATTCCTCTACCTCAGCCTCTTGAGTAGCTGGGACTCTAGGCGTCCGCCACCACGCCTGGCTAATTATTTGTATTTTTAGTAGAGACGAGGTTTCACCATGTTGGTCAGGCTAGTCTCGAACTCCTGACCTCGTGATCTGCCTGCCTCAGCCTCTCAAAGTGCTGGTATTACAGGCGTGTGCCACCACGCCTGGCCAAAATACTGCTGAGTTATAATTGCAGCACTCCCACTTGTAGTGCACTGAGCAGCAGCACAAAGGGATGAGAGTGCCAGGTACGTGTCTGCCACAACTACTCAACTCTGCCATTGTGGTGGGAAAGCAGCCATACTATATGTGACTTTGTCCCAATAGATTTAGGTATAGCTTTATTCCAGTAAAACTTTATTTATGGGCCCTGAAATTTGAATTTCACATAATCTTCATGTATCCTGAGTTATTCTTTTGACTTTTCCCCCAACCATTTAAAGATGTAAAAACCACTCTTGGCTGGGCGTGGTGGCTCACATCCAACACTTTGGAGGCTGAGGCTGAGGCGGGTGGATCACCTGAGGTCGGGAGTTTGAGACCAGCTTGATCAACATGGAGAAATCCCGTCTCTACTAAAAATACAAAAGTAGCCAGGCATGGTGGCACATGCCTATAATCCCAGCTACTTGGGAGGCTGAAGCAAGAGAATTGCTTGAATTCGGGAGGCAGAGGTTGTAGCCAAGATCGTGCCATTGCACTCCAGCCTGGACAACAAGAGCGAAACTCCGTCTCAAAAAAAACAAAAAACGAAACAAAAACACTCTTTGCCCACAAGTCATAAAGATAGAGTTGGTGGGCAAGATTTGGCCCATGGGCCGTTGTTTGCCAACTTTAGGTCAAAAATCTTCTGTATTGAATGTGTGCCTTTTGTGTTGCTCCCAGTGTGACCCAGAACTTTTTTAGGGTCACTACCACAAATTATTATTATTATTATTATTATTATTATTATTTTGAGATGGAGTCTTGCTCTGTTACCCAGGCTGGAGTGCAGTGATGCAATCTCGGCTCACTGAAAGCTCCCCCTCCCAGGTTCACGCCATTCTCCTGCCTCAGCCTCCTTCGTAGCTGGGACTACAGGCACCCGCCACCACGCCCAGCTAATTTTTGTATTTTTAGTGAAGATGGGGTTTCACCTTGTTAGCCAGGATGGTCTCGATCTCCCGACCTTGTGATCTGCCCGCCTCAGCCTCCCAAAGTGCTGGGATTACAGGCGTAAGCCACCGTGCCCAGCCTACTACCACAACTTCTAATAGATGTCTTCTCCCAAAAAAGGCCCCTGATTATAACCACACAGCCCTGATAAATTCAGTATTGGTTCGCACCTTACTTCATCTCTGTGTCTGGCCCAATTCTCTAGTTCAGTGTATTCAGTTCCAGATAGCTTGGCACATGATCCAGGCATATCCCACAGCACTGTCAACAACTGTGCCAGATGGAACGCCCTCATCTCGTTGTAGTATTCCAACCAGAAGGGTGACTTGAGCCATCAGAGTTAGGTTTTAGAACGCAGAGCAAAGGCCAAATACTACCCATACCCACAACACAAAAACTGCCTCTCTGATACCCTGTTTCGTCTGAGACTGGAGCTTAAAACACCAATTTTCAGTGCTGACTAAACATTTGATCACCTGCATAGCATTAAAAACAACAACAACAAAAAGCCCAGTCCTAATCCCAGAAGACTCATTTACTTATTTGGCCTGCAGGGAGACCTGAGTACTATATATATATGTGTGTGTGTGTGTGTGTGTGTGTGTATATATATAAAAGTAATGTATTAATATGGTTCAAATATAAAGTGATACAAATGGTATTTATTGAGAAGTCCTGCTCCCATCCCATCCAACTTGGAGGACCCTATAGTTAACCACTTCTGTTCATCTCGTGTATCACACAAATGTTTATGTAAGTAAAAATATTTTTATTTTCCCCCTTTCTTACACTAAAGGAAACATACCTACTCTTCTGCATCTTGCTTTTTTTTTTTCTTTTTTTTTTTTTGAGACGGAGTCTCACTCAATCGCCTACGATGGAGTGCAGTGGCGCAATCTTAGCTCACTGCAAGCTCAGCCTCCCGGGTTCACGCCATTCTTCTGCCTCAGCCTCCTGAGTAGCTGGGACTACAGGCACCCGTCACCATGCCTGGCTAATTTTTTGTATTTTTAGTAGAGATGGGGTTTCACTGTGTTAGCCAGGATGGTCTCGATCTCCTGACCTGGTGATCCACCCACCTTGGCCTCCCAAAGTGCTGGGATTACAGGCGTGAGCCACTGCGCCCGGCCTGCATCTTGCTTTTAAAAAAATCCAAAAATATATCCTGGAACAATTTCCATATCAGCATTTTGAGAGTTTCCTTATTGTTTGTTTGTTTTTATATTTGCATACTATTCCATTGTGAAGATAGACGATAGTTTATTTAACCAGTCTCCATACTTATTTATTTCCAAACTCTTGTTACAAACAATGCCATAATGTATAACTTTGTATATAAATCATATGTATGCAGGCATTTCTGTAGGAGGAATTTCCAGAAGTGGAGTTAAATGATAGATTAAATGATAAATGTGCATCTATAGCTATGGTCAGATTGCCCTCCATGAAGCTTATAGCATTTTGTACTATTGCAGCAATATAGGAGAATACCTGTTTACTCACAGCTTCATCAACGGCGTGTGTCAGAATGGGCTGGGCTTATGCAGCAGTGGCTTAACTATTTCTGACACAGGGCAATGTTCCTCCGCACAGCAGCTCAGATCCAGGCTGGTGGAAGTCCACCATCCTGAGGCTACACCAAATGGAACACTTCACCTTCTCCCTCAGTAGCTGAATTGGGGAACAGAACTAGAGAATACCCATAGTTTGTTAATAGCACCAGCTATTAAATCCTTCAGCCCAGTGGAAAATATGTTAATTCTGCTCACATTTTATAGGCCAGAATGAGTCACATGCTAAGCCTAAATTCAGAGGGTGCAGGAAATTGTACAGTCCATATTTTCAGAAGTAGAGGAGAACTGGATATTAATAAAATTATATGTCCAACTTTTAGATTCTTGCCAATCTTATAGGTGAAAAAAAATGTTCAGAGTAGTTTTATTTTGCATTGCTCTTATTAGGAGTGAAGTGAAGCATCTTTTCATATGTTCAAGGGCTATCATCAGTATTTTTTAAAACTTCTAGCCAATTCTAATGTGCAACCAGGCTTGTACCTCCTGGGGCTTTCCTACTCAGTTTAGATTTTCTGGGAGAAACATCTTTTCCCTCCATGATTAGGAGGACCGCAGTGACTGACCAAGCGAGAATTCATTCTATAGCTGAGTCTGCCTTTTATGTAATAGCAATAGGGTGTCTCATTATAAAATGGCTTTCAGTCAATAACCATAGCATTCGTGTTATATAACCCATGTACCATAATGGGTGGCCAGATGGTCCTTCAGTAATAGAGCCGGAATTAGAAATCTTTGACTAAAAACAACCAAGAGTCAACGCTTACTAAGAGTATTGCATCAGTGCCTGTTATCATCATCTCTATTTGAAAGAGGAAGTATTTTATAATTGATCTTCACTGAACTCTAATCTTTGATAGGGTAAGGTTTTTTTTTTTTTTAATTGAGATGAGGGTCTCACTGTGTCACTCAGGCTGGAGTGCAGTAGCTTGATCTTGGCTCACTGCAACCTCCAACTTTCAGGCTCAAGTGATCCTCCCACCTCAGCCTCTCGAGTAGCGGTGACCACAGGCGTGTGCCAATCTGAGAGGGTAAAATCTTTTAATGCTGTAGATTGTGTATGGACAGAAGACTTTAATCCTAAATCCACTTTTCCTAACAGAAGACTAAAACCTCAAGAGCTAGTATAAAATCATGAACATAGTTTTTCCTGCTCAGGTACCTATCTCCACTTTTTTACCTCCTGCCCGTCATGGAGCAGTTTCTTGGGACATCTTTTCTTCTAAAATTGAAGTTTTATTTTTGTTTAAGCTCCTAGGTCACCCAGGTTCCTCCCACTCAATTCCTGGTGTCAAGCCTATTCAGAAAGTAGTCATGACTGAGGTCAGGGCCTAACCCTCCTGGAATTAGGCAATCAGATCCGTCTATACTTGCAACACCAGAGTGACTCAATGGTCTTACAAAAGTTTACTCGCCATGGATTCATGATGTAATCATCTTAACTAACAAGCTGTATTAGCATGCTTTGGCTGCAATATCAGAAAGCCCTATTCAAAATAGTCTGAGCCAGGTGCAAGGGCGTTTATTATTTTTCATAACACGACTCTGTAGCAGGCAGCTCAAGATGCAGGATGTCCAGGCCATGGGTCTGCTTCTGTGTGATTTTTTTTTGTTCTAATTTCTTTCAGGTTTTGTCCTCATCCTCTGGCTGGTTATCCCAGGCTCACATTCAGTTATGCCAATGCCCAGTGGGAGAAGGACAGTCATTTCCTTGTGTCCTTATTTTAGAGACAGAGTGTCATGATGTTACCCACACTGGAGTGCAGTGGCATGATCATCATTCACTGCAGCCTCAACCTCCTGGGCTCTAGTAATCCTCCTGCCTCAACCTCCCAAGTAGCTGGGACCACAGTTATGTGCCACCATGCCTGGCCTTGTGTCCCCTTTTATTTTTTTCTTTTTTGCAGAGATGAGGTCTCTCACTATGTTGCTCAGGCTGGTCTCAAACTCCTGGCCTCAAATGATCCTCCCACCTTGGCCTCCCAGTATGCTGGGCTTACAAGTATGAGCCACCAAGGCCAGCCCTTGGCATCCCTTTTTAAGGGCAAAGATCACTTCCTCCAGAAACCTGGGAGCTCTCCCTTCATATCCCATCCCATCAGGGCACATAGCCATTCCTAAGGCAAGGACCAGCAAGAATGGGACCACCTGTGATTGACTGAGAGCATACAAGACTCTGGCTTTCTGCTAGGCATGGCAGCTCATGCCTGTAATCCCAGCACTTTGGGAGGCCAAGACAGGTGGATCACCACAGGTCAGGAGTTTGAGACCAGCCTGACCAATATGGTGAAACCCCTTCTCTACTAAAAATACAAAAATTGCCAGGCACAGTGGCTCATGTCTGTAATCCCAGCACTTTGGGAGGCCGAGGCAGGTGGATCATGAGGTCAGGAGATCGAGACCATCTTGGCTAACACAGTGAAACCCCGTCTCTACTAAAAATACAAAAAATTAGCTGGGCATAGTGGCGGGCGCCTGTAGTCCCAGCTACTTGAGAGGCTGAGGCAGGAGAATGACATGCACCTGGGAGGTGGAGCGTGCAGTGAGCCGAGATTCTGAGACTCCATCTCAAAAAAAAAAAAAAAAAAAAAAGACTGTGGCTTTGCCTTCAAGCAGAAGAAAACATTTCTTTGGGTAATCAGACACATGCGGACTAAAACTCCTCCTTGCTGAATTTCAGGAAAAGAAGCCCTTTGTAAGATCCTGAGATAATGAACATTTAAGGGACAGATAGGCTCAGCACACCTGTATGAAGCATCTCCCAGGGCTAGACTTGGGGATGCAAAGGTGAATGTGATATGGTCCTGCTTGGTGGTACTTAATCTAGTGGAGGAATAAGCACTATTCAATCTGATTTTAACTTGGCTCCTCAAGTAGCCTTCCTACGAAAGAGAATGAGCTTTTTCCTCTTTCACTTGCTCCTTCCCTACCTCCTCTTCTCTCCCTTCCTTTTCTTACTATCCATTCTACAAAAACTTCTTAAATGCCTACTCTGTGCCAGGCACAATGCTCTGGGCTCCCACCAGAGAACTTACATTCTGGTCAGTTATCTTTCTTATTGTAAATGAGTAATAATGGTCTTCAGATTTTAAGATTTATCATGATTTTGGTTAGTACCTGTAAGACACTAGCCACCTCTTGTCCTGTGAACCTAGGGCCACACTCAGGGCCATCAGTGGAGACTGTGTCATGTGCTGCCTAAGCTGGTCAACTGGCTTTTCTAAATGACACCCTAATAGGAGCCAACAGAAGTGGGATTTTTTTGTTTTCGAGACAGGGTCTTATTCTGTCACCCAGGCTGGAGTGCAGTGGTGTGATCTGGGCTCACTGCAACTTCCACCTCCTAGACTCAAGCAATCCTCCTGCCTCAGCCTCCCGAGTAGCTGGGATTGCAGGCGCCTGCCACCATGCCTGGCTAATTTTTGTACTTTTAGTACGGAAGGGGTCTCTCACCATGTTGGCCAGGCTGGTCTCAAACTCCTGACCTCAAGTGATTCACCCACCTCGGCCTCCCAAAGTGCTGGGATTATAGGCGTGAGCCACTGCACCTGGCCCCCAACAGAAGTTTTTTTGTTTGTTTGTTTGTTTGTTTGTTTGTTTTTTGAGATGGAGTTTCGCTCTTACTGCCTAGGCTGGAGTGCAATGGCATAATCTCAGCTCACTGCAACCTCCACCTCCTGGGTTCAAGCGATTATTTTACCTTAGCCTCCCGAGTAGCTAGGATTACAGGAATGCATCACCACGCCTGGCTAATTTTTGTATATTTAGTAGAGATGGAGTTTCACTATGTTGGTCAGGCTGGTCTCAAACTCCTGACCTCATGTGATCCGCCTGCCTCGGCCTCCCAAAGTGCTGGGATTACAGGCGTGAGCCACTGCGCCCAGCCCCAACAGAAGTTTTAAGTGGTGGAATGACATGATCAGTATTAGCCTATCTTAATAGATAGCCTATCTAACAAGAAGGGAAACTTGAAACAAACCACATTTTAAAAAAGAAAAAAAAAAGCCAAATCAACCCACAACAGAACTTGGTCTCTCAATGTTGCCCAGGCTGGTCTTGAATTCCCAGACTCAAGCGATCCTCCTGCCTTGCCCTCCTAAAGTGCTAGAATTACAGGCATGAGCCACCACACCGGCTTTTTTTTTTTTTTTTTTGAGATGAGATCTCACTCTGTTGCCCAGGAGTGCAGTGGCATGATTATACCTCACTGCAGCCTCAACCTCCTGGGCTCAAAGCAATCCTCCTGCCTTAGCCTCCCAGGTAGCTGAGACTAAAGGTGCAGACCATCATGCCCAGTTAT
>NW_012103232.1:254745-255749 GCF_000951045.1 Mandrillus leucophaeus
GGAGAATGGCGTAAACCTGGGAGGCGGAGCTTGCAGTGAGCTGAGATCACGCCACTGCACTCCAGCCTGGGCAACAGAGCGAGACTCCGTCTCAAAAAAAAAAAAAAATGGCTTGCCTCACTCTCTTGCTTTCAGTCTATGGTCAAGTCCTTGCTGAGTGCAGTGGCTCACACCTGTAATCCCAGCACTTTGAAAGGCAGAGGTCAAAGGATGGTTTGAGCCCAGGAGTTCAAGATCAGCTTGCACAACACAGTGAGACCTGGTCTAAAAAAAAAAAAAATTGCAGGGTGTGGTGGCATGCGCCTGTAATCCCAGCTACTCTGGAGGCTGAGGCAGGAGAATCGCTTGAACCTGGGAGGCGGAGTTGCAGTGAGCCAAGATTGTGCCATTGCACTCCAGGCTGGGTGAAAAGAATGAAACTCCATCTCCAAAAAAAAAAAATTACTTAATTTTCTTAAAGGTGTAGGGGGGCAGGTCCTGTTATGTTACTCACGCCGGTCCCAGACTCCTGGCCTCAAGTGATCTTGCTTTAGCCTCCTGAGTACCTGGGATTATAGTTGCAAGACAGAGAGCCTGGTTCGGGAGTCCTGCTCTTAAACTTCAGCCATATGGTGGGATCCTGTACCACCTGCTGCTAAGCAGCTGCAAAGCTGACTGGTGACTCTAGGGCTAGAAACCCTGCTACTCTATTTCTTTAAATCCATGAAATGTGTTAAAGACCAGGGTCCTTCTGAGTGCCCTGTCTTAGCTGGGTCTACAACAGCCCTATCCTTGGTGATCTAACTCTCCAATCATCTATCTCTGCTCCATCCAATTTCAGCCTCACAAAGAAAATAAAGGCCAGGCCGGGTGCGGTGGCTTATGTCTGTAATCCCAGCACTTTGGGAGGCCGAGGTGGGTGGATCAAGAGGTCAGGCAATCGAGACCATCCTGGCTAACATGGTGTAACCCCGTCTCTATTACAAATACAAAAAAATCAGCCGGGTGTGGTGGCGGGCACTGGT
>NW_012103232.1:259619-261329 GCF_000951045.1 Mandrillus leucophaeus
CGATCTCCTGACCTCGTGATCCGCCCGCCTCGGCCTCCCAAAGTGCTGGGATTACAGGCGTGAGCCACCGCGCCCGGCCTTTTTTGTATTTTTTAGTAGAGACGGGGTTTCACCTTGTTAGCCAGGATGGTCTCGATCTCCCGACCTCGTGATCCGCCCATCTCGGCCTCCTAAAGTGCTGGGATTACAGGCTTGAGCCACCGCGCCCGGCCAATTTTTGTATTTTTAATAGAGACAGGGTTTCACACCATATTGCCCAGACTGGTCTCGAGCTCCTGGCTTCATGTGATTCACCCACCCATTGACCTTGGCCTCCCAAAGTGCTGGGATTACAGGCGTGAGCCACCACGCCTGGCCTGTTTTTGTATTCCTTTTGTGAAATAAAACACTGTCTACTAATTCCTTTGGCCAGAAGCCTGAGTGCTGTCTTCACTTCCTCCCTCTACATCATCCCACATTGGTGAATCGGTCACTAAAGCCTGTCCTACCCAATGCTCTGGAGTCTGCCCATCTCTCCCTTTCTGTCCTGCCACCACTCTAGTTTGGGCCCCTCTTCAGTTCTTGCTTGGACCATGACCAAAGTCTTTTCCTTACTCTGTTTCCAGCTTGTCCTCCTCACTGAAACGAGGGTGATTTTTTTTTTAAATTCACGTATTGGTTTGCTTTTCCACAAAATTGGGACCATACCATATAATCAGTTTTATGTTAATCTTGCAAGCATTATCTTTGAAGACTTTTCATAGATACAATTGTCTGTTGCAGCTATGGGTGAGCATAGTTGACTCCATCATCTTCCTAATCGGGTTGTTGCTAGGCTTATTATTTGCTTTTATTTATTTATATTTATTTATTTTGAGACAGAGTCTTGCTCTATTACCCAGGCTGGAGTGCCGTGGCATGATCTTGGCTCACTGCAACCTTTGCTTCCCGGTTTCAAGCGATTCTCCTGCCTCGGCTTCCCGAATAGCTGGGATTACAGGTGCCTTCCACCACACCTGGCAAATTTTCGTATTTTTAGTGCAGACAGGGTTTTGCCATGTTGACCAGGCTGGTCTCAAACTCCTGACCTCAGGAGATCTGCCTGCCTCGGCTTCCCAAAGTGCTGGGATTACAGGCATGAGCCACTACACCCAGCCATTATTTGCTTTTTTAAATAATGCTGTGATGCATCTTTATGGTCTTTCAAAATCTGAATATTGTCACATCACTCACTTGCTTAGACTCCATCAGTACCTCCCTGTCGTCGAAGTGCAATGTTCTGACTGTTCAGTATGGCTCATAAGGCCTCTTAGATTGGGTCCTGCCTACCTTTCATGAAATCTCCCACCCACAACCCATAATGCCAGTTCCCTACTTGTAGATGCCAAAGGTGAGCCGCCTTGATTTTTTTCACTTATGCTGCTTCTTCTGTAATGTCCTCTTCGTTTTTCTTTTCTTTTTTTATTTTTATTTTTGAGATGGAGTCTCGCTCTGTCACCCAGGCTGGAGTGCAGTGGTGCTATCTCAGCTCACTGCAACCTCTGCCTCCAGGTTCAAGAGATTCTTCTATAGGCCAGGCGCGGTGGCTCAAGCCTGTAATCCCAGCACTTTGGAAGGCTGAGACGGGCGGATCACGAGGTCGGGAGATCGAGACCATCCTGGCTAACATGGTGAAACCCCGTCTCTACTAAAAAATACAAAAAACTAGCCAGACATGGTGGCGGGTGCCTG
>NW_012103232.1:262694-265571 GCF_000951045.1 Mandrillus leucophaeus
AAAAAAAAAAAAAAAAGCAAAGAAAAGAAAATAAAGGCCAACAGATGTCAGATCCTTCCAGCTAAAACTTACCTGCATAGGTTCTGGATTGAACTGTGCTCCCCTGACTCCCCTGCCAAATTAATATGTGGATGTTCTAATCCCCAGTACCTCAGAACGTGACCTTATTTGGAGATAGGGTCTTAACAAAGGTAATCACTGAAAGTAAGGTCTTTGGGGTGGGCCCTAATCCAGTATAACTGGTGTCTTTAAGATGATATCAAGATACAGGGAGAAGACTGCCCTGTACAAGCCAGGGAGAGACCTGCAACAGATCTTTCCCTCACCACTCTCAGAAGGAACCAACACTGTGGTTCCTCTAGAACTGTGAGAAAATAAAATTTCTAGACTGGGCACAGTGGTTCATGCCTATAATCCCAGTACTTTGGGAAGCCAAGGTGGGCTGATCACTTGAGCTCAGGAATTTCAGAGCAGCCTGGCCAACCACATCTCTACAAAAAATACAAAAATCCACTGGGTGTGGTGGCACATGTCTATAATCCCAGCTACTTAGGAGGCTGAGGTGGGAGGACCACTTATGCTTGAGAGGTTGAGGCTGCAGTGAGCCGTGATCCCACTACTGCACTCCAGCCTGGGTAGCAGAGTGAGACACTGTCTCAAAATATATATATGGCCGGGTGCAGTGGCTCATGCCTTAATCCCAGTACTTTGGGAGGCTGAGGCAGGCAGATCACCTGCGGTCAGGGGTTCGAGACCAGCCTGGCCAACATGGTGAAACCCCGTCTCTACTAAAAATACAAAAAATTAGCTGAGCGTGGTGGCGGGTGCCTATAATCCCAGCTATTTGGGAGGCTGAGGCAGGGGAATTGCTTAAACCTGGGAGGCGGAGGTTGCATGAGCTGAGATTGTGCTATTGCACACCAGCCTGGGTGACAGAGCAAGACTCTGTCGCAAAAAAAAAAAAAAAAAAAAAAAAAAGCCAGGCGTGGCATGCCCGTAATCCCAACTGCTCAGGAGGCTGAGGCACAAGAATTGCTTGAGCCTGTGAGGCTGAGGTGACACTGAGCCAAAATCGATCCACTGCACTCCAGCCTGGGTGACAGAGTGAGACTCTATCTCAAAATCAAGACAAAACAAACAACAGAAAGTACACAGGAGGATGTACATTGGTTATATGCAAATACTTCACCATTTAATATTCTATTAATTTTCTTTTCTTTTTTTCTTTTTTTTTTTTTTTTTTTTTTGAGAGGGAGTTTTGCTCTTATCACCCAGGCTGGAGTGCAATGGCACAATCCCAGTCACTTCACTTCAACCTCTGCTTCTCAGGTTCAAGCGATTCTCCTGCTTCAGCCTCCTAAGTAGCTGGAATTAAAAGGCACCCACTACCATGCCCAGCTAATTTTTTTATTTTTTATTTTTATTTTATTTATTAATTTTTTTTGAGACAGAGTTTCGCTTTTTCACCCAGGCTAGAGTGAAATGAGGCAATCTTGGCTCACTGCAATCTCTGCCACCTGGGTTCAAGTGATTCTCCTGCCTCAGCCCCTGGAGTAGCTGAGATTACAGGCACCCACCAGAACACCCAGTTAATTTTTGTATTTGCAGTGGAGACGGGGTTTCGCCACGTTGGCCAAATTGGTCTCAAATTCATCACCTTAGGTGATCCACCCACCTTGACCTCCCAAAGTGCTGGCATTACAGGTGTGAGCCACCACGCCCAGCCTAGTTTTTGAATTTTTTTTTTATTGTTTTGTAATTTTTGTATATTTTAGTAGAGAGGGGGTTTCACCATGTTGGCCTGGCTAGTCTCAAACTCCTGATCTCAGGCAATCTGCCCACCTCAGCCTCCCAAAGTGCTGGGATGACAGGCGTGAGCCACAGTGCCTGGCCTGTTTTCTTTCCCTTTTTTTTTTTTTTGAGATGGAGTTTCGCTCTTGTTGTCCAGGTCAGAGTGCAATGGCATGATCCCAGCTCAGTACAACCTCTGCCTCCTGGGTTCAAGTGATTCTCCTGTCTCAGCCTCTCGAGTAGCTGGGATTATAGGCACTCACCACCACACCCGGCTAATTTTTGTATATTTAGTAGAGATGGGGATTTCACCATGTTGGTCAGGCTGGTCTTGAACTCCTGACCTCTGGTGATCCACCTGCCTCGGCCTCCCAAAGTACTGGGATTACAGGCCTGAACCACCCCTCCTGGCCCGGCCTATTAATTTTCTACTTGTCTTGTTCAATGTCTTCTCTGTCCATTCCATGAGGACAGGGATTCTGATCTGTTTTCTGCATAGCTTTTGGTGCAGCACCTGGGATCCATCTGGATGTCCCAAAGGTCTTCAAACTCAACCTGTCCAGTACCTAGTTCATCAATGCCCCAACCCCAAACTTGCTTGTTTTTTTGTTTTTTTTTTTTTTTTGAGGCAGGGTCATGTTGCCCAAGTGGCATGGTCATGGCTCACTGCAGTCTTTACTTCCTGGGCTCAAGCAATTCTCCTGTCTCAGCCTCTCTAGTAGCTGGGACCACAGGTATGCACCACAACGCCTGGCTAATTTTTGATTATTTATAAAGACAGGGTCTCAACTTGTTGCCCAGGATGGTCTCAAACTCGTGGACTCAAGCAGTCCTCCTGCCTCTGCCTCCCAAAGTGCTGGGATTACAGGTGTGAGCTGCCATGCCCGGCCATGGTTTTTTTTTTTTTGTGATAGAGTCTTGCTCTGTTGCCCAGGCTGGGGTGCGGTGGTGCAATCTCGGCTCACTGCAACCTTCACCTCCTGGGCTCAAGCAATGCTAGTGCCTCAGCCTCCCAAGAAGCTGAAGCTGGGACTACAGGTGCTCGCCACTACGCCTGGGTAATTTTTGCATTTTTTTTTTTTTTTT
>NW_012103232.1:269606-270586 GCF_000951045.1 Mandrillus leucophaeus
AAAAAAAAAAAAAAAAAAAATCCAAAATGGCCTAGCATAACCTACAGATGCTTTTCAGACCTTTTGATTCTACAATAAGATGCTGTCTCAAAAACAAACAAACAAAATCCATAGCATTTTATCACATGAATTATGTGAAATTCAAATTTCAGTCTTTGGAACACAGCCACTCTCATGCACTCACTTATTTATGTATTGTCTTTGGCTGCTTTCATTCTTTATTTTTTGAGACTCACTCTGTCGCCCAGGCTGGAGTGCAGGGATGCAATCTCGGCTCACTGCAACCTCTGCCTCCTGGGTTCAAGTGATTCTCCTGCCTCAGCCTCCCGAGTAGTTGGTATTACAGGTGCACTCCACCATGATTGGCTAATTTCTGCATTTTTAGTAGAGATAGGGTTTCACCATGTTGTCCAGGCTGTTTTCAAACTCCTGACCTCAAGTGATCTGCCCACCTCGGCCTTCCAAAGTGCTGGGATTACAGGCGTGAGCCACTGCGCCTGGACCTTTGGCTGCTTTTATGCAACAATGGCAGAGCTGAGCAGTTGCAACAGAGATGGAGATGGTTTGGCCTGTAAGCCTAAAACACTGACTCTGCGGCCCTTTACAGAAATTTGCTGAGCCCTGGTCTAGACAGTCCTGCAGAGCAGGTAGGGAGGTAGGAGACAGACAGACTGGAAAACTGATGAGAGGGTTTCAGGATAGAAGGTAGTTCATAGGGCTAAATGTGGCATCGAAGACCAAATACATGAAGACTCAACAAGGAAGATCCCCTCCACCAACTCACTAAGAAATAACTACATAGGAGACAAAATTTGTTTAAAAAACAACTTCACATTTTATTTGATGGAATATGGTCATTTGCTGAGTTGAAGGCATGGAGGAAAAGTGCTGTCCTGAAACAGACTTCGAACTAAAGACCCCATCCCATCCCCACATAATTGTACTTTTAATGACTAGCTCATCAATTTTTTTTTTTTTTT
>NW_012103232.1:271801-283901 GCF_000951045.1 Mandrillus leucophaeus
AAAATAAAATAAAATAAAAAAATCTGCAGAAAAGGCCTATATGGACAAAGTATAAGATTATTACTAAATTGGTATAGTATACACTTAAAATTACATATTCACAGAAAGAGGTTAGAGAAAGAGAAATTTAAATGCACTGACATTTTTATTTCTTGCAACCTGAGTTAAATTCAGGTTTCCTTTCCTACAGAATGCAAACAAGACATCCACAAGGCAACTCCACTTCTAAGTTACAAATTACTAGATGTTAGAAAACTTTCTTGAAGGAGAGTGAATTTTTTTTTTGAGACACAGTCTTGCTCTGTTGCCTCGGCTTACTGCAAGCTTCGCCTCCCGAGTTCACGCCATTCTCCTGCCTCAGTCTCCCGAGTAGCTGGGACTATAAGTGCCAGCCACCA
Source organism: Mandrillus leucophaeus (assembly GCF_000951045.1). Lineage (NCBI taxonomy): Eukaryota > Metazoa > Chordata > Mammalia > Primates > Cercopithecidae > Mandrillus > Mandrillus leucophaeus. Next base: position 272,200 of record NW_012103232.1, read on the forward strand.
CGCCTGGCTATTTTTTTGTATTTTTAGTAGAGACGGGGTTTCACCATGTTAGCCAGGATAGTCTTGATCTCCTGACCTTGTGATCCGCCCACCTTGGCCTTCCAAAGTGCTGGGATTACAGGTGTGAGCCACCGCGCCCGGCCAGAGAGTGCACTATTTTTTAAGTTAGTAGCACACCTAACATATAACTCACCTTAAGTTAGAAAAGCCATTTTTTGAAGGCACAGTTTGTTTCCAGCTCAACTGTGGAAATCGAAATCTGTCTGCAGTACCAAATCTCATCCCACAGTCAGCCCAGCCCTGGCACATTTGCTTGTTTCCATGAAATGTGTCTAATCTAGAGGGTAGCATTTTTTTGTTGACCCCAATCATCATGTGAAAAGATTCTGGAGACATGTTAGGTCGTCCTTCATTCTGGAGCCACATTAGGTCTTCATTCTCTGTGAAAATGCAAGCAACTCATTTATAAAGTAGCATCAGCAACCAGGCCTTCCTGGGCATGTGAGTGGGGAAGTGGCAGAAAGGACCAGCTGGCTGTCCTGTAGCTTAAGGACAGTCCCTCAGCACAGGACATAGAACAAGAGGGTCTGAACAAGAACAGGACAAAACAAGGCCCTCCAATATGTCAGAGGAAGACAAATTTCCAGAAAAGGCAACTCTCCTTCCATATACTTGGGGTAAAAAAAAAAAAAAACAGAGAAGGGCGGGTAACTGGCTTCATCAGTCCAGCAAAAGACAGGGAAGGGGCATAAAATAAGATGTTACTGTGCTTCAAGTCAGTTGAATCACTAAACTCATTATGCAAGTAGAAGGCTGCCGAGAATGTCTGGCAGTGGCCTTCACATGTATTTATTTTAAATAATTAGCTTAGGTCTGAGGTATAATGACTAATCTCCACGAGTCTATGCCTGATGGTGATCAACAGTTATGACATACATGGAAGGTGTTAGAGGAAAGAACCGGAAACAATTACAGTAAGTTGAACTGTGCATAAAAGCTGCTCTGCATCCCGGGTTCATACTTTTAAGCAGCATTTTTGCTGAAAGCCTCATGAAGTAGTTTTGTTTGGGTTGAGTGTTATGTTTAAAATTTCCCTTTTACCAGTTAGAATAATAATGCCGAGCTCATCTAATAAACAAATGTCTAGTTTGATAAGCTTTAATCAGGCCCTCACACCCTGGGATGGTCATTAATGACATGGATCAGAATCCCTGAGGTGGCTGGAATCTAACCAGTGTGTAGCACAGAAAGCTCTGCTTGCCTATGGAGGCTGTGGATATTTTTAGGAAGGTCATGCATTATGGGATGGGAATTTTTATAAACAGAGTGCTACATAAAAACTAATGCACTGTGGCAGCACTTAAAGAGGTTTGCTTTGCTTTGAGACACCACTGTTTATAGGCTGCAGAGTGTAAAGGGAAGTACTGGGAAATGGCAAAGGTCACATGGGCCAGTGCCATGTTTTAAGGTCAAAGGCACTGTTATTTTAAGTGACCTATCTCATTATTAAAATCAATCACTTTCACCATCTTCAAAATATTTTGTTTTTTAAAAAGGCAAGGGCCTTGTGGCTCCAACTATTTTGTTGGATATACCAGCATAAATAAATCAGTTTTAACTGACACTTCTAAATGATTTCTTTTGTAAAATGAAAGGAGAAAACTAGCCGAGCCAGTTAAAATAGTATCTGGGCATTTTTCCCCCCTTAGCTAAATTTTTCTATACAAAGTCAGCATCACTTGTAGAATTCCAGTCCTAAAACTGGGTGGCAGAGAAATAAGTGATGATTCGTTACCTTGCAAAAAGTGCAGAAGAGTCGGGGGGAATGCTAGTCAGGTCAGGAGACCCCAGGTTCCAAATAAACATTTTGCCCTCCTGAGGCCTGCCTAATGGTGATTCCCAGAGGGGTGGAGGAAGACCATTGCACAGCCACATCTGTGTAATACTCCATTCCCACAAACTCTATTGGGCACTCTGTCAGTCAGCCTGGCAGCCTCGAGCCAGTATAAGACCTGTTCCCAGTCACAGATGGAGAGTTCCAGATGAGAACATGTGGGGAAGAGGGGCTCACCCAATTCCCTGCACATTTCCAGGAGTCACAGTGAGCAGTGCTGGTGTGAAGCCCACCTACTAAAATACATGCCAAGGATGGGGGGCTGGAGGGAAGCGGGGACATCAGAAAACAAAAGAGCAACATGGCACACTCCATTTCCCATTCTAACACTGATCCTTTCCCAGAGGATGAATCGCAGATAATGTGTTCAGTGTGTGAGGAGGTGTGTGTGTGTGAATGTGTGTGTGTGTGAATGATGACTCCTAAACAAAGGTGTGGCAAGGACCCTCCTCCACCAAACGACTGGCTCACACACCCCCTTAACGCTCTGACTCATGGGAAGGCTTGGGAATGAGAAATAGAGGCTCGTGGCTGTAAGACTGAAATTCTGTCCACATCTTTCCACATGCTCACTAAGGTGAGAAATGCAACTCTTCTTATTCCAGCATGGTAAGCAAATGCCCAAGATACGCAGGGCCAGGCTACTGTGCTCAGACAAAAACTCTAATAAGCATTTTGCTGGAAGAACTAGGTGAGGTGTTAACCCTAGGGAAATGGAGGACAAACACTTCCTTATAATGGCAAAAACGTCTTAAGACCTACTCTATTATATCATTTGCAAACACACATTAATTTACATACTAAAATAGTAAATGAAATTTCTTGGAAGTTCAAAAAAAGCTCTTTCAAATCTTTTCATCACAATAGAGTAGAAATCCATCTGTCTTCAGAGTTGTCGAACTTTTCTTTCTGTGCTTTTTATGTTGACATCTAACTTGTCCACTTTGGTTGTCAGCCGGTCAAGAATGTCATCTTGCTCCTCAATTTCCGTCTGCATCCCCAGGGCTATGTCCTTCAGACGGCCCAGTCCCATGGAGAGCTCATCTGTGGGAGGAGGAAATGACATGTAGGCATGAGCAAACACAGTCGCAGCACCTGCAGATGCTTCCTGATGGTGTGGCTAAGGGGGAGAGACAGGCTGAGGGATCTGTGTTGCCTGGTGGGGTTGCACCCACTGCAGAGATGAGTCTTGACTTAACTGATTCTGTCATGGTGAAGAGTAAAGCCTCTTTCCCAGGTTTGTGACCGTGTGTGTGTGTGTGTGTGTGTGTGTGTGTGTGTGTCTTTGTGCACGCCGGGGGTAGGCAGATATGCCCAGGTGTGTGTGTGTGTGTGTGTGCACGCCGGGGGTAGGGAGATATGCCCAGGGCTGCTTTCTGCCTTTTTACTAAGAACAGCAGCCAGGAAAGAGCCAGAGGGGAGGGAGAAGAAGTAGTGCTGTGTAAGCCTTCTTACTTGCAAGATTAAATACAAAACACTAAGAGAAAAAGGATCAGGATACACAAATGCTTAGCACTGGTACCACAAATCTAAGCAAAATCGTTTTTTTTTTTTTTTTTGAGACAGAGTCTTGCTCTATTGCCCAGGCTAGAGTGTAGTGCTGTGATCTTGGCTCACTGCAACCTCCGCCTCCCGGGTTAAGCGATTCTTCTGCTTCAGCCTCCCAAGTAGCTGGAACTACAGGCGTGTGCCACCACACCCGGCTAATTTCTTTTGTATTTTTAGTAGAGATGGGGTTTCACCATATTGGCCAGGCTGGTCTCGAACTCCTTACCTTGCGATCTGTCCACCTTGGCCTCCCAAAGTGCTAGGATTACAGGCATGAGCCACTGCACCTGGCCAAAATCAGTTTTTTTAAGAAGGTACTCTTGGCCGGGCACAGTGGCTCACACCTTTGTGAGTGATCCTGTACTCACAAAGTGTGGGATTACAAAGTGTACTGTAATCCCAGCACTTTAAGAGGCCGAGGCAGGTGGATCGTGTGAGGTCGGGAGTTTGAGGCCAGCCTGGCCAACATAGTGAAACCCTGTCTCTACTAAAAAATACAAAAATTAGCCGGATGTGGTGGTGCATGCTTGTATTCCCTGCTACTTGGGAGGCTGAGGCAGAATCACTTGAACCTGAGAGGAGGAGGTTGCAGTAAGCTGAGATCAATGCACTGCACTCTAACCTGGGCAATAGAGCAAGACTCCATCTCAAAAAAATAAAATAAAAAGACAGGCTGAGTGTGGTGGCTTATGCCGGTAATCCCAGCACTTTGGGAGGCCAAGGTGGGTGGATCACTTGAGGTCAGGAGATCGAGACCATCCTAGCTAACATGGTGAAACCCCGTCTCTACTAAAAACACAAAAATTAGCCAGGCGTGGTAGCACGCACCTGTAATCCCAGCTACTTGGGAGGCTGAGGCATGAGAATCGCTTGAACCCAGGAGGCAGAGGCTGCAGTAAGCTGAGATCGCGCCACTGCACTCCAGCCTGGGTGACAGAGTAAAACTCTCAGAAAGAAATTAAAATAAATAAAAAATAAATAAATAAATAAAAAGATTGTCTTCAGGTCAGGCACAGTGGCTCATGCTTGTAATCCCAGCACTCTAGGAGGCCAAGGTGGGAGGATCACTTGAGCCCAGGAGTTGCGAGACCAGCCTGGGCAACAAAGTGAGACTCCATCTCTAAACAAAAAAGAAAAGAAAAGAAAGAGAAAAACAGTATAATTTAAAAATTTTAAAAAAAGATAGTATTCGGCCGGGCGTGGTGGCTCAAGCCTGTAATCCCAGCACTTTGGGAGGCCGAGACGGGCGGATCACGAAGTCAGGAGATCGAGACCATCCTGGCTAACCCGGTGAAACCCCGTATCTACTAAAAAAAAAATACAAAAAACCAGCCGGGCGAGGTGGCGGGCGCCTGTAGTCCCAGCTACTCGGGAGGCTGAGGCAGGAGAATGGCGTAAACCCGGGAGGCGGAGCTTGCAGTGAGCTGAGATCCGGCAACTGCACTCCAGCCCGGGAGATAGAGCGAGACTCCGTCTCAAAAAAAAAAAAAAAAAGATAGTATTCAGCTCTTTGCTTCTTAAGCTTACTGAAACTCGTGGGCCTCGTGCTCCATGGACAGTAGAATCTGTGGTTGCCTCAGGCCTCTGGAGGAAGCTCACTGGCAGCCAGGGCAGCAAAGGATAAGCAAACAGAGAGGCTGAGATAAAATATGTGATAATGTAAAGCCACCAGGCCAGGGCACTGGAGTCCAGAGAGCTTGCCTGAGTTCCTGAAATAGCAGGGAGCATGTGTTAAGATGGGAAGAGTGTGAACAAAGGCAACATCCCCTGCCCCACCAGAGTGGCCTGGCCTGAACTGTGTGAGCAGGGCCGGAGGGCTGAGCTCTGAACCAGCCACCCGCCCTTCTGCCAGGGCCCACCTCCTACTCTAGACTGCGTCCTGCCGGGACCTGCCCAGCTGCAAGTCCACAGTGCCAACTGTGCACCCTCAGCACCCCTACTGGTGGGCAGTACTCAGTGCTTCTTCCTGCCTCTGAATTCAGTATCTTTCCTCAGAGTCGCTTCTCCCACTTCCTGCCAGCAGGCACCAACCATACCATTAGCCCTAACCACTCCCTTTCTCCTGGTGAAGGACAAAGGGCTTTCACGCCTCTCTGGGTTTCTCTGGAGTGGTTAGATCTGGGCAGACACACCTTCTGCCTTAGAGGTCTTTGGCTCTGGAGGACAGAGTTCGGGCATAGAAGGAGGTGGCAGCTGTCTGGGGCTTCCCAGAAAGCAAGCAGGAGCAAACGTGTGCACAGACACTCCATGTGCATCTTCATGGGTTTCAGTTTTGCCTCCCACTAGATACCTTTACAGCAGGGGAGGATTTTATTATTTGTCCTCTCCACTTTGCCAGCTCCTAACAGGGGCTGGGAGACTGAGAGGGTGACCCAGGTCACCATGGGGGAGATTTCTGTTCATGGAGTAGTGGTAAGAGGAGGCAGCAAATCTGAGACACTACTTAGAATAAACTCACAGAACTGCCCACAGGCCAACACCTACTTGAACTTCAAGTAACTGACTTTTCCATTAAAAAAATAATCACTGGCTGGGCACAGTGGCTCACGCCTGTAATCCCAGCACTTTGGGAGGCCGAGGCAGGCGGGAGTTTGAGACCAGCCTGACCAACAAGGAGAAACCTCATCTCTACTAAAAACACAAAATTAGCCGGGCATGGTGGTGCATGCCTGTAATCCCAGCTACTCGGGAGGCTGAGGCAGGAGAATCGCTTGAACTCAGGAGGCTGAGGTTGCGGTGAACGGAGATTGCGCCACTGCACGGCAGCCTGGGCAACAAAAGTGAACTCCGTCTCAAAACAAAACATAACAAAACAAAACAAAACAAAACAAAACCACTAAGTGCTTGCCTGCTGGGCCCCAGGAACAAAGTAGTGACAAAATGGAAACTCTCCCATGCTGTCCTGGAATCTACATTCTGATTGGGAACACAGCAGGCAAACCAGCAGATACATAATCACAAACGGCCAGGGCAGCCCCCTGGAAACACAAGGGTCCCAAGAGACAGGGAGAGGAGACCACACTAATGCAAGACTGACAGAAAGAGAAGGAGTCAGACTGCAGAGAGTTGGGGGAGCTCATCCAGGCAGATAGGGGCCACGAGGCAGAAAGAACTCACATCAGAAATCCCACATGAGCCTGCAGGTGATGAGAGCAGAAGGGACCAGGGCAGGCAAAGAGAGCCTGGACTGCACTGTGAGTGTGTGGGGTTCCATGAGAGAGTTCTGGAAGAATATACCCCTCATTTCTTCTTTTTTTTTTTAGACGGAGTTTCACTCTTGTTGCCCAGGTTGGACTGCAATGGTGCTATCTTGGCTCACTGCAACCTATGCCTCTCGGGTTCAAGTGATTCTCCTGCCTCAGCCTCCCGAGTAGCTGGGACTACAGGCGCCAGCCACCACGCTCGGCTAATTTTTGTATTTTTAGTAGAGACAGGGTTTCACTATGTTGGTCAGGCTGGTCTTGAACTCCTGACCTCAGGTGATCCACCTGCCTTGGCCTCCCAAAGTGCTGGGATTACAGGTGTGATCCACTGCGCCTGGCCCCCAGCACACCCTTCTGTTTTGAAACATCATGCTGGAGGCTGTGTGGCCAAAATGCCAATTGCAACACGAGCGCTAATTCCATCCCAGGCACTTTCTGGCTCAGGTAACCTTCCCACTGTTCTCAGAGGCAGCCCGTTTCACAAGGAGGAAAACAGGGCTCTGAGTGGCCAGGTGGGAAGGGAAGGATGGAGTAAGCGGTCATGTCCAGGCTCCACTTTATCGCCTCTTAGGGACTCCTGGGTCCCTGGTGCTGTTCATGAAAGTGAGAGGTGGGGAGGGCTCGGTTGGGCTGGAAGTAGGAAATGGTGAGAAGTGGAGAGACTCCAGAGACAGTGAGGTGGCAAGATGGACCCAGCTTAGTGTGGGATGCGATGTGTGGGGAGGGAGCTGAAGATGGAGGTCCTCACGTAGGGGCTATGCTTGGCGTGAGCTGCCTGAAGGAACAGTGGCTTACAGAAGCTGGTGTGGCGCTCAGTCTTACCTAGGTTGCTGTCGATCTTCTGGTGATAGGCTCGAAGGTGTGGGTTCTTTGGGTAAGCATCGGTACTCACAGCAGAACCAGCCCCTCTGGGGACAGGGTCTAAGTTTAGAAGGAAACACCAGGAGAGTGGTTAATTGACATTGTTCAAATGCTGCTTCACACACCCAAAACAATTTCATCTGGAAAATGGGTGGAAGGAATGAAAGGTTGGTTCTGAGGCTATCCAGAGGGATGAGGGAGGAGCACAGTGCAGGCTCATGGGCCAGGAGAGATGCTTCCACAGGGTAGGGGATAGTTCCCACTTTCCCTCAGTCCTTGGGAGATGAAAGACCCTCAAACTAAGGGTCACCTACTCAGACCCTGGTGCACAAGCTCAGGAAAGACACGAGTCACACAAGTGACAATATACAGTGGAACTGCAATAATGCAAAACTACACAGTCTGTGGACAAAGTCTAAAAATACACATTGTTACATTACATAAATGGAATTATGGGTAATTTTGTTTCTTTCCGAAATTTATCTCTACGCTATATTTTCACTTGAAACAAATAAGCAAAAAAAAAAAAAAAAAGAAATGTTAAATAATGCACATTTGCCACAAGAAATCTTCCTTGAACCCTAGTTTCTTCTTTTTTAAAATTATCTTTCTTGGCTTGAATGAACTTCAGTTTCTAAATGCACACAGAAAAGCCCTGTCATCCCAGTTTATCTCCTTTAGGGAAACATCACTTTCTAGACTTAGCATATTTCCTCCAGCACCAACCAACTGAAACCATTCTGCAAACTGTACCGATTTTTTTTTTTCAGTCTTTTAATATATACGACACAAATGGAAACTCCTTAATTCCTTAAAATTGTGGCTTGGGTGCAGTGTCTTGTGCCACTTCTCCAGGGTGTGATGAGGCCAATTTTCCCCACCCTTGCCTTTCAATTTACACTCACTTCCTCCACTTGCCTTTCCAGACTGAACAGTGCTGATGATGTCAGTCTCTCCTGCTCCCCGCTCTTCCTCCATCTGGTCTCCCCACCTGCATCGACCACAACCATGGTGGGTTCCAGAGCTTCCATGGTGTATCGTTTTCTTGAAGGCAGCACAGTTTTAAGCCTTTGGTTTCTAGCACCAATTTCAATGTACCCTGGCTGTTGGGGGGCCTATGGAGGAGGCCCCAGGAGCCCTAAATTCCTTTCCAGATAAGGGATATTTCTGGGCCTATCACTTGATAGAAGTGGAATGATTTGACCAACACTCACTGTCTTGCACACCTTGTCCATGTGGCTGCTGCTCCTCCTGCTTGGGCTGGAGGCTGTATTAGCCCCTCACTGATGCTGTGACAAATGACCACAAACTTGTCTTATGGTTCTGGAGGTCAGAAGTCCAACGTGGGTCTCACTGGGCTGAGTCGGGGTGTCCTCAGGGTTGCACTCCTTCTGGAGCTCTTGGGAAGAATCTAATTCCTCACCTTTTGCAGTTTTTAGAGTTCACTTGTGTGCCTTGGCAGGTGAGTCCCTTTCTCCATCTTCAAGGCCAGCAACATCTTCAGATCTCTGACTCTGCCACTCTCTCTTCTGCTTCTCTTTCCACTTAAAAGGGACCTTTGTGATGACACTGGACCCAACTGGACAACCCAGGATAATCTCCCCCATCTTGCTGATTAGCAATTGTAACTCCATCTGCAACTGTAATTCCGCCTTTGCCATATAACCTAACAGACTCACGGGGTCTGGGGATTAGGACGTGGACAGCTATTTACCAAGGGGTTTTTCTGCAGTTGCCTTTTTACTGCTGGAACAACTGAGAGTGACATAGGCAGGAACCGATGATGGGCAGGCTTATTGTCTTTTTTGAGACAGAGTTTCACTCTTGTTGCCCAGGCTATAGTGCAGTGGCATGATCTCAGCTCACTGCAACCTCTGTCTCCCAGGTACAAGTGATTCTCCTGTCTCAGCCTCCCAGGTAGCTTGGATTAGAGGCATATGCTACCACACTTGGCTAATTTTTTTGTGTTTAGTAGAGACGGGGTTTCACCATGTTAGTCAGGCTGGTCGCAAACTCCTGACCTCAGGTGATTCACCTGGCTTGGCCTCCCAAAGTGCTGGGATTACAGGTGTGTGTTATTGCACCAGGCTAGGCAGGCTCATTTTCAATGGAACGCAGGCCTTCACTTCCTTATTCTCCTCTCCATGGAGGCAGGGAGGAGGGAGGAGCCCTACCATAAGGCACACCCCCAGTTCCCCAAGAGCATGCCGGGTCCCTAAGGCCCTTTGGCTAGCATGGGTGATGCTGGCAGCTGGGGCCCCTGCCCACTCCCCCGAGAGGTTGCTACTGCCCCCTAAGGACCAGTGCCAAACCCAGAGGTCTCCCTGCTAGAATTCAAATAGGGCTGTGCACACAGGTGTCCACTTACCTGTATCATCCAGCTTTCTAAGGTTTGGGTGGCTGGCCTGGTACTTTGCTTCCTGTTCTTTACTTGTACTTATGGCTTCTTTCAATCTTTGGATAAAAGTTTACAAAAAAGGACAGTATTAAAAAGGAAAAATCCCTATGACAATGTTATCAGTATTTTCACATAATGCCTGTATGCCAAAAATCAAATGCTTCTTCTGTACCAAACTCCTTCTGACCAAAGTAGGGATTTCAACAGCTTCTCCTAGGAGCACAGCTGGCCAAGCAATAAGCCTACAAAGACCCCTGCCTCAGAAGTGTGGCAGCTAAGCCAGGTGTGGTGACTCATGCCTGTAATCCCAGCATTTTGAGAAACTGAGGTGGGAGAATTGCCTGAGCCCACGAGTGTGAGATCTGGGCAACATAATGAGACCTTGTCTTTACCAAGAAAAAAAAAAAAGCAGTGTAGCATCGAGTTAGGTGGCCCTCTCTCAGGGAAACCAGGATTCCTAGGACCAGGCAGATGGAAAGCACATGGAACAACCAAATGGGTACTTTAGACCACAGTTAGCAAACAATGACCTGCCACCACATCTGGCTCACCTCCTGTTTTTGTATTGTTTCCTCGTTCTTTTTTTTTTTGAGATGGAGTCTTGCTTTGTCACCCAGGCTGGAGTGCAGTGGCGTGATCTCGGCTCACTGCAACCTCTGCCTCTCGGGTTCAAGTAATTCTCCTGCCTTAGTCTCCTGAGTAGCTGGGATATTACAGTTACAGGCACGCACCACCACGCCCAGCTAATTTCTGTATTTTCAGTAGAGACGGGGTTTCACCATGTTGGCCAGGCTGGTCTTGAACTCCTGATCTCAAGTGACCCACCCACCTCGGCCTCCCAAAGTGTTGGGATTACAGGCCTGAGCCACTGTGCCCGGCCCCAAGTTATTTTTATTGTGGTAAAATACACATAACAAAATTTCATGAGCAAAGAATGGCCTTAGAGATGACCATCTGCACCTCAGATGACAAACTTAGAACCTCAAGAGTTTCATTGTTCTCATTAGTGCACTTACATTACCAAAATACTGTATTCAACTATTACTGTTTTTGTTGTTGTTGATTGAGATAGGGTCTCTCTCTCTCACCAAGTTTGGAGTACAATGGCGCAAACACTGAAGTCTCTAACTCCTAGGCTCCTGATTCTCCCACCTCAGCCTCCCGGGTAGCTGAGAACACAGGCACTCACCACCCTGCTTTTTTTTTTTTTTAATTTAATTTTTTGAGACAGAGTCTCGCTCTGTCACCTAGGCTGGAGTGCAATGGCACAGTCTCAGCTCACTGCAGCCTCCGTCTCCCGGGTTCAAGTGATTCTCCTGCCTCAGGGTCCCGAGTAGCTGGGATTACAGGCCCCCACCACCACGCCTGGCTATTTTTTGTATTTTTAGTAGAGATAAGGTTTCACCATGTTGGCCAGGCTGGTCACGAGCCTCAGGTGATCCGCCTGCCTCAGCCTCCCTAAGTTCTGGGGTTACAGGCATAAGCCACTGTGCCTGGCCAATATTTTAATTTTTTTTATTTTTTTATTTTTGAGACAGTCTTGCTCTGTTGCCCAGGCTGGAGTGCAGTGGTATGATCTCGACTCACTGCAACCTCCACCTCCCGGGTTCAAGCTATTCTTCTGCCTCAGCCTCCTGAGTAGCTGGGATTACAGATGCCTGCTCAAGCGATTCTCTGGCCTCAGCTTCCAAAAGTGCCAGGATTACAGGCATGAGGCATGAGCCACTGTGTCCAGCCTATTACCCTTTTTTTTCTGTTTTGAGACAGAGTCTCGCTCTATAGCCCAGGCTGGAGTGCA
>NW_012103232.1:284581-286573 GCF_000951045.1 Mandrillus leucophaeus
CACCTCCCGGGTTCATGCCATTCTCCTGCCTCAGCCTCCCAAGTAGCTGGGACTACAGGCGCCCGCCACCACGCCCGGCTAATTTTTTGTATCTTTAGTAGAGATGGGGTTTCACGGTATTAGCCAGGATGGTCTCGATTTCCTGACCTCGTGATCTGCCCACCTCGGTCTCCCAAAGTGCTGGGATTACAGGTTTGAGCCACCACGCCCGGCCTGCCTTGCCTTTCTTTACCTTTAACAAGGATTATGGCAATGCCTCTCAATTCAATCCCCTCCCTTCCAATCCTTACTCTCCATGGGTGCTGGGCATCCTTCTAAAGCAATACTGGCAAGCACCTCTTCAGTTAAAGTCTTTAATGACTCCCAACTTGCAAGAGCAAATCCAGACTCCTGCAAACTAAGGATTTTGCAGGTCCAGGGCTCCAGTTATGGGTAGAATGCAGCAGAGCCTCATGAATGGAAGGGTTTAACACTCCAGGATTTCACCCCATGGAAGCTGTGACTGAAAGTCTAGAACACAGAACTGGTTCCTCTAAGCACCACCGTGGGCTGTGCATTGCCAGGCTGGGAGTAGGAGGAGATGCTTGGCTTCTGAGTCTGCCTGGCCACCTCTCAGCCTGCACATCTCAACGCTGGCTTTATTCTTTCCAAGTGCCATCACATACCTACTGGTAATACATAAATGAGGAAAACATGGTTTCTTTGTGAAAAATGACTCCCCCACAAAAAAACCAATTTCTTTTTTTTTCTTTTTTGAGATGGAGTCTTGCTCTGTCTCCCAGGCTGGAGTGCAGTGATACGATCTCAGCTCACCACAACCTCCACCTCCCGGGTTTAAGCAATTCTCCTGCCTCAGCCTCCTGAGTAGCTGGGATTATAGGTGAGTGCCACTACGCCCGGCTAATTTTGTTTTTTAGATGGAGTTTCGCTCTTGTTACCCAGGCTGGAGTACAATGGTGCAATCTCGGCTCACTGCAACCTCTGTCTCCCAAGTTCAAGCAATTCTCCTGCCTCAGCCTCCCAAGTAGCTGATATTACACGCATGCGCCACCTTGCTTGGCTCATTTTGTATTTTTAGTAGAGACAGGGTTTCTCCATGTTGGTCAGGCTGGTCTCGAACTCCCAACCTCAGGGGAGTCACCCTCCTTGGCCTCCCAAAGTGCTGGGATTACAGGTGTGAGTCACTGTACCAGGCCTGATTTTTGTATTTTTAGTAGAGACAGGGTTTCACCATGTTGGCCAGGCTGGTCTCAATTGCCTGATTTGTGATCCACCCACCTCAACCTCCCAAAATGCCGGGATTATAGGTGTTAGCCACCGTGCCAGGCCAAGAAAGCCAGTTTCTAGGGAGAGTGAGAGAAGTGATAAGTAGGTTTAAGAGAGGGTGATTCCTGGTCAGAAACCAAGTCTTCAGTAAGTTAGAGAATTTCAAATTAGGGGTGCATCTGGGACAGGAATACATGAGCTGTAAGTGGAAATGAGAACAAGCAGCTTGGAAAGCTGTCAGCAAGGACAAACAGGGCTTCCCAAGAGATGAAATTTCAGAAAAGGCCGAAGGGTTTGCGTGATAATGATGTACGCAGGAAATGCATGGCTGAATAGAAGTTTGATTAGGAGAAACTCATTTTAAAAGTTTTTGAGGCCGAGGCAGGCAAATCACGAGGTTGGGAGATTGAGACCCTCCTGACTAACACGGTGAAACCCGGTCTCTACTAAAAATACAAAAAAAATTTAGCCAGGCATGGTGGCGGGCGCCTGTAGTCCCAGCTACTCAGGAGGCTGAGGCAGGAGAATAACGTGAACCCGGGAGGCGGAGCTTGCAGTAAGCTGAGATGGTGCCACTGCACTCCTGGGTGACAGAATGAGACTCTGTCTCAAAAAAAAAAAAAAGCTTTTAAGTGGGCCAGGCACGGTGGCTTATGCCTGCAATGCAAGCACTTTGGGAAGCTGAGGTGGGAGAATCAGTTGAGCCCAGGAGGTCGAGATCAACCT
>NW_012103232.1:287863-289970 GCF_000951045.1 Mandrillus leucophaeus
AAAAAAAAAAAGAAAGTTTTGCTTTCTTGAATTTACTAAGAGATGGTAAGAATGCTACAACTGATTGGGGCTAATCCGGGGGCAGGCCAGGCAGGGTACATGACTTTGGGGACCTTGATAGGAACTCAGGAGCTTTAAGTGGAAATGAGAACAAGTGGCTTGGAAAGCTGTCAGCCAAGGACAAACAGGACTTCCCAAGAGACAAAGCCCACCTCACTGAAATAACTATGGCTGCCTCACTGATGGAAGCCTTTGTTGGGAAGCCCTTGAGTTTTCAAGATGCTCCAAAAAAAGAAAATTGCCCCTGGAGCCACAGGACTTCCATGGCTTTCATAGCTACGTTCAGGGATGTAGGGGCCTCCAAGAGCCCCGGCAGCAGCCTTTGTGAAGAGGTATGTAGGATGTGGAAGGTTGTGAAAGGGTGCTAGTCACAAACCTGCCAGTTTCCCACTCCTCCAAGGGCTCACTCTGCTCCTGAGTTTGTACACGGAGGATGTCTTAGACCAAAACAAATGAACATCCTACCTTCTCCTATGGCAATTAAATGTGGCCAAAGATTAGGATATAAAACAACTTTCTGATGTATATTGGAAAAAAACAATAACAACAACAAAAAACAAGCAACAACTAGAATTGGAGGAAAATGGCAGATGTTTAAAATTAGGGTTCAGCTGGAGAACCCAGAATGGTGATTATGGCTGAGCCAAAAAAACAAACCAACCCTCACAACCTTAGCTAATGCCTCCCCAGGGCACTCACTGAGGCCTACAGGTTCCCAGGGCCAACTCTGCAAGGTCCTTCCTGCAGTATTTTTTTTTTTTTTGAGATGGGGTCTCACTCTGTCACCCAGGCTGGAGTACACTGGTACAATCATGGCTCACTGCAGCCTCAACCTCCCTGGGTTCAGGTGATCCTCCTACCTATGCCAAAAGGTCGGGTACACCTCAGCTGCCCCAGTAGTTGGGACCACAGGCACGTACCATCACGTCCGGCTAATTTTCGTGTGTGTGTGTGTGTGTGTGTGTGTCTGTGTGTGTTTTTTTTGAGACAGAGTCTCACTGTTACTCAGGCTGAGGTGCAGTGGCGCAATCTCTGCTCACTACAACCTCTGCCTCCCAGGCTTAAGGGATTCTCCTGCCTTAGCCTCCCAAGTAGCTGGGACTATAGGCACGCACTGCCACGCCTGGCTAATTTTTGTATTTTTAGGAGAGATGGGGTTTCACCATGTTGGCCGGGCTGGTCTCACGCTCCTGAGCTCAAATGATCCACCCACCTCGGCCTCCCAAAGTGCTGGGATTATAGGCCTGAACCACCATGCCCAACTTCATTTTTGTGTTTTCCTGTAAAGACGGGGTTTTGTCATGTTGCTCAGGCTGGGATCAAGTGATCCTCCTGCCTCAGTCTCCCAAACTGCTGGGATTACAGGCATGAGCCACCATGCCTGAACCTCTCCATAAGTCTGATGGCTTCACCTGCCTGTGCTTGTTCTTTCTGCTATCACCGCCAGCTTTGTTACCTACATTGGATTCTCCCCAACCCCACTCTGAGTTTGAAGTAGTTATCTAATTTCTTCCCTACCATACCCTACATCTTGATCTGGGTGGTGGCCACACTAGTGCACACAGGTTCACAGTTACTGGCTCTCCACTTAAGATGCACGCATTTTACTGTACCTTAGTAATGCGTTAAAAAAAATTGCTCTGCAGTTAGGTGTGGTGGTTCGTGCCTGTGATCCCAGCACTTTCAGAGGCTTGAGGTGGGAGGACTGCTTGAGGCCAGGAGTTCAAGATCAACCTTGCCAACATAGCAAGACCTCGTCTCTTAAAAAATAAATAAATAAAAAGAAAAAGAAAAGTTCCACATTACAGAATTAAAACAAAGAGAGAGGCCGGATGTGGTGGCTCACGATAATAATCCCAGCACTTTGGAAGGCTGAGGCGGGCGGATCATCTGAGGTCAAGAGTTCGAGACTAGCCTGGCCAACATGGAGAAACCCCGTCTCTCCTAAAAATACAAAAATTAGCCGGGCATGGTGGCACATGCCTGTAATCCCAGCTACTTGGGAGGCTGAGGCAAGAGAATTGCTTGAACCTGGGAAATGGAGGTT
>NW_012103232.1:294945-296388 GCF_000951045.1 Mandrillus leucophaeus
AAAAAAAAAAAAAGCTTTTAAGTGGGCCAGGCACGGTGGCTTATGCCTGCAATGCAAGCACTTTGGGAAGCTGAGGTGGGAGAATCAGTTGAGCCCAGGAGGTCGAGATCAACCTAGGAGACATAGTGAGACCTTGTTTCTACAAAATATACGAAAATTAGCCGTACTTGGTGGCCCACGCCTGTAGTCCCAGCTACTTGGGAGACAGAGGTGGGAGGGTTGCTGGAGCCTGGGAGGTGGAGGAGACAGTGAGCAGATTGCACCACTGCACTCCAGCCTGGGTGACAGAGACCCTGTCTCAAAAGAAAAAAAAGAAAAAAAAGATTTTAAGTGACAGTATTCCTGCATTTATGGATTAAAGGTTTTGATAGGATCACAGAAATTTTACTCACAATTTACTGCATTTTTTTTTTTCTTTTTTGAGATGGAGTTTCCCTCTGTCGCCCAGGCTGGAACGCAGTGGCGTGATCTCACTGCAACCTCCACCTCCCAGGTTCATGCCATTCTCCTGCCTCAGCCTCCCGAGCAGCTGGGACTACAGGCACCCACCACCACGCCCGGCTAATTTCTTGTATTTTTAGTAGAGACGGGGTTTCACTGTGTTAGCCAGGATGGTCTCGATCTCCTGACCTCATAATCCACCAACCTTGGCTTCCCAAAGTGCTGGGATTACAGGTGTGAGCCACCGCACCCGGCCCCTTTTCGTTTTTTTTTTTTCGTTGTCCATGTAGATACGACTACAGGCCTGTATCACCATACCCAGCTTTAAAAAATTTTTATGTTTGTGGAGACAGGATCTTGCTATGTTGCCCAGGCTGGTCTCGAACTTCTGGCCCCAAGTGATCGGCCTGCCTCAGTTTTCTAAAATGTTGGGATAACAGGCGTGAGCCACCATGCCTGGCCCTGCTGGGCCCTTGAAATGGCCAACAATTTCCTTCATACCGGCCTCCCCTGTGCTTTGTCTGCCATGTGTCTGCACCAACCCCCTCCTTCAACTGGTGGGTTCCTTCAAAACCTTCACCTTCTGCAAAAGGTCAGGTCCTTTGTGCAGCCTTCCTCTGTCCCCAGGGCCAACCTCCCTCTCCTCTGGGTCCCCACTGCATCCCTGTGGACTGTCTGCCTCCCCCATATCTTCCAACAGACAGACTGCATTCCTGTAGCTTCTGCTCCCACAGAACTGCAGAGCGTGGGCGAAAGTGTTGCTTGCGGCCGGGCGCGGTGGCTCACGCCTGTAATCCCAGCACTTTGGGAGGCTTAGGCAGGCAAATCACGAGGTCAGGAGATCGAGACCATCCTGGGTAACATGGTGAAACCCCATCTCTACTAAAAATACAAAAAAAAATAGCCGGGCATAGTGGCAGGCGCCTGTAGTCCCAGCTACTCGGGAGGCTGAGGCAGGAGAATGGCGTGAACCCAGGAGGCGGAGCTTGCAGTGAGCCGAGA
>NW_012103232.1:301593-315770 GCF_000951045.1 Mandrillus leucophaeus
GGAGCTTGCAGTGAGCCGAGATTGCACCACCGCACTCCAGCCTGGGTGACAAAGTGAGACTCCATCTCAAAAAGAAAGAATTAGTCAGGCATGGCGTGGGCACCTGTAATCCCAGCTACTTGGGAGGCTGAGGCAGGAGAATCGCTTGAATCTGGGAGGCAGAGGTTGCATTGAGCCGAGACTGCGCCTTTGCACTCCAGCCTGGGCAAGAAGGGCGAAATTCTGTCTCAAAAAAAAAAAAATAAGTAAAATAAAAAATAAAAAAACAAAACAGAGAGAGAGAGAGAGAGAAAGATGGTTATGGAACCCGAGTTATAATATCAAACATTTTTTTCTGGGTTAAATGGAAGAAAAAGGCTATCAAACCAAAAAAATACTATGGTTACAACTATAAAAATACCGAATAAGGGGAAAAATGAAATTTTCTGTTTTTGTGTTGTGGTATTGTATAGATTATCTGTAATATGGCCATGTTGTTTTTAATAATAAAAACAGACACAATGATCTAAAATACAAACAGTAGTAATCTATTTTAGCAGAAACTCCATTCCTTTATCCTTGAACATGTAACACTGAAGTCTACCAAAATCTCATGTAAGTTTTTTTTTTTTTTTTGAGATGGAGTCTCGCTCTGTCACCCAGGCTGGGGTGCAGTGGCGCAATCTCAGCTCACTGCAAGCTCCGCCTCCTGGGTTCATGCCATTCTCCTGCCTCAGGCTCCTGAGTAGCTGGGACTACAGGCGACCACCACCACACCTAGCTAATTTTTTGTATTTTTAGTAGAGATGGGGTTTCACCGTCTTAGCCAGGATGGTCTCGATTTCCTGACCTTGAGATCCGCCTGCCTCGGCGTCCCAAAGTGCTGGGATTACAGGCGTGAGCCACCGCGCCCAGCCCCCAATCTCATGTGTGATTTTATATTTCAAGCCAAAACCTGAGGAAAGCAACTTCTATCTTTATTTTTTTAATTTTAATTATTTATTTTTATATTTTTTTAGAGACAGGGAGACTCTGTCACTGAGGCTGTAGTGCACTGGCAGCATCATGGCTTACTCTAGTCTCTTAACACCTGGGCTAAAGCAATAATTCCACCGCAGTCTCCCCTGTAGCTAGGATTATAGGCAAGTGCCATCATGTCTGGCTAATTGTTCTTTTTCTTTAGTTTTTATAGAGACGAGTCTTTGCTATGCTGTCTAGGCTGGTCTCAAACAATCCTCCCACCTCAGCCTCTGAAAGCATGGGATTTTACAGATAAGCCACTGAGCTCAGTCTTGTAATTTTAAAATGAAAATCAATGGGTGAATTGGATTAGATATGACAAATTTAGACATAAATTTTTTTTTTTTTTTTTGAGACAGGGCCTCCCTCTGTAGCTCAGGTTGGAGTGCAGCAGCACCATTACAGCTCACTGGAGCCTTGACCTCCAGGCCTCATGCGATCCTCTTACCTCAGCCTCCTGAGGAGCTGCGACTACAGGCGTGCACCACAATGCTTGGGTAATTTTTGTAAAGACTGGGGTCCCACTATGTTGCCCGGGCTGGTCTTGAACTTCTGGACTTAAGCAATCCACTCACCTTGGTATCCCAAAGTTTCGGGATTACAGGTGTGAGCCACTGCACCCAGCCCTAAAGACTTTTTAAAGCAAAAATTATGTGAAGTGAGTCACATTTGTACTGATTACGCTGAGGTGAACACCCTCTTTTTCAAAGTAGTGGGGTCACAATTATCGGAGAAGCAGTTGACAGATTACATGTCAATCAAGTGAACATGGGAACACGGAAGAACAGTTTCTGGCTTAACAATGTTTGAGGACAAATACCCTGATGAGTAACTTAAAGGGTTGCTGGATCCCTTCATGACACTGACGTGGACTGAAAGTATTGGTCATTTGCACTAATCCCCACTTCTGCTCCTTTATACCCAGATGGTAGAAGACACACTCACCTGCTGTTGGGCTGGGAGGCGAGGGTGCCATTCTGTTCAGGTGGGGCCTCTGCTGGTTTGGATTTGAAGTAATTGACGAGCCCCCCAAACACGCTCTTAATGCTATTGATGTGTTTCTGGCTGATCTTCAAATCTTGGTCCATCTTGTCCACCATCTTCTCTGTGCGCTCCAGGACTCCTCGCTGACGGACGAGCTCCTGGGGAAACCAAGAGGCGGTGGTATTATAGCTTTCTGTGACTCTCCCCTAGGGCAATCAAGGACCACATGGAGCAGCCACTTCATAAACTCTCAGTGGGCACATCTGGAGACGGGTACTATCATCTGTGAGGGACACACTACCCTTTCCAACAACATGTTCCTTTGCCTCTCCCTCCCTGCCCTACCTCTGCTTGCTTTCCTCATTTGTTCATGAGACCCTTTTCCTGAGAGGCTGGTTCACGGCACCATGTTAAGATGGATAGCAGAGGCCTGGCGCAGTGGCTCACGCCCATAATCCCAGCACTTTGGGAGGCCGAGGTGGGCAGATCATGAGGTCAGGAGTTCAAGACCAGCCTGGCCAACATGGTGAAACCCCTGTCTACTAAAAATACAAAAAGTAGCCAGATGTGGTGGTGGGTGCCTGTAATCCCAGCCACTCGGGAGGCTGAGGCAGGAGAATCACTTCAACCTGGGAGGCGGAGGTTGCAGTGAGCTGAGATTGTGCCACGGCACTCCAGCCTGGGCAACAGAGCAAGACCCCATCTCGATGCTGGGGGGAGCGGGTAAGATGGATGGCAATGTGCCTGTGAGGTTCAGAGTCCAGGGCCTGAACTGGAAGCAGATTCTCTCTAGCCCACCAATTCTGGGAACCCTCACAGACTTGGGCCTGGCACTGCCCCCTGGACTTTGGTTCTTATATTCTTCCTTTATGAAGTTCCCACTTTAGGAGGTCCCAGTGGGCCACCTGAGCCTCCTGGCCATGGTCAAATCCTCGGATTCTATTTCAGGGACCAGTGTCCCTTCTGGTCCTATTAATGTCTGACTCTAGTTCATCCGCAATTCCAGCTTTAAAACCTGTTAACATGGGTGACCCTGTCCCAGGGCCTTTGCACACACCACTGTCGCTGCCTGTAATGTTTTCCCTCCGGATACTTATACGGCTCAGCCTCTCATCCCTCATCCAATTAGGGTCTCCTCTCAAAGGCCACTCTCTGAGAGAGGCCTTCCCAGACATCTTCCCTAAAGGAGAACTCCTTCCAACCACCAACCCTCTTCTCCACATCCTTTTCTGTTTTATTTTGAGATGGAGTCTCGCTCTGTCATCCAGGCTGGAGTGCAGTGGCATGATATTAGCTCACTGCAACCTCTGCCTCCTGTGTTCAGGCGATTCTCCTGCCTCAGTCTCCAGAGTAGCTGGGATTCCAGGCGCCTGCCACCACGCATAGCTAGTTTTTTGTATTTTTGGTAGAGACAGGGTTTTACCATGTTGGCCCGGTGGTCTCGAACTCCTGACATCAGGTGATTCACCTGCCTCGGCCTCCCAAAGTGCTGGGATTACAGGTATGAGCCACTGCACCCAGCCTCTCTTTTCTTCACAGCATATGAGCTCCAGGAGGCAGGGACTTGCTCTGTTCACAGATGAGTCTCTGCAAATCTGCCCAGTGGAGACGTGAGTGATGCTCTCTGGCCACAGTGGCAGCCTGATGGTCCCTCCAGAGCTGAAGGTTCTGGTTGTGGATATACATCCACCACAACAGCAACACTACCACTTTCCTTTATTTATGACAAACTTGCTTCAGTCCCTGCTTCAGAACTGATCTACAGCTGCGGCCCATCTGTTGAGCTGCCTTTCCAGCCAGAAGGCTCTCAAGCTTCTTTTTCCTGCTCTCAGGCAGCCTCTGCCCTCAGCTGCCTTCCTCTGAATCTGTTATCCACGCATCACCCTGTGGCTTAGCAATTACACTAACCATGCAAATACCTTTTTTTTTTTTTTTTTTTTTTGGAGACCGAGTGTCGCTCTGTCGCCTAGGTTGGAGTGCAGTGGCGCAACCTCGGCTCACTGAAAGCTCCGCCTCCTGGGTTCACACCATTCTCCTGCCTTAGTCTCTCGAATAGCTGGGACTACAGGCAGCCGCCAACACGCCCGGCTAATTTTTTGTATTTCTTTTTAGTAGACATGGGGTTTCACTGTGTTGGCTAGGATGGTCTCGATCTCCTGACCTTGTGATCTGCCCGCCTCGGCCTCCCAAAGTGCTGGGATTACAGGCGTGAGTCACCGCGCCCGGCCGCAAATGTTTTTTAGATATATTTTCTCTTGATGCCTAAAAACAAAGTTAAAAAAAAAAAAAAAAAAAGCTTTAATCGCTGAAGAGTAAAATGCAACTGTAATCAGAAGAGTAAAATGCAACTATAAATAAATAGTTGTGGCTTCCTTAAAGTCCTTAAGGAATCAATGTGTAATCTAAGTCCTTGTTTAATGGGTGAAATTTAAAAACATAATGTATACGCAAAAAGCTAAAACACTGGTTGAATTTACTATTAAACTTTGTTTAACTCTTGCTGGAAATAAACTTAGAACTGCTGAATTTTACAGCTTTCAACATTTACATTTTTCGACAGTTCACAAGACATGTCTGAAAAAACCATCAGCCTTTTTTAACTCAAAAGAAAAATGTTTTCTGGACTGTGTCACTCAGTATGTCAAGCAAATCTTGCAAGGGCTAGTTTTCAAAAGAAAAAAGAGCTGCTAACATATCTGGTGTTTCTGCTTCTTCCATTACCTCAAGTTTATCATCTTCATGTCCATACTATGGTCTTTTCTGGAATAAGGCAGAGCTACACATTAGGATTAAAGAGATTTTCTCCAGCATCTACACGTTTTTCTAACAGTCCAGTTCCAGCTAGCTTTGCAGGCTGCAGAAGACAGAATAATCTGTAGCTGAAAGACACTCACAGCAGCCAGGTTGGGGGCTGGGGAATGAAGGGGTGGCCAACACTCTGCTGTCACATTAGCAAGGGGGTCCTCAGTTTCCCTTATGGGGAGCTCCTCCCATCAGGGCCAACCCATGACCACTCACCCTCCCACCCTGGCTTCCTCATCTCAGTTTGGAGAGCTACCTTCCCCAGTATGGACTTATTTTCTCCTATTCACAAGCGACACATTCTCTCAAACTCCCAGAGTCTGTGCTACTGTTAAGGAAACCAGATGGCTGATTTAGATGTTTAGATGGAAGCACAGAGAAGTCTGTGAGGGTGGCGTGTCTTGCATGTGAGGCTGGAAGACCAGGCGAGTGAGTGCTGCTCTGGCTTCTGGAAGTTTCTGTTTGCTGGAAGCTAGCGTTCACTGGAGGTCACTAGGCCAGCAAGGGAGGAGGCATTTCTTCTGCCAAAATCCACCCCCAGAAGGCAGAGGAAATGACCAGACTTAATGTGCTTGTGACCTAGTTCCAACCAACGAGGAAGAAGGGTTTGGCAGAGCAAACACCAAAATACCAGGAAAGAGAACACTGACAGTCTGCAAGGACACGCCGGGCAGGCACCTGTGCCCCAGCCATCACCAAGACAGGCCTCAACCGCTCCGGGTCCTGAGGCATGTCCACACCCCCCTCCACAGAGCCACGGCACATCTTCTCCACCTTCCTCTGGGAGAATGAGGTCCCTGAAGGGACTTGAGTGGCTGCGAGGGAAGTGAACTCCACAGGTGCCCTCAGCGTAAAGGACGCACATGCAAAGCGCTTCCTTGTTTCAGTGACTACTAAGCATTACAGGTGATGCTCTTCTTACTCCCTTGAACCCCAACAAGAGTTCTCTCTTTGTCCACGAAGCAATCCCAAGCCTCTGTCCTGATAGTGTTTACAGTCTGACAGAGAGCAAGATGAGTGAGGTTCAATCTCAGTTTTTCATTTGTTGACAACATTGCAATGCTGGGAATCCAAGGCAGGCAGATGAGTCCTTGCTTCACTGAGCTTATAGTCTTGTAGGCAGAGAATAAAGCTATTGCACGCATGCACACAAACACATATACACACAGAGTCACCTCTCCCTGCAGACTCTTTGTCCAGCTTAAGGTGGGGGTCAGAGAGGCTCCCTGTTGAGGCTGGAGGAGAGACTGAGAAGTTAGGCAGTCAGAAAGTTGGGGGTCCTGTCCATTCGGACTTAGTTTTCTTAAAAACAAACCACAACAAGGCCAGGTGCGGTGGCTCAAGCCTGTAATCCCAGCACTTTGGGAGGCCGAGACAGGCAGATCACGAGGTCAAGAGATCGAGACCATCCTGGCTAACATGGTGAACCCCCGACTCTACTAAATAATACAAAAAACTAGCCGGGCGAGGTGGCAGGCACTTGTAATCCCCGCTACTCGGGAGGCTGAGGCAGGAGAACGGCGTAAACCCAGGAGGCGGAGGTTGCAGTGAGCTGAGATCCGGCCACTGCACTCCAGCCTGGGCGACAGAGCGAGACTCTGTCTCAAAAAAAAAAAAAAAAAAACACACACACACACAAACCACAACAAAGAGTTGGGGTGTGGCAAGGGCACCAGGCAGAGGGTACAGCTCGTGCAAGGGCGGAGGAACTGTGTGGGGAGTGAGCGGGGCTACCCAGAGGACTCGGCAGGAAACACCCACAGGATGTCGCTAAGGCCTTCAAAGGGCAGCAGTGACCACCAGATCCCAACTGCAATTCAAAGCCAACACATCTTATAACATCAGGTGGGCTTCCGTGACCGAGTCCTCCCCAGGTTCCTAAGGAAGGGCATCAACACTGTGTTTCTCACACTGAGCTCGGAAACTCAGGTTCTGATAAGTAAGGTTCATCCTAAGTAGATGGAGGCCAATCTGGAGTCAGCGAGCTGAATCTAGAAATCTGAAATTTATCTTTGTTCTGTCTCTTCTGTCCCAAGGGAGTGTGCACAGGCATAAGCCCTGGCAGGAATACGTAAGCACCCATGGCGCATGCTCAAACCTGGGGCTCTGACTGTGGCAGCCACAGTGTGGGGTGGATTCAGAGACAAATTGGGTCTTAGGGTGAGGAAAAACCACGAAGGGCAAAGGCGGTAGTGCTGGTGCCCCTCACCACCTGTGTGCAGGCTGACCTGGGGCTGAGTAAAAGGCTAGCTCAGCAGCTCTAGGTTGTCCATACGCTCCACATTCCAAAGAGAAGTCTGGCCCTAGCCTGGTTTCTTGTTTTTGGAATATCCTGCCTGATAAGAGTGTTTAAGTGAGCCTAAGCTTAGGCCAGGTCAGACAGACTATGCTAACAATGTAATATAGGATGGTGGTCTTGGGCTACACGTTATCAGCTTGACCTCTGGTGGGGCTGGAGACTATACTCAGCCATGCCTAAGTGACAGACCCCCAAAAACCTCTGGACACCCAGGCTTAAGTGAGGGTCTTTGGTTGACAATACTCTGTGTGTGTTGTCACATACTGCTTAGAGAAGTGTTGTCCTCATGACTCCATGGGGATAGGACAACTGGAAGCTTGTGCCTGGTTTCCCCTGGACGCTGCCCTATGCACTTTTTTCATTTGATGGTTTTAATCTGTATTCTTTCATTGTAAGAAATCACCATAACAATTCTGGGCAGCCTTCCAGTGAATCACAGAAGTTGAGGGTGGTCTTGGGAACCCCCAAATACCTCCCTACAACACTTCCCACTCTGAGAACACCTCGGAGGCAGAAAGTTGTATAGCAGATGGCCGCTCAGCTTGTCACAGCATGTTTCCTGGTCAGCAAAGCAAGGTTCCTTGGGACAATGTGGCAGCTGTGAGTGGATACGCCCAGGAAAGAGCAGCCAGACGCTCGAACCACCAGCCCATCCTCAGAAGGCATCCTGTTACAGCCAACAAGCCAGCAAGTTGGCCTAGGATCAATGGTCTAATTCTTTTTTTTTCTTTGAGACAGGGTCTCACTTTGTTACCCAGGCTGGAATACGGTGGTATGATCTCAGCTCACTGCAGCCTTGACCTCCCCAGTTCAAGAGATCCTCTTACCTCAGCCTCTTGAGCAGCTAGAACTACAGACATGCGCCACCACACCCAGCTAATTTTTGTATTTTTTGTAAAGCCAGGGTTTTACTACGTTCCCCAGGCTGATCTTGAACTCCTGGGTTCAAGGGATCCGCCTGTCTCAGCCTCCCCAAGTGCTAGGATTACAGGTGTGAGCCACTATACCCGGCCATCAATGGTCAAATTCAATCATAGATAGTTTACTAAAAATTAATTAAGAATAAATCCCGAACAGACCTAGTGGTGAATATGTGGTCCAATGCCATTTCTCTACCAGGCTCCCTCCCACCTGCTAGACACAGCCTGCCATGCGTTGGGATGCATTTTCTGGTCATGGGACAGGCACTGCAACCAAGGCACACAGCTCAATGCATTCTTTCCACCCCACTTTCTCTTTCTTTTTCAGGCAATCTTCTGTTCCCTCCCTCCTTCCTTTCCTTCCCCAGGTCACTTATTCATTTGGCAACAATTTCGGGAGCGAAATTGTTGTCCTTAATGACACTTAAGGACATTGTGCTGAGAAGTGTGGGGGTAGAAAGTTGAGCAAGAAAGAGACTGCTACTCTTCCACAGCTGACATTTACAAATTTGAGGAATTACTTTATTTAGCAGCTGCCGGTGCCCATCCATCAGCTTTTGCTAAGAACTCTGACTGCATCAGCATCACCACACGCTGCCTCAGAGGGCTGACTCTGGTCTGCACAGCCCTTAATTTGGAGTGGGCTGCTCCAAGACCAGCATTGCTGAGGATGAGGATACTGCTTTTTGACAATGTATCTACTCTAAGTTCCCGGGACACCCTGAGGGTCTCTGCTCCTGGGGTAGGAGGGGTGTCCTCCTCTCTCCCACCTCTGAACTGAATGCCCAGTGTGGGTGACTGTTGTGTGCTGGAAAGACACAGAGATGGGTGGGCCCCTGCATGAGACGGTGTGGAGGATGTGCTGGCGGTGGCTGCTGAGTGCATCATGTTTGAACTCTCAAACTCTGTCCCTTTCCATTGATGTTACTGTGCCAGCCATTCCAACCCTGGTCTAATGTTTGTTGCTGGACTCCCCTGAACCGAGATCTCGGGCCCCAGAAAACCTCAGTGGAGTAAGTTCAGCTACAAGAGGGGAAGAGGAGTGTTCTGGGCAGGTGGGTCTCCTCCGTTGGGAGTGGTGAAAGGGTGTACAAAAACCATGTTCCCCGTCTCTACTAAAAAATACAAAAAAAAATAGCCAGGTGAGGTGGCGGGCACCTGTCGTCCCAGCTACTCGGGAGGCTGAGGCAGGAGAATGGCGTGAACCCGGGAGGCGGAGCTTGCGGTGAGCTGAGATCCGGCCACTGCACTCCAGCCTTGGCGACAGAGCAAGACTCCGTCTCAAAAAAAAAAAGGGGAAAAAAAAAACCATGTCCAAGTAGGATGCAAATAGACTCACCAAAAGATGTAAACAACCTCAATGCTCATTAGGGGACAGGCTGCATAAATAGAAATCATTTGTTCAATGGAATACAACATAGCCATAAAGAAAGCCCAGCTCATTACATATTAGTGTGGAACAACCTCCATTCTATTAAACACGTGCAGACCAGAATGTATAGAATACTTCACTTAAAAAAAAAAAAAAACCCATCTTTATCCACAGCATTATCTCCCCAAAACACTGAAAGAGGGAAAGTGACTGGCTGCTTTAGGGGCAGAGGGAGGATAGGGAGGGAAGTGGGAGAAGACTACACCCTTTTGTATATTTTGAATTTTTAACCATGTGATTGGAATATCTCTTCATAAAAATCACACCTTAGGAAAGAAAAGAAATCATGCTTACCAAACAGGGAAAGAGATGAATGGCTTACAAGCCTCCCTGTAGTTCTATAAAGCACCTATGAGGTCGGCCTGGGGAAACCTGCCCTGCTCCCACTACTTCTCCGTTCCTCTGTGGTCATAGTCTGTGACCTGAGCCTTTGTGAGAAACAGACCTTGTCAGGTTTCACAGTAGGAGAAGGGCAGTTCTCTTTGCTAGAGGTGACTTAATTAAGCCATTTTCCTGCCAAGCTGGGACTGAATTATGATCTTCCCAATCTATTTGTAAAGTACTCATCTTTGACATAAATCTGTCATGCGTTGACATGTTTCACAGTGCTGGGTAACCAGGAGGCACCCGTCTAAGTTGGGTGGTTAGCAGGGTACACTGGAATGTGCTGGAAGCCACACTGTGCACTGAGGGCTGAAAGAGCTCATACTCCCCTGTCCCCATCCCAACCCCAAAGGGAATGAAAGAGTCATTAGAGTGATTCAAAGACAGCTTGGAGGCCAGACAGCTTGGAGGCCTGTAATCCAGCACTGGGAGGCTGAGGTGTACAGATCATTTGAGCTCAGGAATTTGAGATTAGCCTGGGCAACATGGCAAAACCCCCTCTCCACCAAAAATACCAAAAATCAGTTGAATGTGGTGGCGTGCACCTGTGGTCCCAGCTACTTGGGAGGCTGAGGCAAGAGGATCACTTGAACCTGGAGGCAGAGGCTGCAGCGAGCCAAGAAGGCACCACAGCACTCTAGCCTGGTTGACAGAGTGAGACCCCATCTCAAAAAACCTTCCCCAAAACAAAAGACAAAAACATAGACAGCTTGGAGAACACTGGGTGGGGTGTGGATGTAGGTCATTCCGGACTCCCAAGACTTCTCATAATTGAGAACTGATCCAATCCTGGAAAATTCCAACGTGTTGTCTCACTGACAAGAGCACCTGTCACCTGCCCAGTCATGACCACACTGTACCTCTCACAGCAATGCCTGGCCTGGCCAAGCCTGATATGCCTGAAGTGCCACTCTGCCTCTGCTCTCATAGTCCCCACTGCATAGAAAGACCTTTGGGGGCAGCATGGGGCATGTCATCATAATCTATATCAAACTCACACCTATATTTTTGCCTCTCCTGCGTTATGAGACCAGAACTTTCCCTATGACCTTGAAGGGCTCCTAAGCTACCTCCTCCAACCCCTGTCCTCTAACACACCCAGTCTATCGCATCCCTTCTCTGGACCCAGGAGCTCTGTTGCTGGGCCAGTGTGTTTGCACATTCTCCTGTCTTCCCTAAGAACATCCCTTATTCTCACTCCTCTTGTGTAAACCTCAGCCTTAAAAGCCAGATTCAAGTTTATCCTCTGCCACAATGCCCTACTTTGAATCATTCTGATTTCCTACTTTATTTGTTCTCAATTTACAAAGATGTCTCCCCAAATAGTTGTTAGTTGACTTCCTTGGGCTTGAGATCCTCGATCATGTGACCCATTCACCAGGGCTCTAAAATCTCAGGCAATCCTCCCCAATCTAAGTGGAGACTTGCTATTTAGAATAGAACATAGGAATCCAGTAGGTATGAGATGAAGAACTACAAGCAAAACCTCCTCAACAAGGTTAGGACCGGGCACGGTGCTCACATCCCAAATCCCAGCACTTTGGGAGGCTGAGGCGGGCAGATCACCTAAGGTCAGGAGTTTGAGACCAGCCTGGCCAACATGAGAGATGTTTTCTTAGAGATGGCAAAACCCCATCTCTAATAAAAATAGAAAAACTAGCTGGGCATGGCGGCGGGTGCTTGTAATCCCAGCTACTCGGGAGGCTGAGGCAGGAGAATCGCTTGACCTGGGAGGTGGAGGTAGCAGTGAGCTGAGATCACACCACTGCACTCTGGCCTGGGAGACACAGCAAGACTCTGTCTCAAAAACAAAAACAAAAATTAGCCAGGTGTGGTAGCACATGCCTGTAATCCCAGCTACTCAGGAGGCTGAGGCAAGAGAATCACTTGAACTGGGGAGGTGGAGGTTGCAGCAAGCCGAGATCACGCCATTGCACTTCAGCCTGGGTGACAGAGTGAGACTTCATCTCAAACAAAACAAAAAAACAAAAACAAAAAACCAACAGTTAAACACAGGGAGGTGGGCCAGGCGCAGTGGCTCACGCCTATAATCCCAGGACTTTGGGACGCCAAGGTGTGTATATCACAAGGTCAAGAGATTGAGACCATTCTGGCCAACATGGTGAAACTCCATCTCTATTAAAACCAAAATTAACCGGGCGTGGTGGCGCACGCCTATAGTCCCAGCTACTCAAGAGGCTGAGGCAGGAGAATCACTTGAACCCAGGAGGTGGAGGCTGTAGTGAGCCAAGTTGGTGCCACTGCACGCCAGTCTGGTGACAGAGCGAGAATCTGTCTCAAAAAAAAAAACAAAAACAAAAACACAGGGAGGTGGATCAACGAGAGATACATGAACAGAGAGAGGTGGGGAAGGAAAGTAACCCAAGAAAATAGCAAGGGAAAATGACAGGGTGTGGCTCTGTCGCCCAAGCTGGAGTGCAGTGGTATGAACATGGCTCACTGCAGCCTTGACATACTGGGCTCAAGCGATCCTCCTGCCTCAGCCTCCTGAGTAGCTGCACTCACATGCGCATGCCGCCATGCATGGCTGATTTTTAAAATTTTGTAGAGATGGAGTTTCGCCTGCTGGTCTTGAACTCCTGCGCTCAAGTGACCTACCTACCTCGGCCTCACAAATTGTTGGGACTGCAGAAGTGCAACCGCACCCAGCTTATTATATTTTTTTAAACCTTTTTTTTTTTACTCTGTCCAGACAAAACTGTTTCATTAGTAGGCTGAAGAGAGAATGTGGTGTACAATAAAGAATAATTCTCTACCAGACACCGTTGCTCATGCCTATAATCCCAGCACTTTGTGAGGCCAAGGCGGGCGGACCGCCTGAGGTCAGGAATTCGAGACCAGTCTGGCCAATATGGCAAAACCCCGCCTCCACTAAAAATACAAAAAAAAATTAGCCGGGTGTGGTGGCGCGTGCCTGTAGTCCCAGCTACTCGGGAGGCTGAGGCAGGAGAATCGTTTGAACCCGGAAGGCAGAAGTTGCAGTGAACCGAGATCGTGCCACTGCACTCCAGCTTGGGCGACAGAGCGAGATTCCATTTCAAAAAAAAAAAAAAAAAACGACCCTCCAGGATCTCGGTCTGTTGCCTAGGCTGGCGTGCAGCAGCACATCTCAGCTCATGGCAACCTCCGCCTACAAGCGATTCTCCTACCTCAGCCTTCTGAGTAGCTGCGACTACAGGTGCGCTGCCACACCCAGCTAATTTTTTTTTTTTTTTTTTTTTTTTAATTTTAGTGAAGACAGGGTTTCACCATGTTGCCCAGGCAGGTCTCGAACTCCTGAGCCCAGGTGATCCGACTGCCTCGGTCTCCCAAAGTGCTGGGTAAATTACAGGCGTGAGTCACCGCGCTTGGCCACAATAATTGTTATTAAAGGTACTACTCTGTGAAATCTAAAGATGGGAAGATGTGATGAAGGTGAGTTGGAGCAATAGACTCTTAACCCACACACTGTGTGTCTAGGATTTGGGAAGTAAAGGTAAGGCCCTGGACTCAACCAAACTCAGACTTTGGTCAACTCGGCAGCTGTCTGGGCGGACAGGCCTTCAATATCTCTGTTGGTTAGGTGGAGATGTGGTTGATGACGCGGAAAGAACTCGTGGACCACTTGCCCTGACGCTTCAGGGTACCACCTGACACTCGCAGGCACATAGTCCTCTCTTTCTGGCTCACTCCGGAAAGAATGGCCGAAACCCCGTGCCAGACTTTTACACAGGAAATAATGTCGAAAAAACAGACTCTCCATTTCCCTAACCCAGGACCTGCTGTTCAGAATTTTTACTCACCTGCACAGAAAATAATCTGGCGTTTCCCCGTGAGCTAGGCGTAAGAAAAAAAATCAACTAAGTAGACTAATAGCTAAGGAAGATTTCTGGGGTAAACTGCTGTCTTCAAGTACCCCAGATGCACACACTTTCACATAGTTAACAGACTGTTACCACCACCGAGTCACTAAGGTGCAAGAATCTATGCTAGGCAACTTGAGAATTCTCAAGATTGTGAGCAAAACATTTCTCGTCTCCGTTTGATAACGTAGACTCCGGCGGGTCCACACCAGCCCTGCCCCAGGCTCACCTCGGAAGAGGCGACCCCAACCTTCTCGGACTCGTACATGAGGGCCAGGGACCTGCTGGTGCTGGCGGCCGTGGCCTCAGCCCTGCGGAGCACCTCCTGCCGCAAGTACTGCTGCCTGTCCGCTGGCTCGTCGGGCTCGTCGGGGAGGTCCCGGGCGTTCCTCCAAGGGGCCGGCCGGGCGCCTTCGTCCTCCCCGTCGTCGTCGAAGGGATTGTAGCTTTTAGGGTAAGCTGACATGGTGCCGGAGTGGCACTCGGTCTGAGAA
>NW_012103232.1:316225-325838 GCF_000951045.1 Mandrillus leucophaeus
GGAGGCGGCGGCGGCGGCGGCGGCTCCGGTTCCTGCGCCTCGCGGGGTTTCTATTTCAACACGGTCCTGTCACTGGCCCGCTCCCTGGCGGTGCAGAGACCAGCATCCTTGGAGAAGGTAATGTCGGCGGGCTCTGCCGCGGGCTGACAGGAGGAGGGGCTGGGGTGGCGAAGCGTGGAGGCGGGACGAAGGTCGGTGGGAGGCCGAGGCTGGGCTCGCAGGCAGCCTGTGCGGGAGGGGGCGTCTGAGAGGAGGGATCTAGCTGAGGAAGGAGGCCCCAGAGGGAGGGGCTGGTGAAGAGAGAGGGACCGTGGGGGAGGGGTCGGCGGGGCCTGCAGGGCCGCTGCAGGTGGGAGGTCGTGGGATTGGGGTAGGGGGAACGTGAGCTGCTGGCCCAGGGAGCATCTTGTGACATCGCGGGGGTGGAGACTGGATCGCGGGCGTCAGTGAGGAGCAGTGGGATGAGCCGATGACCAGGGGTCAAGACCTGGGGCTTTGCTTCCGATTTCAGCTGCTTTTTATTCGGCGACCTTGGGAAAATGCCTTTCTCTTAAAATGGGGATGCTTTTATCTGCTTTGCCGGCTTCACCGGACTGCGGTGGTTAGAAGACGAAACACTGTGTTGAAAGTGCTTTCTCACTGTAAACCAACTGCGCAGTGTTATTCTACGAGGCTGGGGGCGTTAGATTGGGTAAAAGATTGTGCGTTTGCAGAAGGGACAGTGGCAGGAAAGAGAGAGTGAACTGTCAGTGGGCAGAGAAGTGAACTCGGGATTGCTTCAGAAGAGAATGGTGAAGTCGTGCCGGAGCAATCCTCATCTTGGGAGAAAGGTGAAAGGCAACTCAGTGGGGTGCCTCGAGATCTGGAAGGAGACAGGTTTTAGAGTTAGACCTAAATTTGTTTCCTGCACTGGCACTTACCGTGTCTTCTTGGGTAAATTACTTCAACTTTTAGAGCTTCTGTATCGTTACCTGTAAGATGAGGTTGGAGGTTGTTCTTGATAATTAAATGAGTTCTAGCATAAAGCGTCTTCACGGGGCTGGGCACAGAGTGGGTGAGCAGTAAATGTCAACTTTGTTTGCCCACCAGTGTGTGATGAGACTCAGCACAATGTTTAGCCCCGAAAGGATGGAATTATTTTCCCACTCAACTTTTTGGCAAATGGAAAGAGGATGTTTTCCGACAAGATAAGAAGACAGTAAAAGAAGCCTGCTGCAGTTGGGAGTGGTTTTGTGGCTCTCTGCTGATGGGTGAAGCTGAAAGGCTATTTTAGGCACTTTTGGCAGAGTGACCTGGTCCTTGGCCTTGTCGGTTCTCATATTTGATTTTACCATGCACCTTCAGGGTGAGGAGGTCCTGGCAAATTGGTGCTAACCTGACTTCTAGCTAAAGAGGGAGTGCAATGCAATGGAAAGGACATGAGTTTGGAAAATAGGACCTCTGAATTTAAATCCTGTATCACTTTCTTGCACTAGTGTGACTCTAGACAGGTCAGTTCCCTTCTCTGATACTTTGCTATCTTCTGTCAATACAAGATAGTACTTAGTGGAAACATTGTGAAGATCAACAGAAAGGCATGTGGGTATCTAATGTATGATCACTGTTATTAGGTAGTCTGACTAATGGAGCATAGTGCTGTTTTATTAAATCAAACTCATGCTAGCTAATCAGCACATTCGCTTCTTAGCAGGAGAGCCAACAAGTATATCTTATGTCTGATTGCTGGATTCTGGGAGAAGAGAGAAGAGAATGCAGGAAATTGGATGATCTTTGAGAAGCGGGTCCTGCAGCTCCAGCAGTGGTAGCACCCTTTCCATCAGTAACTCAGAAAAGGGCACCTTGAGCTCAATTTGCCTTCTTCAGCCATGTTCACCAGTCTTGAGAACATTCTGTAATTGCAACATTCTTAGCTTTGTAGTAATAACTGCTTCAGTTGTCAAGATTATATTTTATGGTCGGGCGTGGTGGCTCATGCCTGTAATCCCAGCACTTTGGGAGGCCGAGACAAGCGGATCACTTGAGGTTGGAGTTCGCGACCAGCCTGGCCAACATGGTGAAACCCTGTCTCTACTAAAAATACAAAATTAGCTGGGCATGGT
Organism: Mandrillus leucophaeus; assembly: GCF_000951045.1. Taxonomy (NCBI): domain Eukaryota; kingdom Metazoa; phylum Chordata; class Mammalia; order Primates; family Cercopithecidae; genus Mandrillus; species Mandrillus leucophaeus. Next base: position 318,325 of record NW_012103232.1, read on the forward strand.
GGTGCGTGCCTGTAATCCCAGCTACTTGGGAGACTGAGGCAGGAGAATCGCTTGAACCTGAGAGGTGGAGGTTGCAGTGAGCCAAGATTGCGCCATTGCACTCCAGCCTGGGCGACAAGAGCGAAACTCCATCTCAAAAAAAAAAAAAAAATTTTATTTTGCAAGGAACACAGCCATAGCCACAGGTTGGCAGCTCCCTAATGCCTCTTACTTTAGGAAGTACTTCAGTCTCATTGGCAACATTTACCAATCACTTTTTTGTTGTACCTGATTTCCTTCTGGGAATCTCATTGCTAGGCTGGTGGTGCCTAAATTAAAAACTGAGGGTGCTGATTCTCTAATGGACTTTCCTGGGCACAAACTTTGCATGCATGTATTGAATTTTTTTGCTGCTGTAGCAAGGAGCAAGCTTGATGTATATCCTCAGAGGAGGGAGAGAACAGAAGGAAGCCTGTACATGGGTTTCTACAGGCAGCCCTGACGTGCTTTTAGTGACACTTGAGGTCTTTTCCCATTGCTGATATCCATTCACTGTGAAAAATGTAGCCATGAGTACAGCTATATACATGTGGGCAGTCTGGGGGACCCCTAAAGCAACTTATTTCATAGAGGAGGCTTCTGTCAGTGGCTGAACCCATTAAGTATATGTGAATTCCTCTTATCCTCATCTAAGATCTTGCAACTTGATTATGCTAGGGATCATTGTTAATATATAGTCCTATGATATGTGTCTTACTACATTCCTCTATTTTAAAGCAATTCACAAAAATCCTTTAGCATTCCCAAGGAAAAGTTTCTTGTTCTTAAGAGTAAAGGAATTTTAGAGGACGCACCTGAAATAATAAAGATGGAGACTTAACGGCAGGAGATGTGTGTTTAAAACCCAATCCCCTCCCTTCTCTCTTCTCTCTTCCCCTTCTCTTTTCTTCTATTTTCTTCTCTTTTCTTTCTTCCTGAGAGATTGGAGGACTGTGTGGGGCTTGATCTAGATGGGGTTGACCTGGGGAAGGCTAAGTTTGCAGAACCAGACCTTGCATCTCAGCTCAGACATTGGTAACTCAGGCAGCCCTGACATGGTTTTAGTGACACTTGAGGTACATTAATGACATAACCTTCCCTACCTTTGTCTCTCTACATGCCACAGTTGTGTTTACTTACTCTAGTCACTTACTCTAATCCCAGTCTGTGAAACCAAGCCTATTACTGCTCTGTGGACTTTACTTAAAAAAAAATTACCTTAGGCTGGACGCAGTGACTCACGCCCGTAATCCCAGCACTTTGGGAGGCTGAGGCAGTCTGATCGCTTGAGGTCAGGAGTTCGAGACCAGCCTGGCCAACATGATGAAACCCCCTTCTCTACTAAAAATACAAAAGTTAGCCGGGCGTGGTGGCGGGCATCTGTAATCCCAACTACTTGGGAGGCTGAGGCCAGGGAATTGCTTGAACCCAGGAGGTGGAGGTTGCAGTGAGCCGAGATCTCAGCACTGCATTCTGGCTTGGGTGACAAAGGGAGACTCCGTCTCAAAAAAACAAACAAACAAACAAAAATTACTTTCGACTAGACCAGTTAAATCAGAAGCAGTGTTAATTTGGTTGCTCAAGTGAAAAGCAGCAAGTCAACCTTGCTACAAGTCTGCCATCTACTCTTTTTTTTCCTCTTTCCTTTAATAAACCAATGAAATCCCATCTAATTTTTTTTTTTTTTTTTTTTAAATAGACATGGGGGTCTCACCATCTTGCCCAAGCTGGTCTCAAACTCCAGGGCTTAAGGGATCCTCCTGCCTTCGCCTCCCAAAGTGCTGGGATTATAGGCATGAGCTACTCCAACCTGGCCAAGATCCCATCTACTCTCATATTTCAGACTAGACTCCTGCCATGTTCCCATAGCCAAAGCCAGGACCCTTGAGCATCTGTTCTGATCCATGTCTGAGCTTTGAGCTTTTCCTGCTAGGCTATGCTTTAGACTGGGGTCCCACCCCCAGGATTGGAACCCACCTCAGAGGACACTCTCTCTGTGAAGCCCGTTGAACCAAGTCCTACCCAGTGCTCAGCCCCTCTCCCTCTGGGAGAAAGATAAGAAGAAAAAAATAGACAATAAAGAAAGTGAGGCTTTTCAACATTGGGATCTCCATATACAGTTGGCTTCCAGACTCCTCCTTCCTGATTTCTGTCTGCCCGCTAGTCTCGTTCTGCCTTCCTGGTTCTCACCTGTCTTCAGAATGTTGCTGAGCCACCCCTACCAAGCTTCCTCCTGGCTCTGCCTGGCTAATCTTCCTTTGCGTCAGGGAAGTTCAGTGGCCTGTTTTCTGTCTCTCCTCTGTAGGCCTGTGTTAAACCAGTGGACCCTCGATCCTGGGATACCAAGAGTCATGGGCAGAGCTTCTGTTCCTCTCCCCACCCTCAGGAGGCTTTGATCAGAGCCCTTTTTCCATGTCCTAAAATGTTCTCTTTGTTTTCTTCAGTTAGAATGCCAGAATCCTGAGGTGTCGTAGCTAACTATTGATCTGATTTTTGAAAGAAAATAGAGACGGAGTCTCACCATTTTGCCCAGGCTGGTCTCAAATTTCTGGGCTCAAGTGATTCTCTTGTCTTGGCCGCCCAAAGTGCTGGGATTATAGGCGTGAGCTGCTGCACCCAGCCTGAGCTGATGTTTAAATGGCACTGTGGCATTAGGGACAGGCTGAACCCTTCTTGGTGGCCATATGTGCTCCATAAGATGAGTTAATTCTAATCTGTAGTTGGAAGAATATGTGGCTTGGTGCTTAGGGTAGTGGGCTTTCTGGAGTTCATGGTTATTCAGTGTGTACTTTAGAGTGGTACTTTAGAGTGGTCTGCCGTGGAGTAAAAATCATAGTGGTGGCGTTTTTTCAGCATCAGGAAGCTGAGAATTTCCCATCCTCTTTCCCTTTCCTTTGTGAGGCTGTGTTAAGAACAGCCATCTGTAGATTGAGAGGAGAGAGAGAATGAGGGTCAGCGGAGGGTATACATGTTGCCAGAATCATTATTATTAAGTCAACTCTTAAAATATTTTAAGAAGAAATTGGAAAAAGAAAAAATCTTTACCTGTAACCATACCATATTAACTGTTAGTTTGCTAGATTGCCATAACAGAGTACCACAGACTGGCTTAAACAACACAGATGTATTTCCTCCTCATTCTGGAAGCTAGAAGTTCAAGATGAAGGTGTCAGCAATGTTGATTTCTTCTGAGGTCCCTTTCTCCCTCTGTCTTCACGTAGCCTTCCCTCGGTGCCCTCCTGCGTCACCAGCTATTTGCCTCCCCAGGGGGCAGAAATGTTCTATTTCTTACTCCTTACTGCAGATTCTCTTTTCTGCTGTCTGTGTTTGCAGTTTGCACTCATTGGAGATGTGGTTGCCTCTAATCTTTCTCACCAGCAACTATTTCCATCATTGACGTCAGTTGCTGAAATTTATGTATTTTATCTTCGTGATTGCTTATTTATATTTCTATTTTTGTATTTGCTTCTGTTGTATATGTTGGCATACTGGAGAAACGCTTGGCCTTTCATGAACATTGCCAAGTCGGCCAGAACACTACTTTCATTTGTGTGGTAAACTGACAAATACAGGGTTGAGGCAGAAATCCTCAGGTCTCATTTGCGTTTGTTTATTGAGTCCTGAGAGGCTCTGTCTCTGCTGCAGAAGCCATTCTCTTTTCCTGAATGTTTTTCTGTGTTTCAAGCTGGTCTGGAAGCCTGGATTCAGGATAGCCAAGGCGGCCAGCCAGGCACAGTGGCTCATGCCTGTAATCTCAGCACTTCCGGAGGCTGAGGCAGGCAGATCACCTGAGGTCAGGAGTTTGAGACCAGCCTGGCCAACATGGCGCAACCCTGTCTCTACTAAAAATACAAAAATTAGCAGGGCATGGTGGTATGGACCTGTAATCCCAGCTACTTGGGAGGCTAAGGCAAGAGAATTGCTTGAACCCAGGAGGTGGTGCGGTGAGCCGAGATTGCACCACTGCACTCCAGCCTGGGTGACAGAGCAAGACTCCGATTCAAAAAAAAAAAAAAGATAACCAAGGCTATACTATTATAAAAGCTACAGATGGCACCATCCATTCATATGATAAGTCTTTGGGGGTTTGCTGTGTTGCAGGCACTGTGCTAGGCGCTGGCATTAGAGGGGTGGATAAATAGACGTTAAAAAAAAAAATAGAGGTAGGGTCTCACTGTGTTGCTTAAGCTGGTCTCAAATTCCAGGACTCAAACTGTCTGTCCACTTCGGCCTTCCAAAGTGCTAGGATTATAGGCATGAGCTGCTGTGCTTGGCCTAGACATTTTTTAAAATTAAAATTACATTTTTTTGGAGACAGTTTTGCTTTTTCACTCAGGCTGGAGTGCAGTGACGTGATCATAACTTACTACCACCTTGAATTCCTGGGTTTGACGGATCCTCCTGCCTCAGCCTCCCAAGTAGTTGGGACTATAGGTGTGCACGTCATACCTGGCTAAGTAAAAAAAATAAATGTTTTTAGAGATGGGGTCTTACTATCTTAAGAGCCCAGGCTTATCTGAAACCGTGGGTTCAAGTGATCCACTCACTTCAGCCTCTCAAAGTGCTGAGATTATAGGCATGAGTCACTGTACCCAGCCAAAATTTAAAAAATTTTTAATGAGTATTTATAGTCCCAGGGACCTATTGGGACTCCTTCAGCGTGCACCACCACAGTCAGCTAATTTTTTGTATTTTAGTAGAGACGGGGTTCCAGGCTAGTCTTGAACTCCTGGCCTCAAGTGATTCACCCACCTCGGCCTCCCAAAGTGCTGGTGTTAACAGGCAAGCCACTGTACCTGGCCTGAGTGTTTAGATTTTTGTTGTCTTCCTTTAGGGAATGTTGGGCCTTGTTCTGGTAGGTAGTTGCTGTCGTTTAATTTGATCCTTCTGAGGCTAGGTTTTTCAGTAGTGCTTTCTTGAGATATAATTCACATACCATAAAATTTACCCATTTAAAATGTACAATTCATCATTTTTAGTGTATTCACAGAGTTGTCCATCCATCGCCATGATCATTTTTAGGTCATTTTCTTTGCCCTCAAAAGAAATCTTGTTGTTACCCTCCAGCCCTACCAGCCCCATCCCTAGGCAACCACTAGTTTACTTTCTGTCTCTGTAGATTTATTCTGAACATTTTATAGAAATAGAATTATATAAGATGTGGTTCTTTGTGACTGGTTTCTTTTACTTGGCATATTTTCAAGGTTCATCCATGTTGTAGCATCTCATTACTTCATTTTTATTACTGAATAGTATTTGTATGCATATACCACATTTTATCCATTTATTAGTAGGTGGATGTTTGGATTGTTTCTACATTTTGACTATTATAAATAACGCTGCTATGGAAATTCATGTACAAGTGTTTCTGTAGACATATTTTCATTTTTCTTAGGTCTTTAACTAGATGTGGAATTGCTGGGCCATACAGTAACTCTAGGTTTAACTTTTGGAGGAAGTCCAGACTGTTTTCCAAAGTTACTACATCATTTACATTCCCACCAACAGTGTACAGAAAGCTTGTTTTCTGTATGTTGTCACCAACACTCTGGTTTGTCTGTCTTTCCAGTTATAGCCATCCTAGTGGATGTGAAGTGGGATCTTATTATTCTGTTGTGGATATGCATTTGCCTGATGGTTAATGATGTTGAGCCAGCCTATTCTATCCTAGAACAGCCACTCTTTTTGGGTATTTGTAGATCTCCTTTGGAGATATATCTATTCAGATCCTTTGTCCATTTTTAAATTGTAGGTTTTTTTTTATTAAGTTGTAATAGTTCTTTATGTATTTTAGATACAAGTGTCTTAAGATATATGATTTGCAAATATTTTCTCCCAGTCTGTGGGCGTTTTCACTTTCTTCATGGTGTTCTTTGAACCACAAAAGTTTTAAATTTCCATGATATCCATTTTGTCATTTTTTTTTTTTTTTTTTGTCCCTTGTGCTTTTGGTGGTGTATCTAAGAAACCATTGTCCAAGTCCAAGGTCACAAAGACTTACACCTGTGTTTTTTGTTAGCAGTTTTATAGTTTAGCTCTTACATTTGAGTTTTTGATCCATTTTAAGTTTTTATTTGATATGAGATGGGGGTCCACTTTCTTTTGCATGTAAATATCCACTTGTCTCAGCACGATTTCTTGGAAAGACTGTTCTTTTTTCCATTGAGGGGTCTTGGAACCCTTGTCAAAAATCAGTTGACTGTAAGTGTGAGGGTTTATTTGGTCTATATGTCTTTCCTGATGCTGGCTCGTGTACTGTTTTGATTACTTTAGCTTTGTAGCAAGTTTTGAAATTGGGAAGAATGAGTCCTCCACCTTTGTTCTTCCTTTTCAAGATTGTTTTTGCTATTCTCGGTCCCTGGAATTACCATGGGAATTTTAGGGTTAGCTTGTTAGTTTCTGCAAAGAACTCACCTAGGGTTTTGATAGGGATGGTGTTGAATTTGTAGGTCAGTTTGGACTGTATTGCTGTATTGTCCTTTTTTTTTTTTGAGACGGAATCTCTCTCAGTCACCCAGGCTGGAGTGCAGTGGCACAATCTCAGCTCACTGCAACCTCCACCTCCCAGGTTCAAGCATTTCTCCTGCCTCTGCCTTGCAGGTAGCTGGGACTACAGGTGTGCACAAACATGCCCGGCTAATTTTTGTATTTTTAGTAGAGACAGGATTTTGCCTTGTTGGCCAGGCTGGTCTTGAACTCTTGACCTCAGGTGATCCACCCACCTTGCCCGCCCAAACTGCTGGGATTATAGGTGTGAGCCACTGTGCTCGGCCTATATTGCCATCTAAACAATGGTAACTGTTTTTGATCTATGAACGTGGGATGCCTTTCCATTTATTTAGGTTTTCTTTACTTTCAGCAATGTTTCTTAGTTTTGCACTTCTTTTGTTTTTATTCATAAGTTACTATTTTTTTTTTTGATGCTATTTTAAATGAAATTGTTCTTTTTTTTTTTTTTTTTTTTTGGGAACAGGGTCTCACTATCACTCAAGCTGGAGAGCAGTGGTATGCAGTGGTATTATCACAGCTTACTATAGCCTGGACCTCCCAGGCTTAAGCAGTCCTCCCACCTCAGCCTCTGAAGTAGCTGGAACTACAGGCACAAGCCACCATGGCCTGGCTAGTTTTTGTAGAAACTGGGTTTCACCATGTACTCCAGGTTGGTCTCAGGTTTCATCATGTACCCCAGGCTGGTCTTGAACTCGTGGGCTCAAGTGATCCACCCACCTCAGCCTCCCAAAGTGTTGAGATTACAGGCGTGAGCCACTGCACCCAGCCTCCTGGCTAATTTCTAAAATTTTTTGTAGAGACAGAGTCTCACTATGTTGCCCAGACTGGTCTCAAACTCCTGGGCTCAGGCGATCCTCCTGCCTCAGCCTCCCAAAGTGCTGAGATTATTACAGTTGTTTTTCTTTTTAGATTTTTATTTATTCATTTTTCTTCAACTTTTATTTTAGGTTCATGTTCAGGATGTGCAGGTTTGTTAAATGTGTGCC
>NW_012103232.1:326503-329499 GCF_000951045.1 Mandrillus leucophaeus
TTGGTAGAGATGGGGTTTCACCGTGTTAGTCAGAATGGTCTCGATCTCCTGACCTCAGGCGATCCACCTGCCTCGGCCTCCCAAAGTGATTACAGGCGTGAGCCACTGTGCCCGGCTGATTTTCCTATCTTAATTTTGTATCCTGTAACCTTGCTGAATTTGTTTGTTAGAAGGCCATGAATCTGTCCAAAGATGACCAAAGAGCATCTTTTTTATTTTGTATTTTTGGAGACAGGATTCTGCTCTGTTGCCCAGGCTGGAGTGCAGTGGCACGATCATAGCTTACTGCAGCCTCAGACTCCTAGGCTCAAGCAGTACTCCCACCTCAGCTTCCCAAGCAACTGGGATTACAGGCACTTCCCACCGCACTCAGCTCAAAAGAGCATCTCTAATGACAGTCTGATCCAGGGTGCTTGTAGGAGCAGGTGCTGTTCCATTTACATTTGTAGGTCCATGTGTATCATGTCACAGTCACCTTTATCATGATAGCTCTGAGTCACTTTGAAAATGTCAACTTATGTTCAATATTTTTTTGTCTGAGGGGACAGTACATTTGAGAAACACAATTACAAATGGTTTTAACAGAAAAATATACCATTAATACTTAAATCTTAGTCTTTCGTTCTCAGGGAATTTTGTTTTCTGCAGAAAGACTGTTCCCAGAGGTTTTAAATAACAAGTAGTACTTTTTTAAAAAAATCATTTAATTATCCAACTTTTGTAATGCTATTATTGTAGCTTTATTTTGACCTAAATACCTTACAAATACCCTCTGTTATGGTTGATTCTCATCTGCAGTTTTCTGCCCAGTCATCCAGACTTACAATTAAGAATCTTATTTTCTCCTTGGTTTAGCATTTCCTTACCTTGGCAGTCAAAATTCACATCTTTGAGCTATCTGTCTTTTAATATCCTTGGGTTAAAGTACTGCCAAGAGTTCTTATCAGAGTCTAAGTCAGTCGTATCTGTTGCCTCCCTGTGGTCCATTGGCTTAACAACCTTTAGAAAGTGGTAGGTAGAACCCCTCTGGATCCTTTTTGTAAATGGGAAAAACCCTGGCCATCGTGGTCAGATTTTGAGCTTAATGACTTTTTATAATGACCCACTCCCCCTAAGACCCTAAAAACAAACAACTTGCTAGTTTATTGTAAAATTCTGATTCTGAAAAGCCATTTGATGTTATTTTTCTTTTCATTTTTTTCAAAGACTATAGGGTTAATGCTTTATCTTGCCTAAGGACTTTGACCTCTCTGTGTCTGTTTCATCATATGTAAAAGGAGGATGATTAATAATAGCTACCTAATGAGCTGTTGTGAGGATTAAATAAGATAATATAGATGAACACATGATAAATGCTCAATATGTGTTAGCTGTCATTATTTGGAGAATGGCACCCACCAGAACTGGGTGTGACGATTTCTATAGGACCCAGGTTCAAGTCTTCAAATAGCTTTCTCAGAAGAGTCCCAGTTTCCGAGAGTATTTTGCACCAGGCTTTCAGGGCCCTCTGTCATTTAGTTTCTGACTTGTGTTATTTGCTAGTTGTGTCATTTTTATTAGTTTTGTAACTTCTGCTGGATTGTAACACTCGTGAGGGAGTGATTGTACATTATATATTACTTCATTTGAGAGTTCTTCTATCCATCCCTCCATTCATTCAGTGAGGCAGCAGAAACTTGTTCAGTGTCAACTGCATGCCAGCACTGTGCCTGGTACTGACTATATGACAAGTATCACAGTGTAGTTAAACCCTGCTTTCTAGTAGCCCTTACCTCTTTTCTTTCCTCCTCACCTTATCAAATGCTGTGACCTTGGCCGCTTTAGTTGCACTAAGTAGTTGTTAAAGTTCTGAAATGTGCAGGGTGCAGTGGAGTGATGAGGAGGTCACAGTCCTCTCTGCAGTAAGAGGATAAGTATACAAGTAACTCTGAGATGTCAGGAAGGTGATTATCTTAAGAAATACAGAGTTCTATGTGAGCTATTGAGAAGTATGATGGGAGATATTACGTCAAGTTGCTGAGGTCTGGAAAATGTTTGAGAGGCGTGAAACAGTTGAGATGGATCTTGGAAGGATGGGTTGAATTTTTATAGGAGAGATACAGCAGGTTGAACAAAATGTTTCAGATGGGTCAAAACTATGGAAAAGGCCAGGCAGGGAGAAATGAGAGTTGATACATAGCGGCCTGGGTTTATGAGAGAAGTTTTGGGACTGGGAGTGTGCACTGAGGATTCATTGGGCAATGGGGAACCATTGAAAGTATATGAACCAGAAGTGGAAATATTGAAGTAGGAAGAGACAAAATAAGAAGGAAGGTCTGGTTAGGAGCCTGTTGCCTCAGATGCACTTAACTTATCTGGACCTAGTTGCCTAACCTGTAAAACAGGGATAGAATAACACATGGCCTGCCTGAAAGTGGACATTTACTGGTTGCATCTGCAACCTCTCCCAGCCCTATACCTACACTTCTTCATATGTTTGGGAGGTGTCAGTGATCCTCAGGCCTGCAGTTCAGGTAAGCATATCAGTGGAGCACCTGAACTTGTGTATATTCTGTATTTCTTTTCTTTTTCTTTTTTTGTTTGGAGATAGGGTCTTGCTTTGTCACCCAAGCTGGAGTGCGGTAGTGTGATCACAGTTCACTGCAGCCTCAACCTCCTGGGCTCATGCAGTCCTCTAGCAATCTTCCCTCCTTGGCCTCCTGAGCATCTAGGACTACAGGGGCATGCCACCGCACCTGGCTAATTTTTAAATTTTTTTGTAGAGACAGGGTCTCGCCATTTTTCATAGCCTGGTCTTGACCTCCTGGGCTCAAGCAGCCCTCCCACCTCAGCCTCCCAAACTGCTGGGATTACAGGCGTCAGCCACCATGCCTGCCTGTATTTTTTTCTGATTTTAAAGTTATCAATATTTTTTATAGAAATATGGTAAATACAGAAAAGAATAAAGAAGGAAATAAATATTGTCTGTAATTTTTTTTTTTTTTTTTTTTTTGAGA
>NW_012103232.1:330367-332296 GCF_000951045.1 Mandrillus leucophaeus
CCTATCTAAATAATCCAGGATAATCCCTCCTTTTCAAGGTTCTTAATTTAATTACATCTGGAAGGTCTCTTTTGCCATGTAAAGTAACATATTCACAGATTCCGGGGGATTGAGGGTGTGGACATCTTTGAGGTGCCATTATTCTACCTAAACACGGCATGCCAGTGTAGTGCTTAAATCATGGAATCATTACATGGGTCTCTGAGTTAGTTGTTCTTTTTGGTATCTTTGCTTCACATTTAAAGCTGTGCCTAGGTTTTAGAGTAATTTCTGAATGGTCACAGATGATTTCTATTTAAATGTTTTTAGTTGGATGGAGATAGGGGAGGAAGGTCTGAAGTCAGAGTACCCCAGAGCACCTCTGGGCATTTGAAGGAGAGGAGGCCCTGGCAGTCTAGAGGAATTGAGGATGGTAAAAAATGCTGCCTTCAGTTCTTTCTACTGGTAGGGTGACACCTGCCCTGGCAGTATGGCTAAACTGTATTGATGATGCTGAATTCTGATCCTGGGATATTGTTAGAGCCCAACCCAGAGCACCTGGCCTGAGAGAGGAAATCCATTCTTATGCTGTATGTGAAAAAGAAAGCCTTGGTGGCTGGGCGCGGTGGCTCATGCCTGTAATCTCAGCACTCTGGGAGGCCGAGGTAGGTGGATCACCTGAGATCAGGAGCTCGACACCAGTCATCTTGGTTTTGGTGGTTTTAGCGGGCTTCTTTACTGCAGCCTGTTTTGTCAGCAAGGTCTTTATGACTTGTATCTTGTGCTGACCTCCTGTCTCACCCTGTGACTTAGAACGCCTGAACTGTCTGGGAATGTAGCCCAGTAGGTCTCAGCCTCATTTTACCCAGCCCCTATTCAGGATGGAGTTGCTCTGGTTCACACACCTCTGACAATAGCTGATTAATTTTGTCATTTTTTTGTAGAGACAGGGTCTTACTATGTTGCCCAGGCTGGTCTCAAACTCCTGAGCTCAAGTGATCCTCCTGCCTCAGCCTTCCAAAGTGCTGGGATTACAGGCATGAGCCATGCACCTAGCCTGGATACTTTCTAGTGTGGTAAAGAGGCAGCTAAAGTAATCTTTCCCTTGCTTCCATATCCTGTCCATCATCAAGCCCTGTTAACTCTTCCTCCAAAACATGTCCTGAACTGGTCTGTTTCTGTCTGTACTCGTCGACTGTTACCATGCTACCATCTTTGCCTTGGCTACTGCAGGGCTCTCCTCACCTGTCTCTCTGTTTTCACTCTTGTCCTCCAAAATCCATTTTCTGTGCATCAGCCAGAGGGATTCTTCTAGATTTCAGTTCTAAACTTGATGCCCTAAGGCCTCCATGTATTTGTTATTAGTGTACAATTCGGGCTTCTGACCTGGCCTGTGGGGCCCTCTGGGGACCTTCTCTGCCTGGGCCTGAGCTCCTGGGCCTCCTTGCTTCCTCTTTTCCACTGTGCTGCTGCAGCAGCAGCCTTTCCTGTCCTGGCTTCCTTGATCAGATCCCAATTTGAGGAACCATCTTAGAGAGGTCCTCCCTGATCACATTATCAAAAGTTGTCTTTCAGGCACTATTGTTGGAGAAATAATGATGTTATGCCAGTTTTGACGATTTTTCAAGTCTCTGTGCTGTCTTCTAGCACATTAGTTTCATCTGCCAGGTTTGTAGTGGAGTGTATCTTCTGTGTTTTAGTACAGGGTATTGATAAAGTATTGCACAGGACAGAGCAAAGTACATAGGCTTTGATAGGGCCACTTCTTCCCTCTGCTTCAGTGTTGACTCGTTAGTCAGCATTCTTTGAATCTCATTGCCTGCTTTTGCCTTCCACTGGCCACTATTATAGCATATGCAGTAACAATAGATAATGTTTATTGAGCACTTAATATGTGCTGTGTTCAGTCCTAGCTGATTCACACATTTGAATTTTTTTTTTTTTTTTTTT
>NW_012103232.1:333121-338584 GCF_000951045.1 Mandrillus leucophaeus
GTGATCTTTTAACTAAAAAAAAATTATGACTTATTGGTTACATGGACTCTTTGGGGTTTATGGTAGTGTTTTTTTGTTTGTTTTTTGTATGTTTGTTTGTTTGTTTTTGAGACAGAGTCTTGCCAGGCTGGACTGCAGTGGCACGATCTTGGCTCACTGCAACCTCTGTCTCCTGGGTTCAAGTGATTCTTCTGCCTCAGCCTCCCAAGTAGCTGGGACGACAGGCGCATGCCACCACACCTGGCTAATTTTTGTATTTTTAGTAGAGATGGGGTTTCACCATGTTGGCCAGGCTGGTCTCGAGCTCCTGACCTCAGATAATCCACCTGTCTTGGCCTCCCAAAGGGTTGGGATTACAGGTGTGAGCCACTGCATCTGGCCTATTTTTTATTTTTATTTATTTAAGAGATAGGGTCTCACTGTGTTGGCCAGGCTAGTCTCAAACTCCCAACTCAAGCTATCCTCCCACCTCAGCCTCCTAAATAGCTGGGACTACAGGCATGTGACACTATACTCAGCTTGCTTTACTTTGAATGTGGTTTTCTGTTTTCTGGAGCTGTTTTTGGGGGGTCTTACTTTCTAGGTCCAAAAGCTTCTTTGCATGTGTCCAGTGGATTTCCATGGGATCTTCCAGTTAGATGAAAGACGGAGAGATGCAGTGATTGCATTGGGCATTTTTCTGATTGAATCTGATCTTCAGGTAAGTCTTCATGAAATTAAAAGTTTCTTCACTGTAAATAGGGGTGTAGTGAGCATTTAAGTTTGTATCTGCTTATATTTACCTAAAACATTACTAGAAGAATACATTTGAACCTAATTAAAGTGGTTAGTGAGGAGGGTAGGACAAGGTGGAAATGAGACTTCCAAATGTAAACCTTCTTAGAAAATTTGAGTTCTTTGGAATTATGTGTATATATTATGTTGTAAAAAAAAAGTGGTTTTTGTTTGTTTGTTATTATGTGCCACAGAGTAAGTCAAAATGGTTTGAGAAGTAATTGTATGCCTTCCAGGGTAGGTTTGGTTTTCAAGCTCAGGTAAAATGCTCATCATTCAGACTCACGGGTACTGTATTTCTCCTTCCAAAAGGACAAAATCATTTTAGGTAATTTTGATATAATGTCTTTTTCAAAATTGTGATTATGTATATAAACTTGTAGAGTAGGTATCATTGTATCTTCTTTTTTTGTCTTTGAGATGGAGTCTTGCTCTGTTGCCCAGGCTGGAGTGCAGTGGTGCAGTGTTGGCTCACTGCAACCCCTGCCTCCAGGGTTCAAGTGATTCTCCTGCCTCAACCTCCTGAGTAGCTGGGATTACGGGTGCCAGCCACCACTCCCGGCTCATTTTTTTGTATTTTTAGTAGAGACGGGGTTTCTCCATGTTCGGCAGGCTGGTCTTAAGCTCTTGACCTCAGGTGATCTGCCCGCCTCTGCCTCCCAAAGTGTTAGGATTACAAGCATGAACCACGTGTGAGCCATCATGCCTGGTCTCAATGTACCTTTTAATAAGGACTTAAAAACTAGCCCTGTAGCTCCAACGAAAAAATAATGTGACTGTTTTGTGTGTGTATTTTTTTTTGTTTTTGTTTGTTTGTTTTTTGAGACTATATTTTTATATTTATCAAAGCTAATTGAAACAAACGATTTATCATTGGATATTGAATCTTTTATTTATCTATTTATTTTTATCATTACTAGATACTATTTCTAAATTCCAAGTTAATTATGCTGTGTTAGGTAAATAAAGATGTTAGACATTTGAATATTTATCTAGAAAAGGTTGCTTCCGTCTCCTGGAAATTTTGCTCTAATAAGCGTTAATATTTTGACAATATTTATACATTTGAAAAAAATAAGAATTTTAATTATAGAGCAGTATTTTAGTAATTAAATAGGTTACCTGATCAAGGTTACATAAAAAACCAAAATTAGATACATAAGCTGCATTTTGGCTTTTCTTCTGCTATGTATTTGTTTATTTATTCTTAGAAACAGAGTGTCACTCTATCGCCTAGGCTGGAGTGCAGTGGCACAGCCATTATTTAATGCAGCCTTGAACTCCTGGGCTCAAGGGATTCTCCCATCTCAGCCTCCTGAGCAGCTGAGTTTATAGTCATGGATATGATTTTTAAATTTTCTGTAGAAATGAGAGTCTTGCTATGTTGCCCATAGGTTATCTCCATATGCTAGGTTGATCTCCAACCCTGGTCTCAAGTGATCCTCATGCCTAGGCCTCCCAAAGTGCTGGGATTACAGGCATGTGCCACCGTACCCAGCCTGTTTATTTCGTGAAAAGAAAGAAAACCATTTTTACTTTTTCTGTTTACCACATCCTACATAAATATAAAATGAATTATAAAGGGCAAAAAAGAATTAAAAAAAATTTTTTAAGAAACTATTGTTGTTTAAATGTGGATTACTTGATAATATCTTTGACAAACACATTTCTTTATAGATTTACTTGTAAGTCCTGAAAGTATTGTACTTGTATTAGACTTCTTAAGATGACAACGAATAGATGAGTACAAGTTACTTTTGGTGTCATTCAGGTTCTGGGTAAGGACTAGCAGGGTCCCAGGTGGCATGTGACATTGTCCCTTGGACCATAGAGTTTGCCTGTATGTCCAGGGCAGCCCACTGGCCTCATATATACTAGGAGAGAAGCCTAGCATGCTTTGCCAGCCCCCTGAGAAAGCCCTAGGGACCACCTTGGTTTACCTGGTGCTTATATTCCTTGCTTCCCTCTAGGATGGGCTGTGCATTAACCTCCTTCTGGTCCCAGCAGTGGGCTGCCATGGTAGCAGCTGTGGCCAGAGGAGCTGAGGTGGTTTTACTCACCCTGTACTGCTAATGTCATCACAGTTTATATAGAAAAGAGTCACCTGGAGCCACTTCCTCTGCAGGAGGCCATGTGATTCAGGCCTTATGGAGTTTTGTTCCTGTCAGTACACTAGGATCCTCAACTGATATCTTAGCCAGTTCCTTTTTATGGTCAAGAGAAAAAACTGTTTTGTTTTTGATAAAGTTCTTTGTTTTTGGTTATCTGTTATGGTATAACAAACTCCCCCCAAACTTAGTGCTTAATACATTGTTTTCTTTGATTCATGAATCTGCAATTTAAACAGGGCTCAATTGACTCCATTTAGCGTCAGTTGGGTGGCTCAAAAGCTGGGGGCTGGAATCACCTGAAGTCTCATTCATGGGTCTTATCATAGTATAGTGTCTAGGTTCCAGGACAAATGTCCTGAAAAAGAGCCAGGTGGAAGCTGCGTGCTTTCTGCCATGTTTTGTTTTGTTTTATTTTTCTGAGACAGAGTCTCGCTGTGTTGCCCAGGCTGGAGTGCAGTGGCGCCATCTAGGCTCACTGCAAGCTCCGCCTCCCGTGTTTACTTATGCCATTCTCATGCCTCAGCCTCCCCAGTAGCCGGGACTACAGGTGCAGGTGCCCACAACCATGCCCGGCTAATTTTTTGTGTTTTCAGTAGAGATGGGGTTTCACTGTGTTAGCCAGGATAGTCTCGATCTCCTGACTTCATGATTTGCCCACCTTGGCCTCCCAAAGTGCTGGGATTACAGGTGTGAGCCACCATGCCCGGCCACTGTCTGCCATGTTTTTATGTTTTAATTTTTTTTTGAGACAGGATTTCACTCTCGCCCAGGCTGGAGTGCAGTGGCACAATCTTGACTTACTGAAGTCTTCACCTCCCATGCTCAAGCAATCCTCCCACCTCAGCCTCCCGAGTAGCTGGGACTACAGGAATGTGCCACTGCACCCAGCTAATACTTGTATTTTTAGTAGAGACGTGGTTTTGCCATGTTGGCCAGCCAGGTCTCGAATTCCTGGGCTCAAGTGATCCACCCACCTGGGTCCCCCAAAGTGCTAGGATTACGGGTGTGAGCCACTGTGCCTGGCTGCAGCCATGTTTTTAAAACTACCACGTAGTTTGTCAGCATTTCAAAACGTCAAATAGTACCCCTCTTCTCTGGAGCACACTTCTTCTCTGGAGCACAACTAATCCTTAACTGGAACAACTGTAATTAGGGAAATAGCTCCAAAAGCCAATGATGGAAGATTATGAAGCTGTATATTGGTGTTGATTGGCTAGTTCAGAAATTAGAGGAAAGTAAAATTTTTCACTGGGCTTATGTTGGCTATAAAGTCTGATGCTCAACTTGAGAAGAGCAAGAGGAAACATGAAGTAGAAAATTAAAAAAAAAAAAGCAAGGAATATGGACAAGGGACGTGAACAGAAAAAAGCATCACCCAGTTGAGATGCCCATACTATGAGCTTCTCTCCATCCCTAGGATCTTATTCTGGGGCTGTTGGATGGATTTTGGGGGTCTAAACCATTCTCACTGAAGACAGCTTTGAGTGCGTACACACATGTACCTTCTGGAGATGCCCAACCCCCAGAGGAGGCCTGAGCAGGCTGGACCCTCTGCTCCAGAAGGCAGGTGTGAACCCTTCCTTAGGCTCCTGTGGTACAGGTTGATGGGACAGCCTCTGGACTCTGCAGTGTGAAAACAGGAATGGAGTGATGCCATGTGAATTTACATGCTCTTTACATTATCCTTGGAGAATCTCTGAGATGATTAGGATGTGGATATGCTTTGCTTTGGGCTTAATCTGGGCTAAAAAGCTACCAATCACTTATTTTATTAAATCTAATTTATTCTTCTTATTTTTTAGCACAAAGATTGTGTGGTTCCTTACCTTCTGCGACTTCTCAAAGGTCTTCCAAAAGTGTATTGGGTAGAAGAAAGCACAGCTCGGAAAGGCAGAGGTAATAGTATATAATGTTTTCCCTGAATATAAAAGAAAATATACATGTTCAGTGTCTGTAGGATCAAGTGTTTATTCATACTGATACATCAGATGCGTCTTGTCTCACTTCTGACTGTGAAACAACTAACTGCCTGCAGCATTGTGGGCTGAGCTTACATCCATGTGTTGGCCACAGCCGATGGATGAGTTGGGGAGAAGGTGGGCCTGGGCAGGCCAGCTTTCCCTTGCATTCTTCTGAGACTGAGCATTCTTGCTCATTCTTGTTGAGACCTTCAAGAACCTTTTCTCATGTCTAATTGGCCAGAATTGGGTCACCTGCCCATCCCCAAATCAGTCACTGTTACCCTTAGAATTTATAGGCTCACTCCTGGAGTGAGGTCAGTTTTCCAGATTATACTGTTGCTGCTCAAAAAGGGTGAGATGGAGGTTGGGGACGCAACAGCAATGTTCACTGTAAATGGTTTCATCACTTTGTTTCTAAGTTGCAGTTAAACTTTGCACCTTTAGAAACGGAATAAATTGGCCGGTATGGTGGCTCACTCCTGTAATTCTAGCTCTTTGGGAGGCCGAAGTGGGCAGATCGTTTGCGTTCAGGAGTTTAAGACTAGTCTGGGTCAGCCGGGCACGGTGGCTTATGCCTGTAATCCCAGCACTTCGGGAGGCTGAGGCAGGTGGATCAC
>NW_012103232.1:340654-342687 GCF_000951045.1 Mandrillus leucophaeus
CCGGCCGGGAAAACTACTTTTTGGGTACTATACTTACTACGGGGATGATGAAATAATCTGTACACCAAATCCCCGTAACATGCAGTTTACCTGTATAACAAAACTGCACATGTACCCCTGAACCCGAAATAAAAATTAAAAAACATTCTGTTTGTGCCTATATTCCTCTTGACCTTTGGGTTTTCATCATTTCTGGTAACATGCCTAAAACTGACAGATCCCAAATTATGCATGTATCCTGCAATTTGTTAGGATTTTGTTTCTTTTTTGTGTTTTGAGACAGAGTGACTTTGAGACAGTGTGTCACTCTGTCTGCACTCCAAGCTGGAGTGCAGTGGCCTGACCTCGGTTCACTGCAACCTCCACCTCCTGGGTTCAAGCGATTCTCGTACCTCAGCCTCCCCAGTACCTGGGATTACAGGCATGCACCACCATGCCTGGCTAATTTTTGTATCTTCGGTAGAGACAGAATTTTGCCATGTTGGCTGGGCTGGTCTTGAACTCCTGGCCTCAAGTGGTCTGCCTTCCTCGGCCTCCTAAGGTGCTAGCACTATAGGCGTGAGCCACCGCACCCAGTCTGTCGTGCAATTTGATAGACTACAAATTAAATAGAGCCTCATTACTAAAAAGTCAAATTTTAGGCTGGGCATGGGCATATTCAAGTTTGAGAATAGCCTAGAGCTGCACTTTAAAATTTTAGGTGTTGGAGTAGAAATGTAAGTCTTCTGTCATGTACTATGAATATATCCAGTAAATAATGGATACTCTTTTGTCCTTAATTCAATATTCAATATTCAAAATTGATTAATTTTTTATTTTTGAGATAACTCATTCTGTCACCCAGGCTGGAGTACAGTGGTGCAATTTCAGCTCACTGCAACCTCCACCTCCTGGCTTCAAGCGATTCTCCTGCCTCAGCCTCCCAAGTGGCTGGGATAGGTGTACGCCACCACACCCAGCTGATTTTTGTATTTTTAGTAGAGACGGGGTTTCACCAGGTTGGCCGGGCTGGTCTCGAACTCCTGACCTCAGGTGATCTCTCTGCCTTGGCCCCCCAGAAGTGCTGGGATTATAGGTGTGAGCTACTACGCCCAGCCAAGTGTTTTTTTTTTTAATTTTATTATTATTATTTTTTAATTTTTTTGTGATTTCTCACATTTACTTAGGGAATAAAAAGTTGAATCCGTCATGTTGAGAGGCTCTGTTATCTCACACTGGCTCTTGGCTCAGGAAACATTTAAGTTTATTGAACCAAAACATTTACATAAAGGAAAGGTAGGGGTGTTTCTCAGCAAACTCATTGGGCCCATAGCTGTTCTTTTGAGACTTGTCTCAAGGAGGGGAGCTGCTGTAAACTGGTCCCTTGGCAGGTCATGGTGAGAGGGAACATACTGAGTTGAATGGCCAGAGGTGTGACCCAGTATCTGGTTCCTGGTTATCTGATTACTGTTTTTACATCTTCCAGGTGCCCTCCCAGTTGCAGAGAGCTTCAGCTTCTGCTTGGTAACTCTGCTGTCTGATGTGGCCTATAGGGATCCTTCACTCAGGGATGAGGTAAGCATGTGTTGATTTGGTGTGCATTTCTATTAGATTGAATAGAGTCCCAAAGTGATGAAAAGATTTTTAAAATGTGAAATGTGACCAGATTGCTTTTTGATATTTATCTGTTTCATCCTGTTCATAGCAGACCTAAGACATGTTTAGGTCTTTCAGTACTCTTTAGGATCTCATGAGTCTTATCTTATTCAACTTTTCTTTTTTTTTCTTTTTCTTTTTTCTAATGAAGGGCAGGCGCTGCAGAGACATGAGCAGCACTGTCCCTTTCAGCTTTTCAGAAAGTCGTGTAAGGTAGGCGGCAGAAAAAGGCAGAGGCAGCTCATTTTTCTTGCTCTTTGTTGGGGATTGACGTCATTCATAGAAGATCATTTTCTTTTCTTTTGTTTTTTTGAGACAGAGTCTTGCTCTGTCATCCAGGCTGGAGTGCAGTGGCGTGACCTTGTCTCACTGCAACCTCCACCTTCCTCCTCAAGGCA
>NW_012103232.1:342737-349749 GCF_000951045.1 Mandrillus leucophaeus
TTTTTTTTTTTAATTTTATTATTATTATTTTTTAATTTTTTTGTGATTTCTCACATTTACTTAGGGAATAAAAAGTTGAATCCGTCATGTTGAGAGGCTCTGTTATCTCACACTGGCTCTTGGCTCAGGAAACATTTAAGTTTATTGAACCAAAACATTTACATAAAGGAAAGGTAGGGGTGTTTCTCAGCAAACTCATTGGGCCCATAGCTGTTCTTTTGAGACTTGTCTCAAGGAGGGGAGCTGCTGTAAACTGGTCCCTTGGCAGGTCATGGTGAGAGGGAACATACTGAGTTGAATGGCCAGAGGTGTGACCCAGTATCTGGTTCCTGGTTATCTGATTACTGTTTTTACATCTTCCAGGTGCCCTCCCAGTTGCAGAGAGCTTCAGCTTCTGCTTGGTAACTCTGCTGTCTGATGTGGCCTATAGGGATCCTTCACTCAGGGATGAGGTAAGCATGTGTTGATTTGGTGTGCATTTCTATTAGATTGAATAGAGTCCCAAAGTGATGAAAAGATTTTTAAAATGTGAAATGTGGCCAGATTGCTTTTTGATATTTATCTGTTTCATCCTGTTCATAGCAGACCTAAGACATGTTTAGGTCTTTCAGTACTCTTTAGGATCTCATGAGTCTTATCTTATTCAACTTTTCTTTTTTTTTCTTTTTCTTTTTTCTAATGAAGGGCAGGCGCTGCAGAGACATGAGCAGCACTGTCCCTTTCAGCTTTTCAGAAAGTCGTGTAAGGTAGGCGGCAGAAAAAGGCAGAGGCAGCTCATTTTTCTTGCTCTTTGTTGGGGATTGACGTCATTCATAGAAGATCATTTTCTTTTCTTTTGTTTTTTTGAGACAGAGTCTTGCTCTGTCATCCAGGCTGGAGTGCAGTGGCGTGACCTTGTCTCACTGCAACCTCCACCTTCCTCCTCAAGGCAACCTCCCTCCTCAGACTCCCAAGAAGCTGAGACTATAGGCGTGCACCATCACGCCAGCTGATTTGTTTTGTATTTTTTGTAGAGACGAGATTTGGCCACGTTGCCCAGGCTGGTCTTGAACTCCGGGCCTCAAGCGATCCTCCTGCCTTGACCTCCCAGAATGCTGGGATTATAGGTGTGAGCCACTGTGCCCAGCTAGAAGAGAATCTTCTAGGTAGCTGAAGCTTTTATCTTTAAGGGCACAGACTTTCTTTAGATTTTGTTAATTTTGATAGAAATGCTACAAACATGTATTTCATACTTTCCTCTTCTTTTAGCAAAGAATATAATCATACAACTTCTTCTTAGATTTATCGCTTAGAAAGTTAGTTTTTGTATGCTGGTATTCTAGGTTCTTCCAAGGAGTGCCTAGTTGCTTGTCTGCATTCTAAATGTTCCCAGTTAGTGATGTATTTTGACTAATTTAGATTCTTCATTTATTTGTAGGTTGGCTAAAGATATAATTAAATATGTTAGAATTATATGTTTTTATTTAAAAGTTGAACATTAAAGGCTTTTCTGTTAATATAATTTATCAGAATAAAGAGGTCAACACCAGAGGTGATAACATGACTTTAACATATAAAATGGAAAATGTGGGTGGGTGTGGTGGCTCAGGCCTATAATCCCAGCACTTTGGGATGCTGAGGCAGGTGGATCACTGAGGTCAGGAGTTTGAGACCAGCCTGGCCAACAGGGGGAAACCTGTCTCTACTAAAAATGCAAAAATTAGCCAGGTGTGGTGGCAGGAGCCTGTAATCCCAGCTGCTCAGGAGGCTGAGGCATGAGAATCACTTGAACCCGGGAGGCAGAGGTTGCAGCGAGCTGAGATCATGCCACTGCACTCCAGCCTGGGCAACAGAATGAGACTCGGTCTCAAAATAAATAAATAAATAAATAAAATAAAATAAATAAATAAAATGGAAAAAGTATTGCTTTTCAAGCTTTCATAGAGTATTCAGCATTGTTTAATATTAGGAAAATGTAAGAGATTTGACTTGGTTATGAACAAGTCATGTCACACCAACTTCATTTTTTCTTTGCCTGGGTTTTCTAAGAAGGGTGGTTGAGAGAAATGAAGTTGTTGCAGTCTAGTGGATCTTCATAAAGGCTTTAGACAAGCACCTTTCCTGACATCCTGGACCAATTATATGGGCTGAGGGCCAAATGGTTTGGAGGGTTTGCAGAACTGCCTGAAGGACTGTCCCAAAGGGTTATCAGTGAGGTATCGGCCCAGCAAGACCCTCCTACCATTGGAGCAAAACAAGCTAGTGCTGTGAATTAAGATCTGGAAAGCAAGTTGATTTCATTTGTAGAAGGCACAAAGCTGGGAATCACAGATTTGTACAATGAGCTAAAGCTAATACCATGAGTTTTTGTAGGAATACATGAAAGATAAAAAATACCAACTACGTTGGTAGAGATTACATAGTTTAGGAGAAGCAGGTGCAAAAAAAGACTTAGGTATCTTCCTCATTTATAAGCTCGTTGTTATGCATGGTGGCTCACGCCTGTAATCCCAAGTTCTGGGAGGGTGAGGCAGGAGGATCACTTGAGCCCAGGAGTTTGAGACCAGTTTGAGCAACATAGCGAAACCCATCCCTACAAAAATAAAAATAAAAATTAGCTGGGCATAGTGACACATGCCTGTAATCCCAGCTACTCAGGAGGCTGAGGCAGGAGGATTGCTTGAGTCCAGGAGTTTGAGGCTCCAATAAGCTATGATTGAACCCCTGCACTGATCTTGGCTCATTCCATCCTCAGCCCTCCGGGCTCAAGTGACCCTCACACCTCAGCCTCCTGAGTATTTGGGACCACAGGCACGCACCACCACACCTGGCTAATTTTTGTATATTTTGTAGAGACAGGGTTTCGATACTTTGCCCAGGCTGGTCTTGAACTCTTGAGTTCAACTAATCCACCCGCTTCAGCCTCCCAAAGAGCTGGGATTTTAGACACGAGCCACCCCGCCAGGACAAAAAACAATTCTTAACTTAAAAAATTATGGGCTGGATGTGGTGGCTCACGCCTGTATCCCAGCATTTTGGGAGGCTGAGGCGGGTGGATCACCTGAGGTCAGGAGTTTGAGACCAGCCTGGCTAATATGGTAAAACCCCATCTGTACTAAAAATATAAGAAATTAGCCATACCTGTTTACAGAATATGTTAATAGAGGAAAAAGTAGCCCCAAGGGCTGGTAGGTACAAGCCCCAGGAGGACAACATTGGCCCAGTGTTGGGAGGAACTCTGAACCAGCCCAGAGAATGACGGTTTTGTCCCTGGAAAGTCAGCTGGTTGGCCACTTGGCACGGTCATTGTGGAGGGATGTATCAGATATGGGGCTGGTTAAGATAACGTCTGAAGTACCTTCTAATTTTGACTTAGTTTTGTGATATTTACCTAATTTTGTTTATGTATGTTTGTTTTCTTGTTTCCTTGACTATTGCAGATTTTAGAAGCGCTTTTGCAGGTTTTGCATGTCCTCTTGGGGATGTGCCAGGCCTTGGAGATTCAAGACAAAGGTACAAGTATCCTTAACGTTTTTCTTAAAATGGTTTTGTGGTTACTCTTTCGCTTGCTTTTCTCCAGTCTTTTCTGTTGTTGGGTACCTAATGTATATGATGGGAGAAAACCTTCCTATTTTAGTTTGATTTGTTGTGTGTAAGTATCCTCAGAGGCCACGTGGGGTCATGCGCATTGCTCTGCTATATAGATGCTGGGTCACTTTGGACAAGTAACTTCACCCTTATGGGCCCCAGTTTCTTCACTTGTAACATCTGTGGGTAGATTAGTTGACTTCCAAAGGTCATTTTTTCTGTATCGTAAGGCTACCGATATGCTTCTAAGAGGAATAAATGTATTAACTAGAGTCAAGGTACTTGATAATATGACCTAGCTATGTTATTGATTTGGATGTGCCATGAATAGATGAAGACCTTCCAAAGAGGGCAGCTGGGTGTGTTGAAGACATAGTCTGAAGTTATTAATGACAGGTTGAAGATATCACTGGCCAGCCCTTGGGGTTGACCTCATTATTGTGGCTTATTTTGAACCTTCACAGTTACTAGTGGGTGAATTGTGAAATCTTAGTCAATGTTACAAGTTAGTACTTACCGTATGACTACTTACCGTATGACTCTGTCAGGATACTTTCTCATATTGTAATGTTTTCACTTGATCTTCTAGAATACCTTTGCAAGTATGCTATCCCATGCCTGATAGGAATCTCGCGAGCATTTGGGCGTTACAGCAACATGGAAGAGTCTCTCCTCTCAAAGCTCTTTCCAAAAATCCCTCCTCATTCCCTCCGTGTCCCAGAAGAGCTTGAAGGTGTTCGAAGGCGTTCCTTTAATGACTTCCGCTCCATCCTCCCCAGCAATCTGCTGACTGTCTGTCAGGAGGGTACCCTGAAGAGGAAAACCAGCAGTGTGTCCAGCATCTCTCAGGTGGGCCTGGGCTACTGGGGAAAGAGCAGAGGAGAAAGACCCTGTTAAGCTCCCCTGCAAAGAAAATCCCTCTTCTTTGTAGTTGGAGTAAACTTAAGTAATGTGAAATGTTTCACTAGAATTCTCTTTAATACAGACTTGTCTTGTCCCTCTTAAGATGTTGGGGGAAAGGCTTATAGAGAGCCTGTATAAACTGGCCGTAAAAATATAAAACAGTAAGGTGTAAAAAGCCACAAAAGGCCTTTTAAAAAAAAAAGCCTTCTTATCGCCGTTATGTTCCCATACTCTGAGCAGGACTTACTTTCTTATCCGTAAACACTGTGTTAAAAAAAAAACAACACTCCTTTAAAACATTAAAATATGGCCAAACATACAAACTCCTAGTTAAGCACGCTCGCACTTAACTACTCTCCAATAAGTTAAAAATATACTGTTTAAACACACAAAAAAATTCATTTAAACTGCCACTACTGTAGATGACACACATGACACACTGCCTCCCTTTTACCGTTTCACCCTAAACATCTGCTTCTTAAATCTAAGTGATTGTACTCAATAAATAGTGTAAAAAACAAAACTCTAGGCCTTTGCAGCCTCTGATTTCCTCTGGCCCCCTGGCTGCCACCTTTATAAACTCTTAACTTGTCTCTTCTCATTCCTTTGTCGCCACCAAACTTCAAATACCCTATGGGTGGTGTTGAGGCTAGTCCCCAACATAAGATTTATAAGTGATTTCATAGTCATAAAGTATGTGTTTCATAGCAGTTGGGTGCCAAATTCTATTTTGCCTGGAAGACAGTTGGTGCCCTTAAGAAGTATATAATTGACTCATGGAGAAAAGGCAAAAACACAAAACACTGAGGACAATTGAACTCAGTAATCAAGTGTCAAATATACGGCTAAACACGAAGAATTTAGTGATATAATATGTAATAGAGAATGCTGTAGCTGTGTTGGGCTTTAGGAAGGAAATGAGCTTCAATCAGGACTTGAAGTCTAAGACAAATCTGACAGAGGTCTCACTGGTCTTTTCTGATCTGTAACTGTGGTTGTGTGTTTCAGGTCAGCCCTGAACGTGGCATGCCCCCTCCCAGTTCCCCTGGAGGATCCGCCTTTCACTACTTTGAAGGTGGGCTTTACCTCTCAAGAATGTTGACCTAGTACTTGGAGAACAGGCTCACAGTGACTTCTCGTGATATTAAAGATGCTGATACTAACTCTGTTGTCATGGATGGACCTAGAGTGCCAAGCTTTTAGAAAGCATTTATTTTCTGTTTTCATTTAAGTTTTCTAAAATTTAATTTTCAAATATTTTATATATAGAGAAAAATACAGAAAATAGCTTACCCCTATATACCTGCCATCAGAATTTTTGCACTTTAACCTGTAAAAGTTCCTTTTCAGATGGAAGTGCTAATGGTGGATATTTCTTTTCTTTTTCCAAGATGGTGTCTGGCTCTGTTGTCCAGGCTGGAGTGCAATGGCGTAATCTCGGCTCACTGCAGGCCCTGCCTCCTGGGTTCAAGCAGTTCTTTTGCCTCAGCCTCCCTAGTAGCTGGGACTATAGGCACACACCACCATGCTCAGCTAATTTTTGTATTTTTAGTAGAGACAGGGTTTCACCATGTTGGCCTGGCTGGTCTCCAACTCCTTACCTCAAGTGATCCACCCATTTCGGCCTTCCAGAGTGCTAGGATTACATGCATGAGCCACCACACCTGGCCGGACATTTTTTTTTAAATGACATTAAGTATGTAGATAATATTAAAGAATGTAGTAATACTACTATTACTACCTTTTTTTTTTTTTTTTTTTTGAGACAGAGTCTCACTCTGCCTCCTTAGCTGGAGTGCAGTGACACCATCACGGCTCACCACAGCTTCAACCTCCTGGACTCAAGTGATCCTCCCACCTCAGCCTCCCAAGTAGCTAAGACTATAGGCACCCTCCACAATGCCCACTAACTTGTGCATTTTTTGTAGAGATGGGATTTTGTCATGTTGCCCAGGCTGGTCCAGAACTCCTGGGCTCAAGCCTGCCTCAGTCTCTCAAAGTGCTAGGACTGCAGGTGTGAGCCACCACACCCAGCCTATTACTACTTTTTATAGAGCTCTGCTGTTCACAAAGTACTTTTACATAATTTACTAAATTGGATTCATGTGACTACCCTGTGCCATGTCAGACACATGTTAAAATTACTTCTACCTCTTCCTTGATGGAAGTAAGACCCAGATTAAGGGATAGGAAATGGGGAAGGCAGAATTCCATGCTTCAGTATAGTCTCTCCATTTTTGAATGATGCTATTTCTTAAAAGAGCATGTCTCAAGACAATTCTGAGAGATGTGAAGGGAATTTTGAAGGAAAAAGGGAATATCTGGGCTTAGATAAATGTAGGAAGCTTTCCATCTCTTAGATCTGTGAGAATGTAACAGGTTACATTCTATATATATGTTAGAATATATGGGCTAATTTCAGCCTCTCAGAATCGTACCTCTTAGAGACAACTCCTTGTTTAAGTGTAGAATGTATTCCTCCAGGCTCTGAAAATCTCTCTGCCACCTGTTTGCCTTTGGGGCATTTTAGGATGGCCATGAT
>NW_012103232.1:351154-352169 GCF_000951045.1 Mandrillus leucophaeus
AGCCTCCCAAGTAGCTGGGACTACAGGCATGCACCACCTACACCTGGCTAATTTTTTTGTATTTTTAGTAGAGATGGGGTTTCACCATGTTAGCCAGGATGGTCTCCATCTCCTGACCTCATGATCCGTCCGCCTCAGCCCCCGAAGTGCTGGGATTACAGGCTTGAGCCACCGCGCCCAGCAATAAGAATTATTTTTAATAGCACAAATTTGATCACTTATTTTCTTGCTTAAAAACTTTCAGGCTGGGCACAGTGGCTAATGCCTGTAATCCCAGCACTTTGGGACAGGCGAATCACTTGAGGCTAGGAGTTCGAGACCAGCCTGACCAACATGGTGAAACCCCATCTCTACTAAAAATAGAAAAATTAGCCAGGCGCGGTGGCACACACCTATAATCCCAGCTGCTCGGGAGACTGCCTTGAGAATCGCTTGAACCTGGAAGACGCAGGTTGCAGTGAGCCGACATCATGACACTGCACTCCAGCCTGGGCAACAGAGTGAGACTCTTGTCTCACAGGAAAAAAAACAAAAACAAAACTAGTTTCAGTGACACCCCCTGCATAAATCCCAAATGTTAAGTCCCTAGTTCCTGCAGCCCCTGTCTTTTGCCATCATCTGTGCCCTCTGTGGGGTTCAGCCACACAGGACTTAGCCCTTATTTCATGGTGTCTTTCTGAGAAATGCCCTATAATCACAACCTTCCCTTCTTCCTTATCTACCCTTTTTAATCCGGCTGTTTTCTCCCTCCCTTCTTTCCTCACTTGTTCCCTTTTTCAGTGGCCATTTCTTATGTTGGCCTCTTGGCGTCTCAGCTCCCAGTGGTATTGTTGCCCATCCTTTCTGCTGTAAGTTGCTGATTTGCGTCCATCTTTAGACAGATTGGCAGTGCGCTGCCAGCTGTTAGACACCAGCTTTGACACAACTGGGGCTAAACTCAACTCTTTGAGTCTGTTCTCTAGTGCTTGAAAAAGTCATAAAATTTAGTATTCACTTCTTTATGAATTGATATTGT
>NW_012103232.1:352574-353757 GCF_000951045.1 Mandrillus leucophaeus
CCCGTCTCGGCCTCCCAAAGTGCTGGGATTACAGGCTTGAGCCACCGCGCCCAGCACAGTCATAGTTTTTTTTGAGATGGAGTCTCCCTCTGTCACCAAGCTGGAGTGCAGTGGCGTGATCTCGGCTCACTGCAACCTCTGCCTCCCAGATTTAAGCGATCCTCCTTCCTCAGCCTCCCGAGTAGCTGGGATTATAAGCATGTGCCACCACACCCAGCTAATTTTTGTATTTTTAGTAGGGACGGCATTTCACTATGTTGGCCAGGATGGTCTTGATCTCTTGACCTTGTGATCTGCCCACCTCAGCCTCCCAAAGTGCTGGGATTACAGGCATGAGCCACCGTGCCCAGCCTCATAGTTTTCTATTATAGTTTTTAAATAATTGATTTTCAAACAATTATATGCTTTTGGGTTCCTATTTATTATATTTTTATTTTAATTAAAAAAAAATTTGTTTATATAGAGACAGGGTCTTGTCATGTTGCCCAGGCTGGTCTTAAACTCCTGAGCTGAGGCGATCTTCCCACCTCAGCCTCCCAAAGTGCTGGGATTACATGTGTGAGCCACTGCATTGGGCCTGGGTTCATATTTATTAAACGTCAAATGACTGAATGACTTTATTTTTGTTGATTTTTTTCCTTCTATTTTTTTATTGTGGTAAAATACACATAACATAAAATTTGCTAACTCATTTTTTTTTTTTTTCAAAGACAGGATTTTACTCTGTTACCCAGACTGGAGTGCGGTGACAAATTCATAGTTCCACTGTAGTCTCAACCTCCCAGGCTCAAGCAGCCCTCCTGCCCCGGCTTCCTGAGTAGCTGGGACTATAGGCGCACACTGCCGTATCCGGCTAATTTTCGTTTTTTTTGTAGAGACAGAATTTCTCTATATTGCCCAGGCTGTTCTTGAGTTCCTGGACTCAAGCAATCCTCCCACCTCAGCCTTTGAAAGTTCTGGGATTACAGGCATGAGCCGCCATGCTTGGCCTTAATTATTTTTAAATGTATAGTTCAGTGGTATTGAATATATTTATAATATTGTGCAACTATCACCACAATTCATCTCAAAAACTCTTTTCATCTTATGAAACTGAAACTATACATTAAACAATAATTCCTGATTTCCCCTCCCTCCAGTTCCTGACAGCTACCGTTCTTTTTCTTTTCTTTTTTTTTTTTTT
>NW_012103232.1:354237-356119 GCF_000951045.1 Mandrillus leucophaeus
ATTTGTCTTTTAGTGACAGGTGTATTTCACTTATTTGCTCTGATTTTGAAAGTTCTAGTAGTGTGCATTTTTTATTCTAATTTTGGTGGGAAAATATCTCAGGCCCTGTAGACCTCAAGCTTTCATATCTCTTCACCTTTAAAAAGGTATAATTTGGCTGGGCATGGTGGCTCACGCTTGTAATCCCAGCACTTTGGGAGGCTGAGACAGGTGGATCACTTGAGATCAGGAGTTCAAGACCAGCCTGGTCAACATGGCGAAACGCTGTCTCTACTAAAAATACAAAAATTACCTGGGTGTGGTGATGGGCATCTGTTATTCCAGCTACTCGGAAGGCTGAGGCAGGAGAATTGCTTGAACCTGGGAGGCAGAGGTTGCAGTGAGCTGAGATCGCACTACTGCACTCCAGCCTGGGCAACAGAGCGAGTCTCAAAAAAAATAAAAATAAAAATAAAAAGGGTATAATTATTTTTTCACTTCCCACATATTAAGTTATATCGTCTAAGATGGAAATATTAGGACCATCATATCTGAGTCTTAGACCTGAAAGACACAGGTGAGGGGCATCAGTCCCCAAGGATTTGCAATCTACCCTTTAGTTGTTAATTTTAAAACATGCAGAGAATTGGGATATAAACAAAAGCAAAATCTGCACCTTTGTTGGTTATTAGAGGAGTCAGCTTGAGGAAGTACCCTAGTTGCCTGTGACCATGGCTGAGTTTCCAGCTTTATCTCCCACCAGCCTCCTGCTTGCCCGATGGGACTGCCCTAGAGCCTGAGTACTACTTTTCAACCATCAGCTCCAGTTTCTCCGTCTCTCCCCTTTTCAACGGCGTCACATATAAGGAGTTTAACATTCCATTGGAAATGCTTCGGGAACTCTTAAACTTGGTAAGCAAAGAACTGATGGATGAACAGACTATGGATATGTCAGTAAAATTGCTAGTGGTGAAAGCTTGTATTTTTAAAAGAAAAACTCAGAGTACCAGTATTTCAAAGTACCATTTAATAGTCATAAACTTGCAGATTAATGAAGGAAGCAGAGTAACATTCATGGAATCATTGTGCACTAGTTTCTCATTTAATCCTTGAGCAACCATGCTGGGGAGGCACCCATGCATCCCCATTTGGAGGTCAGGAAATCGGTATCAAACACATCATGGATATGTAGGCCAGCAGCTGGGCTGCATCCAGTCCAGGGATTCTGACTCCAAGCCCAGTGCTTTTCCTGGGCTTGACTCCCTCTAAGGGGTGGCTCTTTGGGTTAATACAAAACCTGACTTTTTCGTATTTGTGTACCTTTGGATGACCTTTAGGGTGATACCAGAGAAAACACCAGTGCCATTGTTCGAATCCTTAAACGGCCAGAGCTTTGGTCAGATTCAGGGACCTCGGTTGGATGCATGGCTCATGCCTATAATCCCAACTTTGGGAGGCCAAAGCAGGCGGATCACTTGAGGTCAGGAGTTAGAAGACTAGCCTGGCCGACATGGTGGAGTCTCATCTCTACTAGAAAACACAAAACTTTATCTGCACATGGTGATGGATCCCTGTAATTCCAGCTACTCAGGAGGCAGAGTTAGGAGGATCGCTTGAACTTTGGAGGTGGAGGTTGCAGTGAGCTGAGATTGCACCACTGCACTCCAGCCTGGGCAACAGAGTGAGACTCCATCCCCCCAAAAATTGAAAAATAAAGATCCAGGGGCCCTGAAGTTGTTACAATCAAGCTAGGATGGTTCAAGACAGATTTGAATGGGTATGGGTGATGATGTCATCAAGGCCAGACTCTCAAGTTTGAACTTGCTGGTCAGGAGTTAGAAGACTAGCCTGGCCAATATGAGAACAATGAGAACAATTTGGATAGCATGGAGCAAGTGCTGAA
>NW_012103232.1:357819-359893 GCF_000951045.1 Mandrillus leucophaeus
GTTTTCACTTCCCTTGTTTATGTGGTAACAATCCACCTGCCACTGAGGGCTTGGTCTGTGCTGGGTACTGTTGCATGCTCTTTTAAAATCATCACCTCTTGGTGCCTCTGACTGGCAGCCAACGTCTCCATTTCACAGACGGAAGATAGAGTTTCAGGGAGAACTCACTAACGTGCCCACATCACGTAGTTGTTGTGGGAGCTGGGAGTCTGGCCTGGGTCTCTCCTACTCTTTTATCTTCGTCGCTCCTTTGGTGCTTACAAAGCTGCTCCTCTGGGCTCAGCTGCATTTTCTAGGCATGTGCAAGCTCTGGTTTTTAAGGGTAAGGAGTGTGTAACTAGGTAACTTTTTTTTTTTTTTTGAGACGGATGGTCTCGCTCTGTTGCCCAGGCTGGAGTGCAGTGGCGTGACCTTGGCTCACTGCAAGCTCCACCTCCCGGGTTCACGCCATTCTCCTGCCTCAGCCTCCCAAGTAGCTGGGACTACAGGTGCCCGCCACCATGCCCAGCTAAATTTTTTTGTATTTTTTAGTAGAGATTGGTTTTACCATGTTATCCAGAATGGTCTTGGTCTCCTGACCTCGTGATCCGCCCACCTCTGCCTCCCAGGGTGCTAGGATTACAGTTGTGAGCCACCATGCCTGGCTGGAACTTTTGTCTTTAATGTATTTGGAACCAAGGCCTACAGCATTACTTATGAAATCATTACATTGGTGCTGAGAGGTCTCAGAATCTCAGGGAACATTTGGGTCAGGCCCCTCTTGAGGGTTAAGATGCAGACAGGTTGTCATTTGCCAGGCTAATTATTACCATTGGTATGTCCTGGACCCAGATTCCTTGTTTAAGCCTGGTGTTCCGTCTCTTACCTGATTATAAGACGCACAGTGCCTCATACCACTGTACCTGGGGCTCAGGTATGAAGCAGGGAAGGAACTACCAGGGCCCTTCATGTGCTGTAGACCATGTCTCTTCCTGCTTCGCACCCCTGCCAGCAAGCTGTCGCAGATGTGAGATGGATGTGCTGGCTGTGGTTTGGTCTGGGTTGGTTCTTGATTAAGTAACAGAGTTCTTGTTAACTCCCCAAGTTGCATCTGGGCAGTTCCTACCTTGTCTTCAACTCTTTTGCAGGTTGTCGTTCTGCCCATTGGCCTGAGCTTTAGCTCTCTCACTCGCTCACTGTAGACTGAACTTGTGGTCTCAGAGGCCTTTTGTTTTCCATCATCAGTGTGTGATCATTTGTGATTGAGGAAAGATTAGGAGGACCAGGGCGAGAACTGGGCTGGGCAGTTAGACAACTGGAGACTTATTGGGCCTGCACTTCTCCTCTGAGACCCTCCTCCTCATTGAACCAGGGCAGTTTCTGGTATTTTTTGTTTTGTAATTTGTACTTTAGCATAAACATCCATTTGAAGAAATGGTTTCATAGCTTAAAAAAACAGTTTCTTGTAATCTTGACCTAGAGCCTGCAATATACTAATCATTATCCATAACCAGTGTAATAATCACTACCAATTATTACATGCTTATTATGTGCCAGAACTTTACTCACTCACTCCTTGAATCTCACAGCAATCCCCAGTTTACACATGGGGAAACGGAGTCTTGGCTAAGGAACTTTATTTACATAGCTCGTGAGTGATGGAACCCGGCTGTGGGCTTTGGATGGTTGGTCTCCAAGGCTCCAAAGCTTAACACTCATGTTGTCTGGACTCCCAGAGTCAAAGCCCTGAACTGCTTTAACCTCTCACAGTCTCGTTTTTCCATTTATGCCCTGTGAAGGCCACCAAACGTTGTCTGTAAAGCCATCATTGCAGTGCTGTCAACCACAGCTCTTCCTGTCAGTGCCCTCCTGGGAACTGGCATGACTCTCACACTCTCCACATGATTCTTCTTTTCTCCACTTGCTCACTCACCATCTGTCAACCTTACACTGCATGTCCTGTCCCACTCTGGCCAACTTCTAGCCCCTTAAAGATTTGCTATATTTGCAGAGCACTTTCACACTTGTCAAGAATTATAATATGGCCGGGCGCGGTGGCTCAAGCCTGTAATCCCAGCACTTTGGGAGGCCGAGG
>NW_012103232.1:361048-362384 GCF_000951045.1 Mandrillus leucophaeus
CTTGAGACAGAGTCTCACTCTGTCACCCAGGCCAGGGTGCTGTGGCCGGATCTCAGCTCACTGCAAGCTCCGCCTCCCTGGTTTACGCCATTCTCCTGCCTCAGCCTCCCGAGTAGCCGGGACTACAGGCGCCCGCCACCTCGCCCAGCTAGTTTTTTGTATTTTTTAGTAGAGACGAGGTTTCACCGTGTTAGCCAGGATGGTCTCAATCTCCTGACCTCGTCATCCACCCGTCTCGGCCTCCCAAAGTGCTGGGATTTCAGGCTTGAGCCACCGGGCCCTCTTAACTTATTAGACCTTGTGCGAATTTTTTTTTTTTCAGCAGAAGAATAGTGCTGCATTTCAAATAGATTCCTAAAGAATAATTTAAAATGCGTTTTAGTTACAAAACATGAATTGTATCTGAAGGTGTCCTGGCTGTAATGTCTATCCTTGGGATGATGGACAGTGTGGATCCCTTACTCTGGTGGCCTTCGTCAGTCTTCCTCCTTCACCACTTCCCATGTCCCTGTTTGGGCCAATGATGGCCAAAGATGGCGAGCTTCAGCCACAGCAAGGAGGTTCCTACTAGGGTGCAGATGGCTGCTCCCCCGCAGGCATCTCTGGACTGCATGAGCCTCCTGTTTTCCTTGATCTGATGCTTAAGAGGGTGAAGACAGTAAAGTGTCCAAGTGATGAGTCGTGATAAACAGTTACTTCATTTAGAATGCTAAGTCACGAATCACCATTCCGCAGGGCCTTGCTGTGAAGGCAAAGGGTGGGCAGAAGGGAGTTTCTGTTCTGTAGTCATGTTTGTCTGCCTTCCCTGCAGGCCAACCCCAGTGCTGATCTCTACTACACTTCCTTCAGTGACCCCCTCTACCTGACCATGTTCAAGATGCTGCGCGACACTCTGTACTACATGAAGGGTGAGGACAGTTTGCCCATGTGTTTGTGAGTACAGCAAGACTGGCTCCCAGGCCACTGTCGCATGCTAGTGGTTGCAGACTGGTACTCAGTTTCTGCTGGGGCCACTTAAAAACACATATGAGCAATGTGGTTATGTTACTGGAATTTTGGGAAAAAAGCAAATTTAAAAAATCTATCCATGATCCTGCAACCCTGGTACCATCAGTGATGGCTCCTTTGCTGAGTTTATTTCCTAAGGTGTTTTTCTAAAATGTGCATGTTATATTGTCCTAAGCACACTAAGCACAGGTACAGTTTTACATAC
This sequence comes from Mandrillus leucophaeus, assembly GCF_000951045.1. NCBI lineage: Eukaryota > Metazoa > Chordata > Mammalia > Primates > Cercopithecidae > Mandrillus > Mandrillus leucophaeus. The sequence continues at coordinate 362,262 of NW_012103232.1, forward strand.
CATTTAGATATTTTAGAAAATAAAAAAAGAGGCCGGGCATGGTGGCTTACGCCTGTAATCCCAACACTTTGGGAGGCTAAGATGGGCGGATCACTTGAGGTCAGGAGTTCGAAACCAGCCTCG
>NW_012103232.1:369674-370960 GCF_000951045.1 Mandrillus leucophaeus
GGGTTTCACCATGTTAGCCAGGATGGTCTCGATCTCCTAACCTCGTGATCCACCCGCCTTGGCCTCCCAAAGTGCTGGGATTACAGGCGTGAGCCACTCTACCCAGACCGTTTATACATTTTTTCTTTTTTTTAACAGAGTCTCACACTGTTGCCTGGGGTGAGACTGCAATGGTGCGATCTCAGCTCTCTGCAACCTCTGCCTCAGCAATTCTCCTGTCTCAGCTGTTTTTATCTTCCCCTTCAGATGAAGACTTAAACTCAGAGCATTTTAAAGTTTTAACCAGGCGTGATGGTGCTCATCTGTAGTCCTAGCTACTCAGGAGGCTGAAGCTGTAGGATGTCTTGGGCCCAGGAGGTTGAGGATGCAGTGAGCTGTGATAGCGCCACTGCACTCCAGCCTGGGTGACAGAGCAAGACCCTATCTCAAAAACAAACAAATAAAAAACAAGACTTCCCTGGACCTCATAGTGGGGAGGGTTCTCTCAGGCTCTAAGGTCCCTGCTCTCCCAAGCGTCCCCAACCCTTCCAGGCTTTGTCCATATTAGTGAGATAACTCCAAGCCCTGGGCCATGCCTCACTTGCCCTCAGGGCTGCCTTTGGTGGTTGGTCATCAGTACTTTTTAACAGTTTATTGAGAAATTGCTGGTTTTCTATATTTATCACTTTGTAACCTGAATATTCTTCCTTTTCGTTTAAACATATTATTTTCTGTTGGTCTTAGACTCTTCTGTTTCTGATATATTTGGGTCAGATGTTTTTAGAGTGATCATTTTGCTTTTATAAATGATCAGCATATCATCTTGGTTTTTGAATTACAAAGAAGGTGCTGGAAAATAATAGGCTTAACCAGCTATATATTTGAATTTTTTACTTTCAGTTGCTGGCAATGATATAAAAATCAGTGTGACCAATGAGCATTCCGAGTCAACCCTGAACGTCATGTCGGGTAAGAAGAGCCAGCCCTCTATGTACGAGCAGCTCCGAGACATCGCTATTGACAACATCTGCAGGTGGGAAGCTGGGCAAGTGGCGAGTAGACAGCAGTGCTCCAGACAGCGGGTTATTACAAAATAAGAGACATTTATACTGGTTTTTTTTTTGAGATTGAGTCTCTCCCTGTTGCCCAGACTAGAATGCAGTGGCGCAATCTCAGCTCACTGCTACCTCTGCCTCCTGGGTTCAAGCGATTTTCCTGTCTCAGCCTCCCCTGAGTAGCTGGGATTACAGGCATCCACCACCACGCACAGCTAATTTTTGTATTTTTAGTAGAGATGGGATTTCACC
>NW_012103232.1:373315-375971 GCF_000951045.1 Mandrillus leucophaeus
TCTGGGGTTTTTGTTAAAAGGCGAAGACTGTAGCTGCTGCCAGCATTGCCTGTGTTCTACTGTAGTTTTGTTCCTAGCTGTGATGCCACACTCTTTCCTGCAGACCTCTCGACCTCTTTTGTGAAGGAGATCCATGATTTTGTGCTGGAGCAGTTCAACACGAGCCAGGGGGAGCTCCAGAAGATTCTACATGACGCAGACCGGATCCACAATGAGCTGAGCCCCCTCAAATTGCGCTGCCAGGCTAATGCTGCCTGCGTGGACCTCATGGTGTGGGCCGTCAAGGACGAGCAGGGTGAGACAGACTGCCTTGCTTCTCATGTGAGCCCCAGGCATGCCCCAGAGGCTTTCTTCCCACAGGTTTCCCCAAACGACTTCTAGAACGCTTGGCTCTGTTACTAGCAGGGGCAGTTGCAGTAGACCTCCAGGGCACGTGCAGAGTGAAGCATCAGCCCCTGCTGTGCTCTACATCTGGTGTCCTGTCCTGCACGGAGGGCACTGGACCTGGGAGGATGGGGATACCCGTGGCCTCAGGGCCCGTGTGTGCTGTCTGCTGCATCTCGCTGGTTCTTTAGGTTTTTCTGTGGTGACATGGAAGCTCAGTGCCTTCAGGTGAAGTGTTTTTCTAGGGGAGGAGTAAAATGGGAAGTTTTCCTGTGGAATGGACACTGCGGGGACGAGGGGTCTTAGGGCCAGCGAAGGAGAGAGAGAGTCACACACTGTGTGACCTCTCAGTATGAATAAGCCCCGCCTAAAGTATATCGCTGGGATTTTATTAAATTCTGTGCTTACTTGGTGGATAAGTGTGTTAGAAAGACTGGCCTGTGCTGATCACTCATCTCCTCTTCTGGTTTTGAATTAAGGTGCGGAAAACCTTTGCATCAAGCTATCTGAGAAGCTGCAGTCCAAGACGTCCAGCAAAGTCATCATTGCTCACTTGCCCCTGCTGATCTGCTGTCTGCAGGTCAGTCTCCCTGAACCCAGAGAGGCTCAAATCCCATCTGTAGGGCTTTCCTCTGGTCATGCTGTTGCTGTTCAGGCTATGTTGGGCACACCAGCAGTGGTGACCATGCGGGTTCTGTCTTTAGAAGCTTTAACCAGTGCCTGCTGCGCACAGTTCATCACTGAGTGTGGGCTGCCCCCTACAGGATGCCAGGGCTTTCTGCAAGTGGCATCTGGGTGCAGCTGGCTTCAGTTCTCATTTGTTGTGAGGCTGTGGGGCCATTCCCAAGGTCTGTGGGGGAAGGACTGTTGACATATGCCATGGGGCCACGCAAGGGGACATCTTCTGACACCCACAGTGCTAGCTCTGCTCTGCCAAGACTCTTACCTTGTCACAATCCCATTAACTCCACACCTGCCATTGTTTAAAAGTTCTGTTTTGCCCCTTTCTTCTTTAGTTTGCTTCCTAAAGAGATGAGCACACTTTAACAATCTATATCCTGTGGCCAGGTATGGTGGCTCACGCCTGTAATCTCAATACTTTGGGAGGCAGAGGTGGGAGGGCCGCTTGAGCCCAAGACCAGCCTGGGCAACATAGTGAGACCCCATCTCTACAAAAAATTTTCAAATTAGAATGTTAGGGATGATGGTGTGTGCCTACATTCCCAACTACTCAGGAGGCTGAGGTGGGAGCATTGCTGAAGCCCAGTAAGTCAAGGCTGCAGTGAGCTGTGATCGTGCCACTGCACTCCAGCCTAGGTGACAGAGCAAGACCCCGTCTCAAAATCAAAACAAAAAAAACAGTAGTTGATGTCCCTTATAGGTGGAGGAGAACCAGCACCATCCCTTCCCTGTCTTTTTATGTCCTGGGCAGGTGGCCTATGGGAGCTCTGACCATGGAAATTTTGGGTCAGACTTGGGTACTGAAGGGTTGAGCATCTCCCTGCTCAGGGCCTACTCAGATGGTCCCACACCAGAGGCCATGTGACAGGTTGATGGTGTGTTGCAGGGTTTGGGCCGTCTGTGCGAGAGGTTCCCGGTGGTGGTACACTCTGTGACACCGTCCTTGCGAGACTTCCTGGTCATCCCGTCCCCAGTTCTGGTGAAGCTCTACAAGTACCACAGTCAGTACCACACAGGTAATAACAGACCGTGTGCCTTTCAGGCCCTGAGAAAGGGACTGTGTGAGCCCCACACAGGTTTCATGACTGTACCTGGGCACATTCCTTCACCACACCTTTCCTTCTGTCTTTCCCTCTGCGTCCCCTTGAAGCTCCAGGCCTTTCCTCCCCGGTCTTCTCTCATCCTATATTCATGTTACCACCAAAGGCCCCTTCAAATCCTGTTTTCTTTTTGACATCTCTCACTGTGGAAGTCTGAAATGCAAATCCTATGTGCCCCAAATACTTAGCCAGGGGCCCAGTCCCTACTACCTCTACGAGAATGGATTATGATGTTTCCACATATGATGAAACAATAATTAACATTAATTAATTAATTAAACACCTACTGTGTGCTAGTGGCTCTGATGTAGTATCACCCTGTTACCCACAGTCTCATGAAGGTGGCCGTTTTTTTTTTTTTTCCTGAGACAAAGTCTTGCTCAGTCGCCCAGGCTGGAGTGCAGTGGTGTGATCTCGGCTCACTGCAAGCTCCGCCTCCCGGGTTCATGCCGTTCTCCTGCCTCAGCCTCCCCAGTAGCTGGGACTACAGG
>NW_012103232.1:378246-403141 GCF_000951045.1 Mandrillus leucophaeus
CACTTGGCTAAAAAATTCTTACTAGAGAAAAATTGTAATGTATAGAAAAGTAAAAAGACAAAGATTACCCATTAGCTCACCATCCAGAGTAACGTATCATCATATTTTCTTTACCTTGTTTTCTGTGGAATATTTAATATAAATGTGAGGTTTTTAAATATGATCAGGTACCCCTTGCTGCCCAGACTCCTGCACTGTGGACTCTTGTTCTTCCAACTTGGGAGCCAAATACAGTCTGATTCCATGCAAATGCCTCTTTGCCTGGATTCTGGTTCCTCGCCCTTGGAAGCTAAATCAGGATGGCAGCTTGTCTGTCAGACTCAAACTGTTCTCTAAACTCTGGCCCAGGAGCCAAACAGATGTGGAGAGCTAGGACATCTTACAAGATTTTATGTTTTTAGGAGCTTTAAATTTTTCTCCTTTTCCCTGTAACATAAATGTTTCTCCTTACCATGAAAACCTTGGTATATAATTGTGATGTTTCCTCTGCTATCTTGGGACCATTTGTCTTTTCAATCAGTCTCTGTGACCTTAAGGAACAGTACAAGGGATTGAAATTGGAATTAGAGTGAGCATGATATTCCAAAGGAAACTGTTCTGGGCAAAATAATGAAATTATTGTTTCTGACTGAGATATTTATCAAGTGGGCAAAATCTGGAGTAATTCTTTGAATTCATTCTGTGTTATGACCTCCAATTTTGGGGGAAGAAAATTTGAGCAGTTCTTTAAACTTTGTAGGCCTAAGGAAGGAAAAATTTAAAAACAAAAAACCTATCTTGTTTTGATGCCTCAATGCCACATGGGTTTTCTTGCTCCTCAGGTGCCTGAAGGCTGGATTGACGGTGGACCCAGTGATCGTGGAGGCATTCTTGGCCAGCCTGTCCAACCGGCTCTACATCTCTCAGGAGAGTGACAAGTACGCCCCCATTCCTGTCTCTCAGAGACAACCCATTGTTCTCAGCAGGCTTGTGTGGGGCACCTGGCATTGTGCGTATGGATGCGTCTGTCCTTATCTCCTTGCCTCAGAGCATAGGCATGCATCAGGGTTGTCACAAGATTTAAGGTGAAGTCCACCTTGGAACGTACTTCCTGGACCACTGTGTGAAAGTTGAGAAAGATCTTTGTCATCCAGCCTAGTACCTGGGGCTTGCCTTTCTGCCGGTGGTTAAAATCCTGGACTGTCAGTTTCAGATGAATACTTCATCAAGACTGTTAGGAAATTAAGGTCTAGATTGTAGTCTCTGGGTACTGTTTCACTACTGCGTGCTGGAGGACTGTTGCTAGGGCGCTTCTGTTCTTCCTTCTGTAGGGACGCTCACTTGATTCCCGACCACACAATCCGAGCCTTGGGACACATCGCGGTGGCCTTGAGGGACACCCCGAAGGTCATGGAGCCCATTCTGCAGATCCTGCAGCAGAAATTCTGCCAACCACCCTCCCCTCTCGATGTGCTGATTATTGACCAGCTGGGCTGCCTGGTTATCACCGGAAATGTAAGGGAGGCCAGAGCCGGGACACCACTAACCCTGTTACATTACAAGCTACATTAAACTCTTGACTGTAAGGAATGTGCAAATACAGATTAAATATACCTTGCAGATGAGCTAAATGCTGACAACTGTTTTAATACTGAGTAGTAAGAATAGTATAAAGTGCTATGAGTGCTGGGGAAAAAGAGGTTTAATTTCTTGTCGGTGTATTATAACAGAACATTTGAATCTAAGCCATGTTCCTTTTAGCTTTTAATTTGAGGTTTGATTAAAGCTTTAGAAATGGATGATCTTTGAGCTGTTGTGCCCCATGATTCCAGAGCTTTCCTTCTGGGTGATGACAGGAGGGGCCTCATAAGGGCATCCTGCATGGTGACAGTGCCCCTCGCTCTCTCCTAGCAATACATCTATCAGGAAGTGTGGAACCTCTTCCAGCAGATCAGTGTGAAGGCCAGCTCCGTTGTATACTCAGCCACCAAAGATTACAAGGACCACGGCTATAGGTAACTGGACTTCATTGTCACTTTTTTATCATGACAGTATTTAATTTACTTTGAAAATGGGAGGTTTGTGAATTTGTCTCTTAAATAAACTCTTCTTACAAGAACACTATATGCTACAGATCAATGCACACATAAGGGGGGAAATGAAAACCCGATGTGCCCCCCGCAGAGGTGACCATCAGGCATCTCAGCGCACGAGATCTCAGCTCCTGCCTCTCCTTCTGATCGGGCCCATGCTGCACATGCAGCTAACCTGCTTTTTTATGGGGCAGCACATCAGCCACACCATGAATGATCCTGCACAGGTTGCCTTTAGAGGTTGCGGAGCGTCCCATCCTGTAGCAGAACCGAGATTTAACCAGCCAGTCCCTAGTTTGGATTTTAGGTTGTCTTCCAGTTTTCCCACTAATAAATGCAGCATTGACAGCCTAACAGCTACATATCTCTGAGCATCTTTGATGCTTTCTGTGGGTCAGATTCAGAGAAGTAGGATTTTGGGTCCAAGGAAGTAGGTGTTAAATGTCTTTGAACATTTGATACTTGTATAAAGTCTGACCAGTTTTCCCTGACAGACGGAGAGATGCTTCTTGGCTATTCCTTACCCTCCTCTAGGAATGCCTTAAGGACAGGGACATGTTCATCCATGTTTGGAAGAGAGGGAAGGGGAGAGGTGAAGTCAGATGAGGACAGGAGGCTGGAGAGGGAAGAAGAGAGCCCTTTTGCAGGCGTTACTCTTCTTGACCTCCAGGCTCCTTCCTTCTGACTGTGAAGTCCAGTCTCTCCATGTCAGTTTAGTGGGTGGGAGTGCAGCTGTGGAGCCATGCCATGTGGCTGCATGACTTCAGAAAATGCTGAACCTCTCTGTGCCTCAGTTTCCTCATCTGCCAAATGAGAACCTGCCTGCAGTTGGGAATGAGACTGCATACGTTAAAGTTCTCAATCAATAGAGCTGTCTCTCACATCGATACTACTTCATTGCCTTCTTGCTGCCACCGTCATGAGCCCAGGCTGCTAGAACAGCCTGAAGACTGGATTGGGAATGGGGTCAGGCTCTCCTTTCCTTCTTCCTCTGTCCCATTCTTTGCCGTGGAACCTGCACACAGGCTAACACGTTGCTTCCTTGTGCCTGTGGGACTGCTGGGCCCTTTCTCCAGGGGCCTCCTCAGCTGCCTCCCCGGTTGCCTTTGCCCCCACCCCTCCTAGATGTTCTGCCACGCCTTACCGTGAGTGTGTAGCATCTGCCAGTCTTCATCCTTCCATTTCTTCAGTTCTGGCTTAGCTTGCCTCTCTTTCCATAAAGCCTTTTCTCATATTGCCACCAAAAATGATTTGTCCTCTTCCTCACCAGCAGAAGCTTTTACTGCCCTTTGTTTGCCGTTGACCTACCAGGTGTTACCTAACTGCAGTGCCTTTTGCTGTGGCTGCTGTTGCTCTGGAATTTCTTAGTGGGGCAGACGACATGCTCAGTGCTTCGCATGGTGTTTCACTCTTCCCATGATCCTACGAAGAGGAATTATTATCCTTGTTTTACTTAGGAAGAAATTGAGGCTCAGAGACTTAAGAGACTTACCCAAGGTCGTGCCGCTTGGACGTGACAGAGTCTGGCAGTCTCCAGGGCCACAGAAGCCTGGTTGGCTTCAATGGTTCAGGTTTTTGGCCAAAGGGGCAATGTCAGCTTCACATCCGGCGTTTACATGGGGCCAGCCAGGATCCTGAGGCAGGACCCTGGAACACTTCCTGAGCATTCGATGTGAAAAAATGCTGACATCAGCTCCAAGGTGGAGGCAGCGTTAGGGAGAAGCTGGTCATGAAGTGAAAGTTCTGTGGGTGGTAAATGATGCATTAAGGCTCTTGGTGATTTGTGGGGGGAAAGCAAGATCCAACCTGGAATGCCTGGGCATGGGCCCTTTCGTTTTCAGCCCTGAGGGAAGTGTCCTGAGACCCTCACAGGTCCCCAGTGTTGCAGATGCCTGGAACTTAGTCTCCTGGAGGTCCTTACTACATCTCAGGAGAAAGGGTTACAGTGATTTCTGCAGCAGTTGAGTTTCTTTTACGGGCTGTTTTTCACAAAGATGACGTGTCCTTCTCCACTTGAGATTCCTTTGATTTACAGACACTGGGAGGAGTGTGCTAAGGCAGGCTGGGTCTGGCCCGCTCAGCTCTCCTCACCCCTGCAGTGCTGTCCCTTGGGGATGGTTGAGGGCATGGCAGTGGCTGTTATTTTACTCTTTCTTTTTCAGGCATTGCTCCCTGGCAGTGATTAATGCCCTGGCCAACATTGCGGCCAACATCCAAGACGAGCACCTGGTGGATGAGCTGCTCATGAACCTGCTGGAATTGTTTGTGCAGCTGGGGCTGGAGGGGAAGCGAGCCAGCGAGAGGGCGAGTGAGAAGGGCCCTGCCCTGAAGGTAGGAAGGAGGATGACTGTGCCTTCCCCATCAGTGTCCCATCCCTGCTGGCCAAGGCTTAGTCTCCAGGCACCATCTTGGTTGGAATATGGCACTTTCTTTGTTGAGTGATTTAAATGTGCCTGGTAGAATGCAAGTAAGAAGGGGTGGGGTTCTTTCTCAAGGATGCTGGCAGGGATGGGGGAGAGGGCAGCTTTCTCACTGAGTTATATCCAGCTCATGGTAGCTGCCTTCCCCATCCCAGAGATGACAACAGTCTAGCCTCAGCTCCCCATGGGCCCCTCTCTCTCTCCTTTCCTTCTTCATGAAGCCCGGGGTGGTAGCTGGGCCTAGGAGGACTTTAAGGGCCCATCATCAGAACACAGCGGCAACATGAGAAGGACCAGAGTTCACCTAATCTCAGGCCACCCAAGGAAGACAGGTCCACTGAGACAAACAAATGTCCTGTCTTGAATGCCCAAATACATTTGTGGTGGGGCCGAGGCAGGTGAGGCCTCTTCTTCCGTAACTCCCCAGTAGCATGTCACGTGGGCACCAGTCGCTCTACCATGTTAGGAATAATGCTTAAAATGTTAAGGAAATTGAATATTTGAACAAAAGATGTTTAGTAAAGCAATGTTATTTTTGTGTAGAGGTTGTCTTTTTGGCTAGTTGTTAGGAGAGCATATTTGAATAAAGAGCATGAGAATTTTTATTTTTGACGCAAGTTTTTTTTTTTTTTTGTTAACTGGGGTTGGGTCGTATAGTTTAAACTAATTTTGGTTGGCTAAACATTTGATTTTTTTAAATAGAGTGGGTATGTAAAAAAAAGTGGAGAGAAAAGGGAGGGGGGTGTTTGTAATGAGCTAGAAAGCTGGTTTTTTTTTTATAAGGAAAGGAATGTGAGTTGGTATTGATAACGCTTGGTACTGAGGCATATTTAGGCATTTAATAAAGGCAAAAAGAAAAAGAAGAAAAAGTGTGGGGTACTATAAATTAAAAAATAAAAGATTGATCAGATTATTTAAAGAAAAACCCCATTATATCCCACAACCATATCTCTGCTTCCACCCTGTTTTGTCATTTCCTCTCCCTTCCCTTCCTTCCTTCCCCTTCCCCCAGACAGCTATTGTTTACCTACTCTCTGCCAGCTACTGTCCTAGGTCAGAGGTCAGCCCACTTTTTCTGTAAAGGGCCAGAGTATAAATATTTTACGCTTTGCAGGCCATACAGCCTCTGTTGTAACTGCTCAACTCAACTCTTCTATGGTTACCTGTTTGTGAACGAACAGGTGTGACTGTGCTCCTATAAAATTGTATTTGCAAGAACAGGCGTTGGGTTGGATTTGGTCCATGGGCCATAGTTTACCAGCCCTTGCTCTAGATGAGGGTGTTACAGAAGTGAACGAGACAGACAGGGTCCTCTCTGACTGTGGGGCTTAGTGGGAGAGTGAAACAGGGCAGTGTAGTGAGGGGCACTTTAGATTGAGCTGGTTGAGAAGGCCTCTCTGAAGAGTGACATCTGAGATGACAGCTGCATGGAGGAGTCCCCCTGTGAAAGTCTCAGTCAAGAGGGAGTGGCTGGTGCAAGCAGGGATCCTAAGACTCTTGTCCCTAATTCGGCCTTGCTATGCCGGGCCCTCCGACAGTGATGTGGCTGAATAACTTCCCAAGTCTCCCAGCGGGGTACACAGCTCGGACCACCTCAGTGCACAGGAAAGAAACGTGTCCCGCATGTCTAGCGGGACCTTAGGCATCAGGATAAGAGGAGGGTGCTGATGATACAAGGTGGTGCTGCGCACCTGAGAAAGCAGAGGCTGTAACCTGTCTGAGGGGTGTTTCAGGAGCCTGCTCTCCCCTGGAAATTGGACCTCAGTGCCTCACCTTGTGGAGGACAAGAAGCTGTAATTATAAATTAAACTAAGATCTGTGGGTTGTTCTCCATCATCACGCAGCCCTTAGGCTATCGGTTTCCCAGAGGGGACCAGGCAAGGCCACCCTTGTGGCCCCCAGCCCAGGGAAACCAGCTTGGCATTCTTTGTAAATTTTCAAAAAAATTTTTGTGGGTACATAGTAGGTGTATATATTTACAGCTTGGCATTCTGTCCCCACCACTGCAGTGCTGTGTGGCTTTGGCAAGCTACTGAGACCTCCCATGAATCTCCCCAGAAGTTAGTGCATGTGAAGCACTCAGCGCATGTGAAGCACTCAGCACGTGCCTGGCTGCAGTGGATGCTCAGGGTCTTCAGCTGCTGTCGTTATTATAGGTTAAGACCATAAATCACGTCGGCTTAGGCCAGTGCTTCCAAAATTTTTACTAATCACTGTGTACTGAAGATTAGCTACATTTGTGTGTCTAGCCAGGGAGTCTTTTATTGTTAAGTAACCCCCCAAAATTTCCCTAGCTTGGAAAGAATATATGTTTATTTTAGAAAAGATACAGAAACCTATAAATAGTAAAGTAAAAAGCACTTATTCCTTGACTGAGATGACATAATCATTACTAACACTTTGACAGATTTCTTCCTAGCTTTTTTATGCATATGTATTTATTACATAATTGGGATTGAATCATAGCACAGTTTTAAATCTTGCCTTTTTTTTCATTTGACATGTGCTGTGGGCTCTTTCCATGGTGACTAAATGCTTTTCAGAAAGTTGTATTTTAAATGGCTGTGTCATATCTAATTATGCAGAAGTGCCATGATTTATGTAATCATTTATGTAACCATGGTTTATTTTTCACATTTGTTTTCATTTTTTACTGTTAAAATTATGCTGGATGAGCATCTCTATGCCTCTCTCTGCATACCTCTCATCATTTCTCTTAGATTAAGACATTCCAGGTTTACATAACACTATGTTGTATCTTGTGTGTTTTTTTTTTTAAATAAAAGAAACACATACTCTTTAATGACAACAATTCTGTTCTTTTCTAGGCTTCTAGCAGCGCAGGGAACTTGGGAGTACTCATTCCTGTAATAGCTGTGGTGAGTATTCATTAATTGAATGATGAAACTGCAGATACTGTGTGCATGCTTTGAGTCTTGCCTGGTGACGCATAGTAAATTCCTTAGAAAGGTGCAGTGTTGAGGCCCCTGTGCCTCTAGATGTGACTGCCTCAGCCATCACCAGCTCTTCCATGACAGCCCTGTAGGTGTGTCCACCGTGAGACACTCTTCACTCCCTTTCTCCATGCCCTGCCCGAACCCCCTCAACCAATTGACAAGGTCACTTGCTTTGGTTCCCTTCTGTGTGGCTCCTAGGTCCTAAATTTGACTCCACTTTCATCCTGTGTCTCATGTCCTCGTGGCTGATGGTGGGCCAGCTCCCTGCTTCCATCCCTTCCTTGGATCCTTCCTGCAAGTGCAGGCCTGGAAGCCTCTTGTTGGTGCTCAGGCCTCGGAGCTGTGGCCCCAGTCTCCTCCAGGGGGCGTTGTTGGCATGGCGGGCACAGTCCCTGCCTCCTGTGCGGCACCATCATGTTGGAGAGCCTGTTTCCGTCCTGTCCTGTCCCAGCCTAGGTCTGCTTCTTCCCAGATGACTTGTAGAAGTTGTTTTTCCCTTTCTTCGTCACTGCTAGCTGCAAGTCCTAAGCCCAACACCTATGTTCCAGTATTTATTTTCATTCCATATTCTCTCCCTTCCATTTAATCGACCTTCTAGGCCATCCCTTGTGTCTGCCTTACAGTGCCTTCCCCCCTCCTCACCCCCTAGTAGTTCAAGTCTTGAGCACTTACATGTGTCCCCTTCAACTTGTACACCAGAGGGTTGGGCCTGGTGGCAGAACTACTAGGGCAGCCTAGGGACGTGGAGGTCAGGCAGACAGGTGGCATTGCAGGCACAGAGAGGCACTTCTCCTGGTCTCAGTGAAGTGGTTCCCCTGCTCACATCATCTGAGTGTTCATCATTATTCCCAGCCTGGGGACTTCTAGGGTGTCCAGTTTTGGCTGGCCGAGGTAGATGAAAAATAGTAACTGACTGGTCTGCCATTATTTATCTTTAGTAGTAAAATGTTATATGTCGCGTGGTATTTATTTGTTTTTATTTTTTATTATATTGTATTTTATTTTTTATTTTTGAGACAGATTCTCGCTGTGTCACCCAGGCTGGAATGCAGTGGTGCGACCTCGGCTAACTGCAATCTCCACCTCCCGGGTTCAAGCAATTGTCATGCCTTAGTCTCCTGAGTACCTGGGACTACAGTCACGCCCCACCACGCATGGCTAATTTTTGTATTTTTAGTAGAGACGGGGTTTCACCGTGTTGGCCAGGCTGATCTCGAACTCCTGGCCTCTAGTGATCCACCCGCCTTGGCCTCCCAAAGTACTGGGATTACAGGTGTGAGCTGCCGCGCCTGGCCTGCCATGGTATTTTTCGTGGACGCCCCCATTGGTTGATTTTTTTTTTTTTTTTTTTGAGACAGGGTCTCACTCTGGCATCTAGATTGGAGTGCAGTGGCACAATATCAGCTCACTGCAGCCTGGACCTCTGGAGCTCAAGCAATCTTCCCACCTCAGCCTTCCAAGTAGTTGGGACTACGGGTGCACATCACCATTCTCAGCTACTTTTTCTATTTTTTTGTAGAGATGGGGTTTTCCATGTCACCCAGGCTGGTCTCAAACTTCTGAGCTCAAGTGATCTGCCCACTTCAGCCTCCCATAGTGCTGGGATTACAAGTGTGAACCACCATGCCTGGCCCCATTGGTTGATTTTTCAAAACAGAAATTTTCCCACTGTATAGTTAATGTTGACTAGTGTATGCTTGTGTGTTTAAAGTGCTGTTGTATGTGGGCCTTTTATCTGACCTGGAAGAAAAAGTAAGGGACATGAAGCCCAAGGCACTCCTTGGCAGCAGGCTCTGCAGGAGAGCAAGTTTTAGGCAGACAGGGAGGATGCTTGGGGCAACACTAAAATCAGTGAGTTCCAGGATCTTTGACCATCAGAGTTTGATGACCTGTATTCTTGTGAGCTTTCAAATATGTTGAGCAGTTGTCATTTAGAGCTTAATATATGCATAGTGGAAATCTGTCGGGCACTTTGCACTTTTGGGAAGCAGTGAGTGGTGAGGTTGGTTGAAATTACGTGAATTTGAGGGTCACAGGGTTCCAAGTTGGACTCCTGGTCCTGCATGTGAGACTGTGTGTGAGCCTTGGCCTCTCCAGGCTGCTGGGGTGGGTGGTACAGGCAGAACTGTTGTCTGTGGTAGCTTAGCACATGCTCACTTAAATACTCCCCTGATGTGACCTTTTACATGAGTAGAATAAGTGTATTTTTAGTGAAAGTTAATGGTTATATTATGGGGGAGGAAACAAATATTTGATTTTATTGCTCAATAAAGAGCACAGAGATCATGGGTTCTTGCATTTACTTTATGGTTACCCCTTGAACCTTCTGGAATAAACTAATTTCCGGAGGTGGTTTTTTGTTGTTGTTGTTGTTTGTGTGTTTTTGTTTTTTGTTTGTTTGTGTTTTGTGAGACACTATCTCACTCTGTCACCCAGGCTGGAGTGCAGTGGCACGATCTTGGCTCACTGCAGCCTCCATCTCCTGGGTTCAAGCGATTATCCTACCTCAGCCTTCCACGCAGCTGGAATTACAGGTGTGCGCCACTATGCACAGCTAATTTTTGTATTTTTAGTAGAAACCGGTTTTTGCCATGTTCACCAGGCTGGTCTCAAACTCCTGGTTTCCAGTGATCCACCCGCCTCAGCCTCCCAAAGGGCTGGGATTACAGGTGTGAGCCACCATGCCTGGCCTACTTATTTTACTTTTTAAAAGAAAGATATACTCTATTTTGGACCTTTGATGGCACAGTATCTCAGATTACTCTGTTGAATGGAAGTACCAGTGGATTTGGGGCAGGAAGCCTGGGTTTTGGCCCTAATGCAGCTTTTCTCAGTGACTTTGAGGGAGTTGCTAGGAAGCTGGGTCGTACAATCTCTGAGGCTCCTTCCTGGCTAGGTTTGGTGATCTTTGCACTGCAACTTTGTGAATAATATTTCTTCAGAGATGTCATTGATTAAATTACTTCAGTTGTTATTTAGCTTGTTAAATGTTTTGAGTGGTATCTAATGCTAAGAGACCTAGTTGTTCCACAGTCATATAGTAGTGATTTAATAAGATGCACCTCCTGGAAAAACATTCGTGTATTTTGCTGAGAGCAAGTTTACTTGTGTCACTGGTCACTTTTGTGGCCTTGGAAGGGTTACTTATTTTCTCAGTGCCTGCAAAACCAGGTGTGTGTGGATTAACATGTTTTAGGTCACAGAGAACCTTTTTGAAAACTGTGCATTCTTCGTGGAAATCTGTATTATTCTCAAGACTTTACACGTAACTTCAGGAAGTTAAATGGAAACAATCTACCCAAGGCTCCCCAGTTAGGAAGGCCTGGCTTACGTACTCTCTTAGATTGAGAGTAACGTTATACCCTTTCCTAGTTCTTGCTAAACACCAAACAGTGATCTAAATGTTTTCCAGGCCAGGCATGGTGGCTCACACATGTAATCCCAACACTTTGGGAGGCCGAGGTGGGCAGATCACCTGAGGTCAGGAGTTCGAGACCAGCCTGTCCAACATGGTGAAACCCCATCTCTGCTAAAAATATAAAAATTAGCCAGGCATGGTGGCGCATGCCTGTAGTCCCAGCTACTCAGGAGGCTCAGGCAGGAGAATTGCTTGAACCCCGGAGGCGGAGGTTGCAGTGAGCCAGGATTGTGCCATTGCACTCCAGCCTGAGCAACAGAGCGAGACTGTCTCAAAAAAAAAAAAAAATGAATAAATAAATAAATGCTTTCCAGACATTAATTTGATTAATCCTCACAGCAATCCCTCAAGGTAAATGCTGCTGGTCTCCCCATTTTACAGATGAGGATACTGAGGCACAGAACCTGCTACTAGAGTTTCATAGCTACTAGATATCAGAGCCAGGATTCCAACCAGGCAGCCTGGCTTAGAGCCTATGCTCTGAATGAATACTCTCCTGCTTTGAGTAACAGATGGGCTAATTTCTGTAAGAGGGGATCTGAGAGAATCTGAGTGGGTGTACGTGAACAAAATATATTGAGACGGGGGCTTCTGGATGCTCAAGAGTGTGGAGGACTCCACACTGGATGTAGCAGAGATGGTGCTTGGTGAGCAGAAGTGACCACTGCCTTTCTGGGTATGGGACGGACATGGCAAAGGACTAAAAGAGTTTTTTGAGATCATTACTCTTAGAAATGAGAGGAGCCAAAAGGAAGCTGCAGCAAGATGAGAAATATAGGACAAGCACCAGAAAAGAAGAGTGGTGAAGCAGATTGGAGAATGAATTGAAGGAGTGGGCCATCCGCAGCATCAGGGCTCACCAGGAGACCGAGAGGATGGCTTGGGGCAATTCACCTAGCACCTGCACTGTCAGCTCTCAGCAGAGTAAGGAGGCAGAGCCTGGTGTGGGAAGTCAGGAAGGGAGCAGGGGAAAACAGGGCTCCCCCTGCCTGGGTGTGGATTCAGGCCTCAGGCAGATGCCTTCCCTTCTGTGAGCTGAAATTGCTGCTTCTGCTGTGAAAAGGAGGGGTAACAGTGCCAGCCCCCTAGGGATTGAGGGTAAGGAGACTCTACGAGATAACCCACAGGCACGCCTACACAGGGCAGTGATGTTCTTCCATCCCTACTCCCTTTTGCGGCTCTTCCTACTGGTGTTGGTCTCATGGGATCAGAAGCCTGTAACAGGACTCCTTGTGTGGTCCCTGGAGTCCAGCCAACCTGCACTTGAACCCAGCCCCACTACTTTGGCATCTTGGACGGTTTCAGAACTCTTCCAACCCTTGTCTTCCTCATCTGCCAGGCTGTGGGGGTTACTGTTAGACACCTGCACATGCAGCACCTGTGACCGTCAGTCGTCCCCTCACTGAAAGAGCACTGGCACTCTTGCATGCTGAGCAGCCTCTGTGGATTTCACTTGTCTTACCCAGGGATTGAAGAATCCAGAAACATATTCCTCAGGTGACACCTGCTCTGTCAAACCAGACCCACTGCAGGACCAGGTGTGAGGGACGAAAGCTGCAGCAGCCTGGCAGAGACTGTGGGAGCCCTGGGGCTTGTCTGCTGCTTAGCACCCCGCAGTTCTGGGGTACCACACAGGCCTCCCCAGGACCCAGCACACACCTGTCCTGTCCTGTCCTGAGAACATGCCCTGCTGTGGCACATGGTGGTGCTCAAGTGACTTCCTGTCAGCTTTTATCATTCCTGAGGTTGTCCAGGAATTTGGATTTGGCTTTTGATATTTGAGCTTCAAAAAGTAGAGAATTGTAACAGATACACAGTAAATGTGGCTACGTTTATTTATCTCTAGTATGGGAGACATGGCACACACTGTCCTCCAGGTCACAGGGAGGCAACAGCAGGAGGGACTGATGGCATTCAGCATGGATTTGAAAGGTCAGGCTTTGAGAAAATTAAGCCCTAACATTAGCCCAGGGCACCCCTCGTATGTCTTGAGGTGGCTTCTTCCCTGGACATCAAGAATGGTGCTAGTTGTATACCCTCCTTGGGAGAGGTAAGGAATTAGTCACACCACTTATTTCTGTGCTTGATGTTCAGATGAGGGGCTTGTTGGAGAAAGGCTTGAGTGACACAGCCAGGTGTGCAAGGATGGGGTCACTGGAGCAGGAGGTGCTTAGGACGCACTGCTCAGGTTTGCTGAAGGGGGGAGGTGAGACCCTCTAGGTAACAGCAGACACACCACAGTTACAGTGACTTCTGTGAGCTTTTAGCACGGGCTATTGTGCAGAATTGATTCCAACAAGCCTGTCTTCTTGGTCGTTTCTAAGCTCCTCTCATATGGGCCTCGAATTCAGATTAGTAGCGTAAACTACAAAAGTGATGCCAGAACATCTCTGTTCTCATTGTTGGAATGGAAACAAAATGAGGGTGCCCCCAAGACACTTCAGACACCCAGACCTCCACTTCTAGGACCTGCTGGGGTTGGCCACTCTTCCCATGAAGAGCAGACAGCTGGTGCGGTGCTCATAGATGAGGAAAAGAAAGGGGCGATCGACAGTGAAGCGGACTTGGGTGGACAGCGGCATGAACCCCACCGTGGTCACAGCGGTGGCTTGGGTCCCTTCCTCGTTCACTGTGATCGTGCCTTGGTGCTTGAACTGTTTAGAAAGGAAAGTTATCAGATTCTAGAGATCAGCACACAGAGGGCTAGAGTGCCCAGCACAATCTCATATCATTCAGGGAAAGAATCCAAAGACAGCATGTAAGGTGGAAATCACAGCTGGTCAGAGTCACCCTTGAAAATATCTGTCACCACCTGTCAAGGGCAGCCATTGCACTTAGAGGCCGGGTGGTGTAACTGTAGGGTCATGTTCCCTCTTGGCAGTGCCTGTGGTCTGAGGGTCGTAGGGGCTGGTGCAGGACAGCCACCCCAGCTCCAGCTCCCCACACTGCTGCGCACTTCCCCGGGACAGGGAACTGGGTCTGCTGCACTGTTTGGACTGAGCGCCTGATTGGTTTAAGTATGTGTGTAGTGTGGTGTTTAATGGCTGTTTCATGATTTCGCTGGAGGTAGCTATTTTCCAGACCGGAGCACATGTCTTCCCTGTCTCTGGTGTCGGCAGGAGTGGGGCTCACTCCATGGCTGCTCTTGGGACCTCCCTGCCCACCAAGTGTCTGCCAGGTGCCGTGCTTTCCAGCTGGCATCCACGAAACCAGGCTTCTGTGTACCCCAGCCAGGCCGAAGAGCAGAATCAGCACCCCAAGCTGGGACATCAGATTGGGGAGTGGGTAGGAAGGGCAAGTGGAGGTGGGGCTGTGCTGAGGCAGACCCTGGGGACGGGGCAGGCGGTTGGACAAGGGAGTGGTTACCAGGTCGATGGCAATCCTTTGGTCTGAGATGCCTGCCATGTTGCCATTTTTGTCAAACAGCATCGTGATCCCCATCGACTTCAGGGACTCCACTAGATTGTAGTTCTTCTCCAGCTTGAATTTCGGCAGAAGCACTTCTCGAGTTCTAGACAGAAAAGGAAAGGGGGGCCCAATTTTATTGAACCACAAGTTACAAAAGAATCATGATTTTCCCTTTAAAGGGCCACGGGTTACATTTATCACAGAATTGATATAGCACTTATTAAAATTTATATTCCGGGACTGTCAGTTGAGGATTTTAGGAAACGTATTCCATTGTAATTCCACTACTGAAAACTGAGACTTGTTTTCTGTTGCATGGTTATTTCCTTGAGACTGTGTGGTTTGTTTCCTATCTTCAAGGTTAGCAGCAGAACTTTTCCTGGTTTGTGGTTTAAAAAGGCATCTAAAATAATTCTCTGGTTTGGTTCCCCAATTTTAGGCATTTGGTTTTTTTGTTTGTTTGTTTGTTAATTAAGGAGTCGAATATCTGGTAGTGTACTTTTAAAAAGAACCTTTCCCGTGTATACTAGACAATGCTGAGCATTCTCAGTCTTTGCCTCAACTTACTCAGTCCCTAAGGGGGTGGATAGCACCAGTAGTGCCTGTGGAGTCAGTCTGGCACTTTGCAGGGGATAAAGAGATTTAAGCTGCAATCCCAGCTGGATGGGCAGGAAGGCTTGATCTTCTTCACTCTTGTACCTAGCTCATACCTGGCACCAAGTAGGATCTCAATTAAGTCAAATGAGGCCAGGCACGGCGGCTCATGCCTGTTAATCCCAGCACTTTGGAAGGCCAAGGCAGGAGGACTGCTTGAGGCCAGGAGTTCAAGACCAGCCTGGGCAACACAGCGAGACCTCATCTCTACAAAAAAAAAAAAAAAAATTAATTAGCTGGGCATGGAGGTGCACGCCTGTAGTCTTAACTATTTAACTATTCAGGAGGCTGAGGTGAGAGGATTACTTAAGTTCAGGAGGTTGAGGCTGCATGAGCCATGATGATGCCACTGTACTCAGCCTGGGTGACAGAACAAGACCCTGTCTCAAAAAAAAAGAAAAAAAAAAAAAAATGCAGTCCCTTTCTCGAGAGCTGCCGGGCTGCAGGGAGGAATGGAGGGAGGCAGCTACAGAAGGGACGTTGTTAAGGAAAAATTCATAGAGCATGATGACTGGCTGCCCAGGCAAATACCTTCCTCTAAGAGCCCACTTTTCTCAGTTTGGTTGCATATGTTTGTATTCTTGTCCTATAAGGAGGCTCAAATCACTTCTTCATATGGCCCTAGCCAGTATCCAGTAAAACAGAAATAAGACCTCTCCATTCTTTCTGCCATGACCTCATAATAATCTCAATAAGTACTTAACGCCTGCAGTTTTAACTACAGAGCAATGAATAATAATAGAGGAAATCATAAATGATGTATCCTCAGTACACTAAGAGGACCTTGGAATTTCCTGGGCAGGGAAGAGTTGAGCCACTCTGTTTTGAGTGCCTCCTAGGTTCCAAGTACTGGGAGGGGTGCTCAGCATTGCTGATTCTGTTATTTTCTCACAGCAACCCGGGAAATAATGGAATTATCCCCATTTTAGGAATGATGAAACTGGGACTCAAAGCCACAAAGCAAGTACATAGCAGAGCTGGGATTGTTTCCAAGCTGTCTCTAAGTCACCTGCCCCTAACTTCTGAAACTGGCCCCTGGAGGGCAGATATGTCCTTTATGAATGCTCTCTAATCATCTCTCATCTCAAGCAACAAATTGGAGCTGAATTAATAGAGTGGCCCTGCATGGAAATTCTTGGGTACTTGTACATAATTCTCCCTTTTTAAAAAAATGATCAATTTTCCAGTATTCCGAGACACCCCCAGCATCTGGGAGATCAAAAGAACAAACACACAGCATGAAGTACCTGTTTGTCATGCTTTTTTGCCATCTCTCCACCACCTGGGGTGTCAGTTGTGCTTCGAGGGTCTTCATCCCAGACAACTTGTGTGGGACCACAATTAGCATGCTGATGCCCCCCACGTATTCCAGCTGGAGGACGTCGCAGTCCAGCTCCTGGTCATTTGCTGCGAGGAAGTTTCCCTTGGTCTGCATCATGGAAACCTTGACCACCTCTCGCTCATTCAGCCGGAAGTTGTGGTTGTGTGTCATTTCCACTGGGAATTTATTCACCCAGGATCCTGTAAAGGCCACAGGAAGAGGCTGTTACAAGAAGATTCCTTTAGGGAAAATCGGCTCACCCTTGAGAGTGAATCTGATTCCCCAGGAGGCCTTGTTCAGATAGCCCGTAGAGCCGACCCCACAGGCTCTTGATTCCTGAGGTCTGGTTTGGGCTGAAATTTGCACTTCTAACAAGAGAAGTTAATAAGAGGTTACCTGGACTGAATGGTTTCTGGGTTATAATGGGTCTGATATGAACTAATTGTTTGACCACGGTAAGACACCTAACTTGCTGCGCTTCCATTTCTTCATCTGTCAGATCTGTCAAATGAGTAACTTTGGGTTCTTGTCAGCTTTTATTATTACTGTTGTTGTTGTTGTTGTTGTTGTTATTTTGTTTTTGAGACCAGGTCTCACTGTGTCATGCAGGCTGGAGTGCAGTGATGCCGTCATAGCTCACTGCAGCCTCACACTCCTAGGCTCAAGGTATCCTCCCTCCCCAGTAGCTTGTACTACAAGCATGTGCCATGCCTGGCTATTTTTTCTTTCTGTCTTTTTTTTTTTTTTTTTTTGTAGATGGGGTCTTGCTATGTTACCTAGGCTGGTCTCAAACCCTTGGCCTCAAGCAATCCTCCTGCTTCAGCCTCCCAAAGCACTGGGATTATAGGCGTGAGCCACCCTGCCAGCCTCAGCTCTGTCTTGATGGCCTTCATCCCTCACACTGTGATTCTGTAGTGACTAACAAGACATTGGGTGATGCCATGTGTTGCCCTTAGGATCACCACTGTAGATATGGGGACAGTGCTATGTATCCAGGTATAAGCCCATGTCTATTTTAGCTCTAAGATGTGAGTAACTAATAGTGATGGGTGACTAGTAGTTGAGAACTGGCCATGTGCCGGGCATTCTTCTCAGCACCTTTCTTGTATTATCTCATTTCTGCTCCTAGCGACATTCAAGTTGTGTGCTTTTTGTTATCCCCATTTTACATATGAGGAAACAGGCACAAAGAAGTGAAGTAACTTGTTCAAGGTTTCTAGCTGGTGGAGCAGCCAGGATGAGATGAGCAGGAGGTGTCTTGGAGGTTGAAGTACCAGACAGCTCCTGCCTGCCTGTGAGTGAAGCTCAATTCCCTTCTCCCTGAGTCTGCCTCACCCAGGGTTTCTCAACCTCAGCATTTTTGACGTTTGGGCCAGATAATAGTTGGTGGTGATGCAGGCTGCCCTGTGCATGGTATGGTGTTTAGCAACATCCCCAGCCTCCCCTTTCTAGATACCAGTAATGCTTACCCCAACCCCCCAGGCTGTGACAACCACAAGTGTCTTCAGACCTTGGGGACACAGTTGCCCTGTTGGGAATCACGGCCCTTTCCAGTTTGGATGGAGCTGTCCCACGTCTCCTGGGATTCTTTCCTTCTGACTTCCTCCTGAGAGCGTACCTCTGTTTATTGTGCTTTACAAAGTGATTACCACATTCAAAATTAGAACAAAATTAGTAATGGAGATGATTTCATATGAAATTAAGTGAAATTAAAATTACAGTTCTAGACACTCTTTCCCTTTGAGAAGCATCCTTGAATGATTGGGTAGTCCTAGCATTTGATCCCTTGTGATTCCCAGCATTGAGTGACTATTCTCATACGATGGGGAAAGGAAGCAGAAGCGCTTGCATGTGTGTTTACACTGTGGTGTGACACGGGTTACTGTGTTTAGGAGATTGTCAACTGACCATGCCTGGTCATTTCTCCACCTCCATGCAGGCAGAGATGGGTCGCTGCTGTACTTCTCTGCCTGTCCCTGAACCCTCAGCCAGGGCTAATGCAGAGGCTCTTTGGTGTACTTGGGGGAGCCAACAGACCAGTAGGATGGAGGACTTTGATGCTACCAAAAAGGCTTCTGCCAGCTTGTTCTAAAGTCAGTCCTAAACATTGGTTATTTGCTAGTAGAAGTAAAATAAATGTCACTAACAATATCATATGTTTATCATATTGTACTAGTATTGTGATCTACAGTTTCATTCCCTCGAATTCACTGAGCTCTTGCCATGTGCCACTCTGTTGCATCACCATCTCTTATGGTTCTTCCCTTGGCCCTGTCAGAGTAGGTGTTATCTCTCTGATAAAGATAAGGAAACTGAGTCATAGAGATGTTGAATGACTTGTCTGAGGTCACACAAACGAGAAGTGGTGAAACCAGGGCTTAGGCTCTTGTTTGCTCAGTTCCAAAACTTATACTAATAACCAGTAATGAAAAGGATATGCGTGTTCATCGTATACATGTGGTCTCTGTGTGTGTGTCTGCCACAAGCCTGTTAAAACTCAGCCTTTGATTCCACCCACAGGAGGCCAGCATTGTGCCTTGCCTTGGGGCGGAAACCTGGGTGTTAGAGTGGCCCTGCTTGGTCTATCCAGCAGAATGCCTGCCTTGTAGAGCTGCAGGGACCTCAACCAAAGCACAGAGCAGGTGTGTTGACAGATCAGGAGGGGCTCTGGCCCCCTTTCCGTGAACAGAAGCCAGGAGCCGGGCGGGGTCTCCTTCCTTCGCCTGGGCTGCTATAAAACCATAGGGGCTAACTAGCAGAAAGCACTGGCCTCCTAGTCTTCAGGGACTGCCCTTTGCGGGTACCTGGTAGACTTTGGTGGCAAAGAGAGATGGTTGTGTGTCACCGCAATTAGTCCTGAAGCCAAACCATTCCTCGTGTCTCCCCTTCTGCACTCTCAGCTTAGAGAGTAAAGTAGAGGTTGCCTCTGGTCTGGTCCAGGTGAAGGTATTTGAAAAGAGAGGTTTGGATTTCAGAAATCCATGCTCATTTATTCCTAGGATTCCAGAGGTCCTATGGGTGTGGGGTGACCTTAAAAAGTGCCCTTGTGAGGCCGGGCGCAGTGGCTCACACCTATAATCCCAGCGCTTTGGGAGGCCGTGGCAGGTGGATCACGAGGTCAGGAGATCGAGACCATGCTGGCTGACATGGTGAAACCCTGTCTCTACTAAAAATACAAAAATTAGCTGGGCGTGGTGGCGGAGGCCTGTAGTCTCAGCTACTCGGGAGGCTGAGGCAGGAGAAAGGCATGAACCCTGGAGGCCCCAGAGTTTGCAGTGAGCCGAGATCGCACCACTGCACTCCAGCCCATGCGACAGAGCGAGACTCCATCTCAAAAAAAAAAAAAAATGCCCTTGTGCTCAGCCCAGAACAGTTGCTGGGGAAATAGTAATTTATTTCTCCATCCCACCTGCCCAGTAGTTCAAAAGTATCCTGAAAAGCACTTGTAGATGTCAATGTCAGCTGTTCAAGCTGAATAGGTCACAGGTGCATTTCTTTAGCCTTTTGTCTGTATTTCTGCTTATTGATGATTGGGAAAGGAAAAGAGAAAACTCAAATCTAGGCTGGCCATATGCTAAAACAGTTTTGGTATTATTTCTTCCAATTGAGCAGATTGCTAGTGATGGCCTACCTGGGTTCAGCTTTGGCTCTGCCCCTTAATAACTGGATGCCCTTGGATCATCATTTTACTTCCCCCCCTTTTTTTTTTTTTGAGATGGAGTCTCTCTCTCTCTCGTCTAGGCAATGGCACAGTCCACAGTCTCGGCTCACTGCAATCTCTGCCTTCCAGGTTCAAGTGATTCTTCTGCGTCAGCCTCCCAAGTATCTGGGAATACAGGTACCCACCACCATGCCCAGGTAATTTTTGTATTTTTAGTGGAGATGGGGTTTCACCATGTTGGTCAGGCTGATCTCGAACTCCTGACCTCAAGTGATCTGCCCACCTTGGCCTCCCAAAGTGCTGGGATTACAGGCGTGAGCCACCGTGCCCGGCCCATCCTTTTACTTCATGCTTTGGTGGCTTCCTCCGTAAAATAGGGATGCTAATAACAGTGATGACCTCACAAGTCTCTGTTAAAGCACAGAGTTAGGGCTCAGTAAGTGTCAGATGCTACTGTCAACTTCAGCTCGGCCTTCCCTGTCCCTGTTCCAGAGTCAATCTTGTGTTTTGTTTTCCTGGATAAATTATAGCTACCGTATGTGGGCATTCAATCTACCCACATACAAAAAGAGTATGTTGTGGGTTTGCTCTGAGAACTGTAAAGGTGCTTCTTACCTTTGAAGTAGATGCAGTTGAGAATCATCATCTGGGTAGCAGGGTCTATATTCTCCAGAGCATCTTTTATGAGGCCCTTGGTGAGCTTCATGATGTGGTTGTTGGTTTTTGATATGAATGCAGGGTCTGAGAAGTCAGCTACCTGGGCCTCAGCAAAGTAATACTCTCTTACTTTAGTTTTGAAGTCAGGCAGGATTGGAAACTGCTTCTGGATATAAAGGTCATTGACTGACCGCAGTGTGTACCCAAAATTCCTCCTGAAGAGGCGGTGAGTCAGCTTACGGAAGAGATTATGAATGGTCGTGATTTCATACTTGCTGCTGGCATTAACAAAGTCTTTAAAATGCAAAATCGAGTGCACTTGTTCATGGGTCTCTCCCTTCAGACCTAAGGAAATCATACCCATCGCAGTAGAAATGCCAACAGGTGCTATGAAGATGTTATCAAAAGTGTTGACCTGGTCTTTCAGCACTCGGTAGAGGTTGAAAGCGAACTTGGCGTTGAGGATGTTAAGGCGCTGGATCCGGCTCTTGCCGTGAAAAAGCTGGAGGATGTTCCCAGCACTTGCATCAGAGTCTGTCGGGGAAACTGACAGACTGTCGATGATGTCGATGTAGTCGTCGTCTTCACTGAGTATCTTCTCCAAGTCCAGATAGTCATCGTCCTCCTCCCCCTCTGGAATCCAGTCGTTGGTGACGGTGTTTTCCTTGTGGAAGTCGACAGGGAGAAGAGGCATGCTCAGGTTTTTGTTATTTAACTGCTCCCACTGGGGATCTGCAGACTGAGCAGTTTCCCCTCCTTTCTGAAGCTGATCCAGCGGGCCTTTGCTGCCACCCCACACAGATGTTATGATGAGGAAAATGAGAAGTGGGTGGAACGAGTGTTTCATTTTGGCAGAGCTAAAGCTGGGAGGGAAAACAGAACACAGTGAAAGGCGGCCTGGCTGATCCACACGCCGCTGCAGCATCCACATGGCAGGTTCCCTGTGGCTTTGACCCAGGAGGAGGCCCTCACAGCGTTAGTTCTTAACTGTTTTAGGGTCATGGACTTTTAAGAGAATCTGATGTAGATAAACAGACACCCAACCTTTGATGTGGGACTCATAAACCTCACTGAAGGATCCATGGGCCCCTTGATGAAAATCCCTTATTTAAAGGTTTGCAAAACTAACCTAGAATCCTGGGAGTTCAGGCATCCCGGAGAGGAGTTTCTTTTTCTCCAGACACCTTGTCCACCACCTCCAGATAGTGTTTAGGTACCAGAGACAAAGTTCCCACCAGGGGCTCATAGACCAGTCAGGGGACAGATGGGACAGACGTGCAGTAAAGCAAAGACTCTGAAAATAATGCTGCCAGAGCACAAGGGGGATACGGAAAGGGGTATGCTCTACCCTGTGTAGTAGGAGTGGAAGTGCCCAGAGAGTCAGGGAAACTTCACCAAGAGCTGGGTTTGAGTGGGCGCCCAGGGCTGGTGACTGGAGAGCACCCAGCAGGGATGTGCTTTAGAGGGACTCACCATACCTGTGTGACTCACACTATTCCACCTTTACAGTGGAGATGCTGTTGAAAAATGTCCATGGACCAGGCTTTCTGAAAACAGATACTCTAAAGATACTTGAAATTTGTGTAATCTTTGGGGTTGTTTAATATGTTGTGTTTTTTTGTTTTGTTGTATTTGGCTTTTTTTGTTGTTATTTTTTGAAATGGAGTCTCGCTCTGTCACCCAGGCTGGAGTGCAGTAGCGTGATCTCAGCTTACTGCAACTTCGGCCTCCTGGACTCAAACAATTCTCATGCCTCAGCCTCCTGAGTAGCTGGGACTACAGGGGCCCACCACCACGCATGGTTAATTTTTGTATTTTGTTTAGTAGATGTAGTCGTCGTCTGCATGTCGACATGATTGCCATGTTGACCAGGCTGGTCTCAAACTCCTGACCTCAGGTGATCCACCCACCTCAGCCTCCCAAAGTGCTGCGATTATAGGCATAAACCACCACACCTGACCTGGGGTTGTTTAATTTGCGTAAGATTTGGAGCTTGTCTAGTGCCGGGACCCCCTCAGGGTGTAGTGAGATGTTATGGTGGCAGCCCCAGAGGTGATATCACTTGCTGCAGGTATACTTTTTTCTCCTTTGTATCTCTTAGACAATGGCTCCCACTGCTGTCAGGAGCAACTAAATCTTCTGTGTTCCTGCTTCTAACACAGGGTTAGAAACAAGAGATAAAGTCTGTGTGGGGGTGATGTCAGCAAGCTCTTACTCAAGACCTGAGGGGCACTGCTTTTATTTAAGTAAACAAGATAAGCTTTTAGCACAGAGGCATTATGGTAATCCTGCTCTCCTCCCTGACTGGTTCAGAGGAGGATCTGACTTGGCCTATCAAATCTGTTTTAGCTGCCAAGTCGTTTTTCTTTCTCTTGCTTACTTCCTGGTTGTTAACTGCACTCTGGGTAGATGAGCTTTGATGCTTCCATATTTTGCCAGGACAGTGGCCATAGGTGTTTTATAATGCTGACTCAGACAGGTAATACATGGTCCCAACTTGTAATCACCCCAGAAAGAACTGCCAGCCAGGCGCTGTGGCTTACGCCTATAATCCCAACACTTTGGGAGGCCAAGGCAGGAAGATCACTTGAGCCCAGGAGCTCGAGACCAGCGTGAGCAATATAGCAAGACCTCGTCTCCATGAAAAATTAAATAATTAGGCCAGGCGCGGTGGCTCACGCCTGTAATCCCAGCACTTTGGGAGGCAGAGGCAGGCAGATCACTTGAGGGTCGGGAGTTCGAGACCAGCCTGGCCAACATGGATAAACCCTGTCTCTACTAAAAAATACAAAAACATTAGCCAGGCGTGGTGGCGCATGCCTGTAATCCTAGCTACTCAGGAGGCTGAGACAGGAGAACCGCTTGAACTTGGGAGGCAGAGGTTGCAGTGAGCCGAGATTGTACCATTGCACTCCAGCCTGGGCAAAAAGAGCGAAACTCCATCTCAAAAAAAAAGAAAAGAAAAGAAAAATTAAATAATTAGCCTGGTGTGATGGCACACGCCTGTGGTCCCATCTACTTCGGAGGCTGAGGTAGGAGGATCACTTGAGCCTGGGAGGTCAAGGCTGCATTGAACTATGATCACGCCACTGCACTCCAACCTGGGGGATAGAGTTGAGTCCTTATCTCAAAAAAACAAAACAAAACACTGCCTTTTGTTAAGCTTATTTTGTGTCTGTGACCATTTCCTATTAGGTAGGTATTTGAGGGCCAGAATATCTGCTGCCAGTTGAGGCCAGGTAAGAGTTACTGGCTGCTCTTGTTAAGCAAATATTTGAACTCATTAGGCCTGAAGATGGGGTAACTGGATACTCTGCTTGAAATGCTGTCAGTGTGGTTGATGTTGATAATGGCCTCTGTTGGATGCCTGACACGCTGTATAAGGCACTTTGTGTAACTCAGCTTCATCCTGCCAGCATTTTACATATCAGGAGACTGAGCCTTTCATCACTGTCTCGAATAAGTGGCAGTGGCTAGATTCGAACCAAGTTGGTTGAGCCTGTAGCCCACATCAAGCACTCTGCCTTGTTCACCCTGGAGTACCAGAATGCTTCCAGACTCCCTGGCCGTGCCGAGCAGCTTCCTAGCTGTTTTCCCAGTGTCAGTCCCCTTCCTTGGGTCTTCCCTTTATAATACTGTTGAAATAGTAAACTCAAAGTTTGTTTTAGTCACAACTGAGAAAGACTTTTGAATTGCACATTTTGGAGCAGGAAAGTCACATTGTTTCTGACTGAAAATGCCTGTTGCCTTTTCCAGGTCCCCATCTCAGCACCTGCCTGAGGCTGCAGTGCCACTAGTTTACACACAGGAAAACAGTTTCTAGAAACGATTTCTTTTTATTTTGAGATGACGGGGTCTCACTCAGTCACCCAGGCTGGGGCACAGTGGCACAATATTGGTTCACTGCAGCCTGTTCCTCTCAGATTCAGGAGACCCTCCCACCTCGGCCTTTCAGGTAACTGGGACCACAGGTGTGTGGCACTATACCTAGTTAATTTTTTGTATTTTTGATAGAGATGGGGTTTTACCATGTTGCCCAGACAGGTCTCAAACTCCTGAGCTCAGGCAATTTGCATGCCTCGGCCTCCCAAAGTGCTGGAATTACAGGCGTGAGTTACCATGCCTGGCCTCTAGAAATGATTTCTAATGTATGTAGCTGCAAATAGAACTAGGTCCAGTTTCTGAATGGAATCAGGCATCGGTATCAACAGCAACACACTTTGAAAAGTCAGGAACAAAGAAAGTAAGCAGCTGGTAGAAGGCTCCTTGCCCAGCTACACTTCAAGTGTCCTCCTTTTTTTTTTTTTTTTTTTTTGAGATGGAGTCT
>NW_012103232.1:404586-409632 GCF_000951045.1 Mandrillus leucophaeus
GGATTACAGGCACGCGCCACCATGCCCAGCTAATTTTTGTATTTTTAGTAGAGACTTGGCTTCACCAGGTTGGTCAGGCTGGTCTTGAACTGACCTTGTGATCTGCCTGCCTCTGCCTCCCAAAGTGCTGGGATTACAGGTGTGAGCCACTGCTCCCGGTCCCTCTAACCTTTAATACTAATACTTCAGGGAAAATACCTAAAAGCAAGGATATTCTCATACGTAATCACAGGACAGTTACCCAGTTTGATTAATAAAAGTACAATACTTTCATCTATTCCACAGTTCCTATTCTAATTTTGTCAACTCTCCCAACAATGCAACTGACACAATTTTATAACAGGCAGATTGAAAAATGAAACCATTTCCCACTTCTAAAACGTGTAGAAAGCTTCTGAATATTTAGTTTGCTAGAAAAATGAACCAGTTGCCTATCTTTGAATACCATAAATTATTTATGATCAGCAGAAATATTAGAAACCCAACTTACCTCTGTGCTTCTGAGAAGTGGCGCTTCAGAGATGAAAGCAGCCAAGGTCATCAGTGGGGTTTCGATGTGAACTTTGGTGCTGGGCTGTTGCTGCATATTTTCCAAAGTAAATATGTCCCAATCCAAACACCAGGCAACTAGCTTGGTCAGCACAAACCCCCTCAGCTGTGCCTTTGATAACTGCAGAGTGGCTTGCAGCTCCTCATCTCCAGTTCTTAGAGCTGAGATTTTGAGTATATGACGGTTACTGTGTTAGCATGCACTCAAAGCCTTGGTGCAGGAGCAGCCCTTCCTGAGGTCACCACATAAACAAGGGGCTCTTCTGGCCTTTGAGGACCAGGCTGCATTGAGGGTAGCTGAAAGTAGAGACCATGCGTCTGCCTCCAACTGTGTCTTCTCTTCTGGGATGATCACAGCATCTGCCCTCCACCTGCTCTCCAGGGTTGATGTGGCTGGCTCAGCTACTAGGCAGGTATCTCCATCCTTCCAAGAGCTTGTTCCTCAGTGAAAAGTGGAGGAGAGAGGACAAAATTAGTGGTTTACAGAATAAGGAGATCGTGGCATGGACCTTTCTCCAGTCGAGGGTTGCTGTGTTTGTTGCCAGTAGGTGCAGCCCAGTACTCCTGTCTGTTGTGGGACAGATAGGACTATTACTGAGTAGTGCTTCCCAAACTCAGGGCCACTTAGGCATTCGTGGGGATCTCTGAGGCTGTGATACATTTTGTGATTCTGTTTTTGGGGTTTTTTTTATTTTTTGAGAGTTTTGCACTGCTGCCCACGCCAGAGTACAGTGGTGCGATCTCAGCTCACTGCAACCTCTGTCTCCCAAGTTCAAACGATTCTCCTGCCTCAGCCTCCCAAGTAGCTGAGATTACAGGCATGCACCACCACAACCAACTAATTTTTTGTATTTGTAGTAAAGACGGGGTTTCACCATGTTGACCAGGCTGGTCTTGAACTTCTGGACTGAAGTGATCTGCCCGCCTCAGCCTCCCAAAGTGCTGGGATTACAGGCGTGAGCCACCACGCCCGGCCCTATGTGTTTTTTGAGACAGGGTCTCACTCTGTCACCCAGGCCGGAGTATAGTGGCATGATCTTAGCTCACTGCAGCCTCAACCTCTGAGCTCAAGCAATCCTCCTCACCTCAGCCCCGCAAGTAGCTGGGAATACAGGTGCATACCACCATGTGTGGCTAACTTTTTGACTTTTGTAGAGGCAGGGTCTCACTATGTTGCCCGGGCTAGTCTTGAACTCTTGGGCTCAAGTGATCCTCCCGCCTCGGCCTTGCAAAGTGCTGGGATTACAGGCATGAGCCATTGTGCCCAGCCTTATGATAATTTGTTTTTTAGTTTGTGTTTTAAATTTTATGATCTAAAAAGTTTTAAGAATATTCTGGATTGTCTGGAAGATGACAGAGACTACTCCTCGAGAGCATGTTTGGGAGTGTCGGCACCCAGAGTCTATCTGAAGGGAGAATGTGACTCCTAGGAGAATCTGCGGGTGTGCAAGGGGCCCATGGGGGTGTCTGTGCATTGCTCCGTTTGAGAAATTCCAGAGTGTAAAGGTCCATTGTGTTTAGGACACAGACCAGTGGTTGTGTTTGAGTCTGGTTTTGCATTCTAGCTTTGGTCAGAGCTGTCTTCTCAGAGCCTTCATCTGTCACACACAATACTGAGTCTTCAGCGTGGCACCATAGGCAGAGACTGCTGCCTGAGCCCACATGCCTCCTGGGGCCACCTCCCTCATTCTCTATCTTGTTCTCACACATGCCAAGACTGGCTCCAGCACAGCCCTGGCACTTGCTATTCTTTCTGCCAAGGGCATCTTTCCTGCAGACCAGCAGGTGGCCGCTGCTGTCACTGTTCGCTCTTGGTTTCACTGAGGCATCACCAGCCACCCTGGCTGAAATTGCCCCTTGGCCTCCAGCTCTCAGTGTTCTGCTCTCTGAAATGAGGGTGACAGTTACACCTACTGCACGAGATTGTTGTGAAAATGGAATGAGATAGTGAATGTGTGGAAAGCACGTAGAGTGGTGTCTGGCATTCAGGAAATGTTAGTCGTCATCGTTTCGTGGTGTTATATATTTATTCACAGAAATGGTCTGGGAAGGGACACAGCATTCGTTTTCATGCTATGTACTTCTTTGACCTTTGTCTATGTGTATGTATTACTTTTGTTATTTTTAAAACCAGTACCGGCCAGATGTGGCTCACACCTGTAATCCCAGCACTTTGAGAGGCTAAGGTGGGTGGATCACTTGAGGTAGGAGTTTAAGACCGGCCTGACCAACATGGTGAAACCCCGTCCCTACTAAAAATACAAAAATTAGCCGGATGTGGTGGCACACGCCTGTAGTCCCAGCTACTCAGGAGGCTGAGGTAGGAGAATCGCTTGAACCTGAGAGGCGAAGGTTACAGTGAGCCAAGTTTGTGCCACTGCACTCCAGCCTGGGTGACAGGGTGAGACTCTATCTAAATAAATAAATAAAGCCAGTATGTTTCCTGCCTATCTAGATTTCTGATTATGTAACCCACTATTGAAAAAATTTGATTTCAATCCCTCTTGACATTGACATTTTTCAGTCATTTTCCCATTTAGTGGTAACAGCTTGTGTATGGCTTTAGCCCCCACTGTAGAGTAGTACCTCCTGTCACACATACTCCATTGTTGTTTTGCAGTTTCAAGGCTTATCTCATGGCTATTTTTTTCAACTTGAAAATTTTTTTTTTAGTTAGAAAAAAGTGGAGTCTCACTATGTTGGCCAAGTTGGTCTTGAACACCTGACCTCAAGCAGTCTTCCCACCTCGGCCTCCCAAACAGCTGGGAAGACAGGTGTGAACCACCTCATCCAGCCTTGTCCATCTTTTAACATGAAATTTTAAAAATATACAGAGGGGCCAGGCGCAGTGGCTCATGCCTGTCATCCCAGCACTTTGGGAGGCTGAGGCAGGAGGATCACTAAAGTTTGGAAAACTTTTTATTTTGAAATAACTTCAAACTTTCAAAAAAGTTGAAAAAAGAGTGCAGTAGAACAACTCCTATATACCCTTACCCAGATTTACCAGGTTTAAAATTTTGGAACCTTTGCCCTGTCGTGTGTGTGTGTGTGTGCGTGCGCGCGTGTGTTTGTACACGTGACCAGCTTGGGCAATGTAGCAAAACCCATCTCTCTCTCTTTTTTTTTTTTGAGACAGAGTTTTTGCTCTGTTGCCCAGGCTGGAGTGCAGTGGCTCAATCTCAGCTTGCTGCAACCTCTGCCTCCTGGGTTCAAGTGATTCTCCTGCCTCAGCCTCCCAAGTAGCTGGGATTACAGGCGCCTGCCACCATGCCTGGCTAATTTTTGTATTTTTAGTAGAGACGGGGTTTCACCATGTTAGCCAGAATAGTCTCGATCTCCTGACCTCGTGATCCACCCGCCTCGGCCTCCCAAAGTGCTGGGATTACAGGCTTGAGCCACCGTGCCCGGCCAAGTGTCCTCCTCTTATCACTTCTTGGCCTTCTGGCTAAGATCAAGAAGAAGACCAGCCATAGGGGCTCACGCCTGTAATCTTAGCACCTTGGGAGGCCAAGGCAGGAGGATCGCTTGAGCCCGGCAGTTCAAGACCAGCTGGAGCAACGTAGCAAGACCTCATCTCTATTTTAAAAAAGAAAGCCAGAAGAAGAAGGAACAAAGGGGGAAAAAGTTTTTATCTCAGATAAAAATAAGGTTAAAGAAGAAAACAAAAAACTAACTTGAAGAAATAAACATATTCAGGAAAATGCATCTGAGGCCCGATAGAGTGGCAGAGTAAAGACATTCATGTTTTATCCCGGTATTCAGAAGTTACATTTGGAAACTTCTTATACCCTGTTCCCACATTGTCTGATGAAAAGCCAAAAATAGTTTTCATCATTCCCTTACCAGAGGAAGGAGAAAATATATCCGATATCTTTTATGGATTGAAATTAAAGATCTGGAGGTAAATATTCCTATTGTTTTGCTGTTTCGTATAACAAACATTGTAGAAGACGTTTAAAAACTGTCACTAGGTTGTGATTAAATCCAGATTACTATTTGAAGAGAAACAATATATTTTAAAGATAAATCATTCAAAAGTTTGTTTTTCTTTTTCTTTATTTTCCTGGGAACTTCATATTGTACTTTCTTGCTAATTGCCAGAGCTGGGTTGGTCTTTTCAGTCACGCATCAGAGCGTAACACTCGATAAACCATCGTCCCTCCTGGCGTATGGTCTCCAGGCCCAACAGAGCAGGCAGAATGGGAGAGAAGTAACTGCCTAAAGTTTGGAAAACTTTTTGTTTTGAAATAACTTCAAACTTTCAAAAAAGTTGAAAGAATAGTGTAGTAGAACAACTCCTGTATACCCTTACCCAGATTTACCAGGTTTAAAATTTTGGAACCTTTGCCCTCTCATTGTGTGTGTGTGTGTGTGCACGCGTGTGTGTGTACATGTGTGTACTCACATGCATGAACGTATGCATTTTTTCTTCTAGACCATTTGAGAGTAGGTCTCCTATATCTTGTTCCTCTAGCCTTTTTTTTTTTTTTTTTTTTT
>NW_012103232.1:418493-430824 GCF_000951045.1 Mandrillus leucophaeus
TCCTTCCTTCCTTCCTTCCTTCCTTCCTTCCTGTCTTTCTTTCTTTCGTCTTACAGAGTCTCACTCTGTCGCCCAGACTGCAGTGCAGTGGCGCTGTCTTGGCTCACTGCAACCTCAGCCTTCTGGTTTCAAGCTGTTCTCCTGCTTCAGCCTCCCAAATACCTGGGACCACAGGCGCGTGCCACCACACCCGGCTAAATTTTTGTATTTTTAGTAGAGATGGATTTTACCATGTTAGCCAGGCTGATCTCAATCTCCTGACCTCATGATCTGCCTGTCTCAGCTTCCCAAAGTGCTGGGATTACAGGTGTGAGTCACCACGGCTGGCCTGACCTTGATACTCTTTAGGAGCGAGCAGGTCTCCTTTCTGGAGACTAGAGCAGTCTCAGCCAAGACAGTGGCCAGCAGGCCCGGAGAAGTCAGAGAGCAGGGAGAACCTACAGGGCCATTTTCAAGCCGGAGTCCTCAGGAGGGAGCCAAGAAGTTCACAGGGTCAGGAGTAGGATCCCAAATCAAAGATAGAGTCCACTTTCTCTTTTCTGTATCAAAACCACTTTGAGCTTCCCAGCCACGTGGAGCTGCTGTTCTCGTTGAGAGGGAAGCATTCTAGAAGCTTGACCCTTTCCATAACCACCAAAGTCTAGTTCTCTTTAGAAGGTACCAGAACCTCTTAGCCACATAGGCCTTGAATTCTGCAGCCTGGAAACCCCTTCATATCTCCACCATCGCTTATCCAGGGAGGCTGATCACTTCAGAGCCAGTGAGTCCCACAGTTGCGTATTCTTACTCTCACCGTCCTTGGCCGCTAGCTGAACTGGAAGCCCTTTGTCAACTGTCCTTTTGTGGCCACATCGTGTGCGGCTCTAGATTTCCTGCCTCTGTCGCGTCTGTCTACTGCTACCCTCCACACAGCCGTGGAGGAGCTGAGCTCCCCACCTCCTCAGCACCTATCCAGAGCCCACCCTGCACCCCCAGGTCTTGGCCCACTCTTCCCAAGGACACAGTGCCCTGGTGACTCTCAAGCAGAGGTGTGGAACCTTCTTCCATACAGGTTGCCAGGCCCTTGACCGGCACCTGCACCCTCCCTTTGATTGTAAAAGGAATAAGTTCATGAAAGAGCTCCAGGAAATAACAGACATTAAAGAAGAAGAGTGAAATCCCTAGCAACCCAGAAATAATCTTAATATGTGACTACTTTTTCCCATCTTTGTTCTATGCATATATGTTTAGATTTTTTAAAATCTATATCATATTATTTATATATTTTGCTTTTTTTTCACTTGATATATTGTGATTTCTACATGTGTCACCAAATAGTCTTCGAAAATATGATTCTTGGCTGAGCACAGTGGCTCCTGCCTGTAATCCCAATGCTTGGGGAGGCCAATGCAGGAGGATCTCTTGAACCTAGGAGTTTAATACCAGCCTGGGCAACGTCGTGAGAGCCTTTCTCTACAAAAAAATGTAAAAAATCAGTAAAGTGTCTGTTTGCATGAAAAAAGAAATAATAATAATTAAGCCGGGCATTGGCCGCTACCCCATTTGGGAATTGAGTAAGTAGCACCTCTACCTGGCCGCTGCACTGTCTGGGAAGTGAGGAGCACCTTTGCCCAGCTGCTGTGCAACCCTCCAAGTGTGAATTGGCAGCCTTGTGTGTGATCTTTCTCCCCTCCCCAAGTTTGCATTTTCAACATTAAAGTTTACTTTTAAATTAAAAGTTTAGAATTGGAAAAATAATAATAATAATAATAATTAGGCCGGGCGCGGTGGCTCACACCTGTAATCCCAGGGCTTCAGGAGGTCGAGGTGGGCAGATCACTTGAGGTCAGGAGTTTGAGACCAGCCTGGCCAACATGGTGAAACCCTGTCTCTACTAAAAATACAAAAATTAGCTGAGCATAGTGGTGCACACCCATAGTCCCAGCTACTCAGGAGGCTGAGGCAGGAGAATTGCTTTAACCTGGGAGGCAAAGGTTGCAGTGAGCCAAGATTGTGCCTCAGCACTGCAGCCTGGGTGACAGAGCAAGACTTCATCTCAAAAAGTATAAATAAAATAATAATTAGCTGGACATGGTGGAGCACACCTGTCCTCCCTGCTACTGGGAAGGCTGAGGTGGGAGGATCACTTGAGCCTGGGAGATCGAGGTCAATGCTGCAGTGATTGTGATTGTGCCACTGCACTCCAGCCTGGGTAACAGAGTGAGACCCTGTCTCAAAAATAATTAATTATACTTTTTTTTTCCTGAGATGGAGTCTCGCTCTGTCGCACAGGCTGGAGTGCAGTGGCGCCATCTTGGCTCACTGCAAACTCCACCTCCCGGGTTCACGCCATTCTCCTGCCTCAGCCTCTGGGTAGCTGGGACTATAGGCACCCGCCACCACGCCTGGCTAATTTTTTTGTATTTTTGTAGTAGAGACGAGGTTTCACCATGTTAGCCAGGATGGTCTCAATCTCCTGACTTCATGATCCGCCCACTTCAGCCTCCCAAAGTGCTGGGATTACAGGCATGAGCCACCGCGCCTGGCCAATTTATTATACTGTTAATATACTGTTACTTATTTAAATGCCCCTTTCAGGTGGACATTTAGTGTGTTTCTATTTATTTTACTGTTACAACATTTTTGTTCCTAAATCAGCTTTTTAAAATTTTTTGGATAGATTTCTCAGGGATGGGATGTTGGGTGAAATATGTGTGGCGATATTGAGAATTTCTGATGCATATTACCGAATTGTTTTCAAAGCAGTGTTGTGACAGTTTACAGTCCTGCCTGCTGTGTGTGATGTGTCATAGCCCATCCCATTGTGCCCTCCTTGCCTCAAGAGATGATGTCTTCATCTCCCCTACCTCTCTGTCCCTGGCCCAGTGCCTGACCATACTGGGTGCTTATAAGTGTTTGGGGGTAGCAAAGCCCCCGCTTACCACAGACTCAACATCACTGATGGGAGCTCAACGTCCACTGGGGGGTCTGTAAGGATCAGCCCGTCCAGCTGGGCATCATGCACAAGTTAAACCTTTTGGTGTTTTTGAGACGGAGTTTCGCCCTTGTTGCCCAGGCTGGAGTGCAATGGCACGATCTCGGCTCACTGCAACCTCTGCCTCCTGGGTTCAAGCAATTCTCCTGCCTCAGCCTCCCGAGTAGCTGGGATTACAGGTGCCTGCCACCACGCCCAGCTAATTTTTTGTATTTTTAGTAGAGATGGGGTTTCACCATGTTGGCCAGGCTGGTCTTGAACTCCTGACCTCAGGTGATCTGCCCACCTCAGCCTCCCAAAGTGCTGGGATTACAGGCGTGAGCCACCACGCCTGGCCAAGTTTAACCATTTATACTACTGATGAGTCTCTCCCTGCTTCCCACCAGCATCTGGAGCAGAAACAGGGACAACAGCCCCTCACCTGCACCTGAGCAACTCTGCTTTACCTGTTACACACATGGGGATTCTGCCCGAGATTACTGTTTGGAAAATTTGTGCTGCCTGGCCCATGAGAGTTCTTGTGCTCTCCTCCCTGCCTCCCCAGCAGCATCCCTTCCTCCCAGCTCTGGCTCGCATCCGTTGTTTGCCTTTCCTATGCATTTGTTGCCCTCCACAGTGCCAGGCTTAGGACTTAATGCTCCTGTGACTGAACAGGCTGCCTTCTCTTCTCTCCTGGCTAAGCTTTCTTCGAATGTTAGCTCTGAGACCCATGACACCTTCTCTGGGAACTCCGCCCCACTGTAACTGTTGCTCACCTGCCTCCAAACTAGACAGGAAGTCCTTCAAGTGCAGGAACAGGGCTTTTTCCTCCCTGGCACAGCACCTGGTGCACACTAGGGACTCAGTACCTGAATGGATGGACAATGCTTATTGGCAAAATTATCACTGCTCAGTGTGCCTTTTCCTACCCAGTCTGAGTCTCTGAGAATGCTCTTGGAGAATGAATCTGTGGTTACTTTTACACCTACAGGGCTTAGGGTTTCCTGAGCAAATAACCTCCTTTCTCCCTCTCTTCTTGGCACATCAGCTCACCCGACGACTGCCGCCCATCAAAGAAGCTAAGCCTCGGTTACAGAAGCTCTTCCGGGACTTCTGGCTATATTCCGTTCTGATGGGATTCGCTGTGGAGGGCTCAGGTAGGGGGATAATCTCTCTCCCGGGGAAGATGGAGTGCAGAATGAAGATAAAGGTGAGGTCAGAGCCCATGTAATTATGAATATGAGCATGTTTAAATGAGTCCACATGCAGCTGCTTCTTCCTGCAAGTATTAGCAAGTGTTACTGTCCCCAGATGTAGTTTAGGGTGCTGAGAATGCCGCACACCTTAGGAAAAGTCTGTCCAAGTTAGGTAATAGACTCATTTGTGTGCCTAGTTTTTGGGATAATTGTCTCAAAGGACCCATGACTATAGAAATTGTCAGTCGACCTCACTGCTGTGCTTTCTGACCAAGGTGATTTCCTCATTTGTGTTCACTTTATTGCAGGACTCTGGCCAGAAGAGTGGTACGAAGGGGTCTGTGAAATAGCCACCAAGTCCCCCCTGCTCACCTTTCCCAGCAAGGAGCCACTGCGGTCCGTCCTCCAGTATAACTCAGCCATGAAGAACGACACGGTCACCCCTGTAAGGATTCACATCTCACTTTTACCATGCTCTCTGGGCCAATTAGGGCAGATCCTTTCATTGCCATTATTAACACATGTTGCCAGCCACTGGGACCTGTTTGTCCTGGGAGGTGCCCCCTGAGCCCTTGGATGTTTCTCTCCCTCCAGGCTGAGCTGAGTGAGCTCCGCAGCACCATCATCAACCTGCTGGACCCCCCTCCCGAAGTGTCCGCACTCATCAACAAGCTGGACTTCGCCATGTCCACCTACCTCCTCTCTGTGTACCGGCTGGAGTACATGAGGTACACGTGCCTTCACCACCATGCACATCCACATTTGAGCAGGGTTTTCATTTTTGTGCCCTCGTAAGCGTGAGACTTTTTTCAACTCCTCCCAAGACATGCAAACTTTCTGAAAAACCAAGCAAAAACACCTTCTACTTTTCTCGTATGCCCCTCATTCATGACCACCAAGTACCACATCTGGTAACACCTCCCAGTATCTAAGCTCCGCCTTATCCCCTCTCTAATAGGAAACAGACTTCTGGGCAGTCGCAGTCAGTGTTGTGAACTCAGCCCACGGGCTGAGCGAGGCCCTTCTGAGGACCCAGCCTCACTGAGTGCGTGTCTAGGGCACTCACTGAGCTGCCCAGGACCACGGTTGAGTACAAACAGCAAATGCAACATGAGGTGGGGCCGGCTCCAAAACAATCCTGCATGTGGCCCGATGCTCAGGTCACCTGTGGCCACAGCAGTCCTAACAGCAGTAGTAACTCTTTGGAGCTACAGCTGTTATCATGTTGACCTCAGAAGTAAACGTGGATTGAGTGTCTGTGCTGTACCAGGTACTGTGCTGCATTACCCACGTTTACCACTCCCGACATGCCTGTGAGGTAGGCGGTGTTATACAGACCCACTGTGCTGAGGCCTCAGGTACCCTGGGATAGCAACTGAGTACATTGTCTACAAAATGATGATTCCTGTCATCAAGAAAAGGTCAAATTACACTCAGCTTAAGTCATGGGAGAGTGCAGATAAGTCGTAGAATAATTCCTTTCACAAATGATTTGAAAAAGAAAGTGTGTCCTAAAAGAAAGGCTATTTGGAAAACACTATTTTAGCCTTTCTTTGTTGCCACCAACCCTCTGGTAAAATAGTCCTTGAAAGCTCAGTACGTAAAAGGAAGGCAGAGTGCTTTGGTTGCATCGGAATGCACCCCCACCCTCCTGCTCAGTCTCCTCCACCCTGCCCTCAGCAGCCCAGGGCTCCACACAGAGCCAAATATGGAAATCCATTCTCCCCAAGGCCCACAGAGCCAAGGGAGTTTTGACTTTGTTCTTTTTTCATTATAAGTGTCTTTTATTTTGGCCGGACATGGTGGCTCACACCTGTAACCCCAGCACTTTGGGGAGGCCAAGGCGAGTGGATCACCTGAGGTCAGTTTCAAGATCAGCCTGGCCAACATGGTAAAACCCTGTCTCTACTAAAGATACAAAAATTAGCCAGACCTGGTGGCGAACGCCTGTAATCCCAGCCACTCACTTGCCTCACTTGCCTCAAGTGAGGCAAGAGAATCACTTGAACCCGGGAGGCAGAGGTTGCAGTGAGCCAGGATCATGCCACTGCGCTCAAGCCTGGGCAACAGAGCGAAACTCCATCTCAAAAGAAAAAAGTGTCCTTTATTTTCAGTTATAAAAGTACTATAAGAACATTGCACATGCAGCCAGGCGCGGTGGCTCACGCCTGTAATCCTAGCACTTTGGGAGGCGGAGGCGGGTGGATCACAAGGTCAGGAGATCAAGACCATCCTGGCTAACACGGTGAAACCCCGTCTCTACTAAAAATACAAAAAATTAGCCAGACGTGGTGGCAGGTGCCTGTAATCCCAGCTACTCGGGAGGCTGAGGCACGAGAATGGCATGAACCCGGGAGGTGAGGTAGAGCTTACAGTGAGCCAAGATCGCACCACAGCCCTCCAGCCTGGGCGACAGACCGACTCCATCTCAAAAATAAAGAACATTACACAAAAATGACTAAGCGCGGCCGGTCGCAGTGACTCACACCTGTAATCTCAGCACTTTGGGAGGCCGAGGCAGGCAGATCATGAGGTCAGGAGTTCGAGACCGGTGTGACCAACATGGTGAAACCCCGTCTCTACTAAAAATATAAAAATTAGCTGGGTGTGGTGGCACATGCCTGTAATCTCAGCTACTCAGGAGGCTGAAGCAGGAGAATTGCTTAACCCAGGAGGCAGAGGTTGCAGTGAGCTGAGATGGCGCCACTGCACTGCAACGTGGGCGACAGAGTGAGACGCTATCTCAAAAAAACAAATGGCTAGGCAGTGGCTCATGCCTATAATCCCAGCACTTTGGGAGGTGGGAGGATCACTTGAGCCTGGAAGTTTTGAACTTGTGCAACAGAGCAAGAACTTGTCTCTACCCCCCCTCCAAAAAAAAAAAACAACAAAAAAAAAAACAACCTAGCCAGTTGTGGTGGAACATGCCTGTAGTCCCAGCTACTTAGGAGGCTGAGGCAAGAGGGTTGCTTAAGCCTAGGATGTTGAGGCTGCAGTGAGCTATGATCAAACCACTGCACTCTGGCCTAGGCAAAAGACACTGTCTCAGAAAAACAGAACATTTATGCAAAATCTTGCAAAATAAGTAGAGAGAGAAAAAAACCACTGACCTCACCATCATCCCCTATAGCCTGTTAGTATAGCTGCTTGTAGTCTTTTTACTGAACAATATATTTTCAAAGAAAAAACAGCCAAAACAAAACAAGCCCGACCCAAACAGAGCAAAAACAATGGCTTTCATCCCAGCATGCATGGCTAGAAGAGGTATCTCCAGACCCTCTCAACCTCATGTGGTTTGAAGGCAAAGCTACCTCTGCCTTTCCCACAAGTATGCCCCTGAGTAGTTTTCTCAGGTTCTCAGGACAGGCTCTTAACTGGCAGAGGAAGACTCTAAGAGGCAGCCCATAGCAGCTCCTGTGAGCCCACCTTCCACCTCGGGCTGCCTACCAGGCCCTTGAGGGCACTCTATTAGCATAGAGAGGCCTCCTCAAAGCCTTTATTCAGGAACCTGGCCCAGGTTCCCAGCCACTGGGTATTGAGAGAACTTTAAAACCACGAAGTGGAGAATTTGGGAAATCAAGTTAAAGGTGTGTGCACGTGCACGCTCGAATGCGTGTGCTGAAAGCCACCTGGCCTGCCCTCCTGAGGCTTAACTCTTGACAGGCTGGCGCAGAGGCCAAAAGACGTGGCCTGCCAAGCCGCTGCTGCCTTAGTGGAGCCCCTGAAACTCTGAACAGCCCTTCACAGCACCCATGGGACAAGTGTATGCGCTTTTTCCTTTTTCTCCTTTTCCCCCTGAAGTTAAAGATATTTTTTACCATAAAAGAAAAATGTACAGGGTGCGTAAAACAAAAAAGAAAAGAGGAAACACTGGCATAGTACAGAAGATGCTAAAGATGAAAAAAGACAGGTGTCACCTTTGTAGATGTGAATACCTCGTTTCTACTATCCTACTGTTAATGGCCTCTTAATTTCCCTCTAGAAATTTTCTGTGCATAGGCAAGCATGCGTAGCCTACACATACACATGCACAGACAGGCCTTTAGGAAACCTGTCAGTGGGATCATGCTGGACATGTGTTCCCTGCAGCTTGC
The DNA here is from genome assembly GCF_000951045.1 of Mandrillus leucophaeus. Classification (NCBI taxonomy): domain Eukaryota; kingdom Metazoa; phylum Chordata; class Mammalia; order Primates; family Cercopithecidae; genus Mandrillus; species Mandrillus leucophaeus. The sequence goes on from NW_012103232.1 coordinate 426,737, forward strand.
TTTTTTCTGTTAATATATGTCTCGGACATTTTTTTGTAACAGCACATGTAGAGAGCTGCCTCTCGTATGGTGGCTGCATGATGTGTCATCGAATGGGTGTACTTTGGCTTATCTGCCCAGTCTTCTGTTGATGGACATTCAGAGTCTCTCCATTTTGGGTAATGCCATCAGTGCTATTAGGAGAATCCTTATGCATGTAACCCTTAAGATATATCCTAATGGTGGGGCTGCTGGAGTGAAAAATATGGGAATGTGTAATAGATGGTGCACGTCACCCTCCAGAAAGTCCACGTCAGTGTACGCCCTTATGAATGGCAGAAGGCAAATGTTCTTCACAGCCTTACCACTTATGGGCGGTGTCAAATCTGTGATAGGGAGGGCCTGGATTTTTCAAAATTTATCTAAAGCTGTTTTCTTCTTAGGGTACTGCGTTCAACAGATCCTGATCGCTTCCAGGTAATGTTCTGCTACTTTGAGGATAAAGCTATTCAGAAAGACAAATCTGGTAAGCTCATTATTGTGGTGCTTTCATGATGAATTGAGCTTTAATAGGATAAAAAGGAGTACTACTTCCTCTTTTCTGTCTACATGTAGAAAATGTTTTATGAAGTTACATACTACATTAGAAAGATCAGTATAAAACATACAACCTTCAAATGTACACCTTAATGGTTCTGCCACTGGTGCAAGGGCCCCAAAAAGAAGAATGGTCATTCTAGCCCACTGTCTATGCTCAGGTGTGCTCCAGCACTCATCTAGAGGGACCAGGGCTTCTCGAATGGTCACTGATGGACCTGTAGCATCTTGCTGTTGCCAGAGAGCAGTCATGGTTTTTTAACGTCAGGAGCAGGAAACACAGTAGCTCGTGCCTGTAGTCCCAAGTTACTCGGGAGGCTGAGTGGGAGGATCGCTTGAGCCCAGGAGTTCAAGGTTAGAGTGAGCTATGATCATGCCACTGCATTCCAGATGCAACTTGTCGTCAGACCCTGAGTGCACAGAGGGCCTCAGCTGTTAACAGCCCTAGCCCAGAAAACCAACTCCTAGGAAGACAGAGAAATGGTGGAAACTGTAGGAAGGCATAAAAATGTTACAATTACCAAAACCCCATGAAGACAAAGCTAAGATAAGAATAAAAAGGAGAGATGGAAACTGGGAAGAGTACAAGGAGACTGTCTGGATTGATGGAAGTGTCCTCTAGATTGTTTGGGTAGTGGTCTCATGAGTGTATACAGTTGTTAAGTAATGGAATTGAACACATAAGAGCTGTGAATTTTATTATATGCAAATTATACCTCAAATTTTTAAAATTACAAAAGGCTAATAAGTAGTTTTATAAAAATGTATTTAGACAATAAAAAGATATTAAAATAGAGACAACAAAGGAAAAAGTTAAATACTGCATAGAAGCACTTTTTGGCCAGTTTTAGTGTAAGGGCACTAAGAAGTCTGATTTATAAGGTGTTTAAAATCAAAAATTTAAAAGATGCTGAAATATTAGACCTGAGTTTTAATTAAATGCTTAGAATAATTTGATTATTTTTGTAATTATGGTGAAATCATGTTTAAGTGTGCAAGAGAATTGGGGAGAATCCACAAATTTTGATTAACTGTATGAATAAATTCTTTGAGGCATGCTTATTGATAAATTCTTGAGATTGACAAATTTAATATTAATGAAAGTGCAACTAGCAGTGTGTAGTCCTTTCCGCACCGGAAGCCGTTGATAGGTTGGTGAATCTATCAACTTGTTCTTGCCTATGGAGAAATTATTTCTGATAACTACTTGTATCATTTTTTCTTTTGTTGAAAAATCAGGCTGGGCACAGTGGCTCACGGCTGTAATCCCAGCCCTTTGGGAGGCCAAGATGGGTGGATCACCTGAGGTCAGGAGTTCGAGACCAGCCTGGCCAACATGATGAAACCCCATCTCTACTAAAAATAAGAAAATTGGCCGGGCGTGGTGGCTCACACCTGTAATCCCAGCACTTCGGGAGGCGGAGGCGGGTGGATCACAAGGTCAGGAGATCCAGACCGTCCTGGCTAACATGGTGAAACCCCCTCTCTACTAAAAATACAAAAAATTAGCCGGGCGTAGTGGCGGGCACCCTGTAGTCCCAGCTACTCAGGAGGCTGAGGTAGGAGAATGGCGTGAACCTGGGAGGCAGAGCTTGCAGTGAGCCAAGAACGTACCACTGCACTCCAGCCTGGGTGACAAAGCGAGACTCTGTCTCAGAAAAAAAAAAAGAAAGCAGCCTCTCACTACCCTTGAGCATCTGTCCAGGTCACACTGACAACTTTTCAGATTGCTGAGGTCCTGCTTACCTTCATAAAAAATATCTATGAAAGGCCTCTTTATGTCTCAGGCTCCATGCTGGGCATGAGGTGCAAAGCTGATAGCACCTGCCTTGTCTCTCTGCCTGGAGGCAGAGGGCAGACCTGGCATGTAGTCATGCAAATTAAAAACACTGGATAGAGAAAACAGCATGATGGAGTGTGAATTGGCATTTTATTACAGTTCTTCATCTGCACTGTGATGATCACTGTGTTCTGTTGCTTTTTCTTTTCTTTCTTTTTTTTGAGACAGTGTCTTGCTCCGTCTCCCAGCCTAGAGTGCAGTGGCACAATCCCAGCTCACTGCAACCTCCACCTCCCAGGCTCAAGTGATTCTTGTGCCCTACCCTCCCAAGTAGCTGGAATTACAGGTGTGCACCACCACACCCAGCTAATTTTTGTGTTTTTACTAGAGACGGGGTTTCACCATGTTGGCCAGGCTGGTCTCGAACTGCTGGCCTCAAGTGATCCACCCACCTCAGCCTCCCAAAGTACTGGGATTACAGGCGTGAGCCACTGTGCCTGGCCCATTCTGTTGCCTTTTACAGCCTACTTGGCACCCCTGTAACAGTGAGCATATCCGGTGCTCAGATCTTGGTTTCTAATTAGTATTCTCCAATAAAAGGAACCAGGGCTCCATGGAGAAATGGTTGATTCTAGGGAGCCTGTACAGGATGAGCCTGGGGCACCCTGTTGCACCAGAAAGTAAGGATACACCAATAAAGAAGAAAAGAGAAGACATGGGGCCTGTCCAAATGACACAGGAGCCAGCCTGAAAGAACTCCCAGTGGCCAAAGCTGGAATGATTTGAACAGAATAAATAGTATTGGATTATAACCCAACAAATAAAAATCCACGGTTCTGTAATGATTAGACTATCGAATAAATTAAAAATGGGGAAAAAGGCTGAACCTTCTTTACAGAATTCCAACTACTATTAATAAAAATAGAAGGGGCTGGGCACAGTGGCTCATGCCTGTAATCCTAGCATTTTGGGAAGCCAAGGCAGGAGGAGCGCTTGAGCCCAGGAGTTCAAGACCAGCCTAGGCAACAAAGTGATACCCTGTCCCTAAAAAATAAATTTTTGTTTTGTTTTGTTTTGAGATGGAGTCTCACTCTGTCACCCAGGCTAGAGTGCAGTGGCACAATCTCGGCTCACTGCAACCTCTGCCTCTCAGGGTCAGGCCCTTCTCCTGCCTCAGCCTCCCAAATAGCTGGGATTACAGTGGTGCGCTACCATGCCTGGCTAATTTTTGTATTTTTAGTAGAGACGGGGTTTCACCATGTTGACCAGGCTGGTCTCGAACTCCTGACCTCGTGATTCACCCACCTTGGCCTCTCAAAGTGCTGGGATTACTGGCGTAAGCCACCATGCTTGGCCAACACTTTTTAAAAAGTAGAAAGAACGAGGAAAATAGAAAATTCTTGTGACAACCGTAGTAACTACTGCAGGCAGAATTCATTCATGGATGCCAAAGTGAATGGGCAAAATCTTAAAGAGAAACATGATCTCTGCATAACTTCAAAGTATCTTCCCCAAAATATCAATCACTATGGTGGCTGTAATTCTCATCCACAAATTTCTTTCAGGTGGTAGCCCTTAATTCCTTGGCTTTGAGTGTGGGCTGTCCTTAGTGACTTTCTTCTAAAGAATGGAGAAAGGGGGGCTGGGCGTGGTGGCTCAAGCCTGTAATCCCAGCACTTTGGGAGGCCGAGACGGGCGGATCACGAGGTCAGGAGATTGAGACCATCCTGGC
>NW_012103232.1:430934-449169 GCF_000951045.1 Mandrillus leucophaeus
GCGACAGAGCGAGACTCTGTCTCAAAAAAAAAAAAAAAAAAGAATGGAGAAAGGGGACCGGGCATGGTGGCTCACACCTGTAATCTTAGCACCTTGGGAGGCTGAGGCAGAAGGATTGCTTGACCCAGGAGTTCGAGACCAGCCTGGGCTACATAGTGAGACCCCCAGTCTCTACAAAAATTTAAAAATTAGCTGGGCATGGTGTTGTAGATCTATAATCCCAGCCGCCAGGGAGGCTGAGGTAGGAGGATCCCTTGAGCCTGGGAGTTCAGGGTTGTAGCTGAGCTATGATCTCACCATTGCACTCCAACCTGAGCAACAAAGTGAGACCCTGTCTCAAAAAAAATAGAAAAAGGGAAAAATGGTAACTCAAACCAAGTGGTCAAGGTTAGCTTCACCAGTAATAAGAGATACTGTTACCACATACCCCTTACGTGATGCAGAAAGAGCATATCCGGGCCAGGCACGGTGGCTCACGCCTGTAATCCCAGCACTTTGAAAGGCCAAGGCGGGCGGATCACGAGGTCAGGAGATCGAGACCATCTTGGCCAACATGATGGTGAAACTCTGTCTCTACTAAAAATACAAAAAATTAGCCAAGCATGGTGACAGGTGCCTGTAGTCCCAGCTGCTCGGGAGACTAAGGCAGGAGAATGGTGTGAACCCAGGAGGTGGAGCTTGCAGTGAGCCAAAATCGTGCCACCGCACTCCAGCCTGGGCAACACAGTGAGACTCGATCTCAGAACAAAAGAGCACATCCACTCTATGGAGTTCTCCCCCAAATCCTGTAACCCTGGTCTAATCGTGGGCAAGCATCAGACAAACCTAAATTAGGGAACATTCAACAAAATAACTGTTCTTCAAAAGTGTCAAAGTCACAAAAGACATTGACAGACTGAGGAGTCACCACATATTGGAGGGGAGTAGGAGACACAGAGATTAAATGCCATCTGGTGTCCTGGGTTGGATGCTGAAACAGAAGAGGGGCACGTGTGGGAGGCATGGAAAATCCAGATGAAGTCTGAAGTTTAGGTAATAGGATTATATCACTATCTGACTCAGTTTTGACACATCAGCCTGGTTACTGCAGGTGTTAAAATCCAGGGAAGCTGGGTGAAGGGTATATGGGAGCTCTGTGCTGTCTTCGCCACTCTGTAAGTCTGAAATCATTTCAAAAGAAAATGATTGAAAGTTGCTAGTATTCTCTCTCTGTTGCTGCACCTTATCTGTGGAAACCTTCTTGTTTCAGGGATGATGCAGTGTGTGATTGCAGTCGCAGACAAAGTATTCGATGCCTTCCTGAACATGATGGCAGATAAAGTAAGCCTCTCCTGCATGAATGCGTCTGTCTGCTGGAGGCACCTGGGGCACTGCTGTACCTGTTTCTTTTGCATCTCTAGGCCAAGACCAAGGAGAACGAGGAGGAGCTGGAGCGGCACGCTCAGTTCCTGTTGGTGAACTTTAACCACATTCACAAGAGGATAAGGAGGGTGGCAGACAAGTATCTGTCTGGTCTGGTGGATAAGTAAGCTCATTTTCCTGCTAACGTTTTGTGTGTATGTTTATATACTTCTGTGATTTCAAATGCCGGGAAAAATCATCCTTGTATTATTAGCCTAGGAAAAAATGGAGTCAGAATGAAAACTCTTTAAGGCAATGCAGCCTCCCTCCAATGTCAGTGAGTTTGCTGCAGTGTCTGAATTTTGGTCCAGAAACTTCTGTTCATTCTGAGCTGTTAATGTTACTTACAGCACGTTTGCTGGGTGCCACATCACTGTGTCTCTCAATCCCACCCACCCTGGCAAGACCTGGTGCACCATCTTCTAGCCCAGGGCCCAGCCTGAGGTCTCCTGGTAGAATCAGTATCTTTGGGCTTCTCAGGAACAAAAGCCCACACAGCCCCTTCTCTGCTATACACTCTTTGTGCTGGAAGCCAAAACAGACCTTCTTGGGACATGTCCCCACACTGATGAGAACTCTCAGAGGTGGGCTGGGCCAGCTTCTCCAAGGTGAGAAGGCCAGAGGCAGCAAAACACCCACACGGAGGCTGCCTGCGGCTCCTCAGAGGTATCCAGCGGTTCTGGAGCCTGTTGCAGATGCTGTGTGCCTGGTCCAGGCAGCGGCACCATCAAGGGTAGTCAGGAGCCAGCCAAGGGTCATGAAAATGAGTCCAGCACACACGTGGTGTGTGTCTGAGCTGGGCCTCCTGAGCAGTGGGCCACTGGTGGGTCACAGCTGTGCAGAGACACCTCTCCTTCAGCCCTGGGGCCATCAGAGCCCATGGCCTGTCTTACCCCAGGGTGTCAGATAGATACTGCTGTTTTCTCCATTATGTGAGAAATAATGGAGAACGCTGGTCAGAAACTAAGAGGATTGCTTTGGGAAGTGAGGGGTGTCCTGGCCAGTGCATAACCAAGGCAGTTGGTGTCAGGTTTATAGCAGGTCACTTGGGACATGTCTGGCCTTAAGAAGTGGGTCTGGCAGGGGCCTGGGGAGCCTTTCTGACCAGGCACTGCTCACCTTGCTGCAGTGAGCCTGAGGAGGCAAGGCATCCTGCTGCAAAGGCCTCCCGACCTCCCCCTTCAGCTGGCCTGCAGCAGGTATGGGCTCTGACTGGCAGCTGAGGGGGTTCCTAAGCGCAGACCTTCCTTGGAGGTTTGGCTCTTGGTCCTGAGAGCTGGCTCTTGGTGCAGGTTTCCCCACTTGCTCTGGAGCGGGACTGTGCTGAAGACCATGCTGGACATCCTGCAGACCCTGTCACTGTCCCTGAGCGCTGTGAGTGTCCCCAGGAGACCTAGGGCCCAAACACTACCAGCACTACCACCACCCCGCCAGCCCTGTCCGCCCTGTGTTGTGGCTTGCTTCTCTGACAATAAGCCTGAACCTAATTAATGCTACAGGTGTCGAGTTGGGGGTGAGGGGGCCCAAATTCACCTGGTGTTTTGCAGTAAGTTGCATCAAGTATGGAGGCCTGTCACAGACAGACAGTTGGTGGGAAGGGGTGGCCCATGTGCTTGCTAGTGGCAACTTGGGGAAGGCAGTTTGCAAGACGGAGTCTCGCTGTACTTGCAGGATATTCACAAGGACCAGCCTTACTATGACATCCCTGACGCCCCCTATCGGATCACGGTTCCTGACACATACGAAGCCCGTGAGGTAGGCCTGACACGATCCCCTGCATTAAGGGCCATCTTTACCACAGTTCCCTGAATATGTCCACAAGGTGGTCATCCTGCATGAGCTCACCCAGTCCCCAGCAATTTGAGGTGTGGGTGGTACTGGCCACATCCCCCAGTGAGGAGACCAAGCCAGTGAGGAGACCAGGCCCCATCGTGTGCAAGGGGAGCTGGCTGCCCCCAGGTTGCTCTGTCTTCCAAGTCCAGCTCTCCCACCTCAGCCATATTGACTCAGCTGTGTCCTCAGTTTAGCTGCCAAAGAGGTCTTCAGCTACCAGCCAGTTTATAGCCTCAAGTCTGCATCGCACAAGCATGATTTTCAGGTGGACTTCACTTCTGTGAGGTGCACTGACATTTTATTATTGTGGTAATAGGGGAACATGCCTTTGACTTGTGCTATCCCATGGGGAAACTGGCAGAATAAATCACTCCAAAAGAGGAGGATATACTGGGTCTCTCCTCTCCCCAACTCGGTCTCAGAGCCCTCACTGTGGCAAGACTGAAACTCAGCTCACAGCTCCTTCAGCCTGGGCTGAGTCATATCCTACCTCTGGACCTCCCTTCCAGACCAGCTGTCAATGGCGAGTTTCCCACAGAGTGGTGTGGCACCAAAGAGAATTTTGCCACCCAGAGCCTGCCCTTCCGTCCAGTCCCAGACCCAGGACACAAGTTGCACAGTGGCTCTGTGACATGTTACTCATGTAGATTCTGCCACAAACCTTGTGCCGGAATTACAGACCACAGTGTGTGTGGGCTTCCTGGCCCCAGGCGCCCTGAGGTTCAAACTTAGTGACTGTGCTAGTCTCTTGGGTTGCTGTAGCAAAAGACAATGGACTGGGCAGCTTTAAAGGACAGACATTTATTGTCTTACAGTTCTGAGGGCCGAAGTGTAAAATCAAAGTGTCCGCAGAACTGGTTTCTGCGGAGACCTCTCCTTAGCTTGTGAATGGCAGCCTTCTCCCTATGTCCTTACGTGTTCTTCCCTCTGTGCACACCCTCCTCGCTGCTCCAGTATTTCTGTGGGTCCAGATTTCCCCTCCACACATGTAAGGAAGGATACTGTCCAGATTGGATCAGGACCTACCCTGTTGGCCTTTTAATTGAATCACCTCTTTAAAGCCCTGTCTCCAAATGAGTTCTGCTCTGAGGTACTGGTACCAGTTAAGGCGCATCATAGGGATTTGGGGAGACACAGTTCAGCCCATGACAGTCACTACAGCAGCTCAGATGAAACGACTTTGGGTTGTTGAGAAGCAACTTCACCCTCTTTCAGAGCATTGTGAAGGACTTCGCTGCACGCTGTGGGATGATCCTGCAGGAGGCCATGAAGTGGGCACCTACCGTCACCAAGTCCCACCTGCAGGTACTTTCTTGAAATCATCAAACTGCAGTCTCCATAAGCTCCTTCAAGCTCCCCAAAAAGCTTTACAGAGACACAGATAACTCAAAATCCAAATAGCACTGGTGTGAATGGAGACCGAAAACATCAGTCTAGGGCCTGAGAATAATAGATGCCTCAGAGGCTGCTCTGTGTTAGGAGCGCCTGTGGGATGAGTGCTGGCCAGAGCACAAGGAGGGCATCTGACGGCTCATACCAGGTGAGGTGGCAGGACTGTGGCAGGACTTGGGAGCTGCTCACAAGAGAGCACGGGCTGGTGTGGTGGATGTGGGAGGCTGCCAGATGGCAGCATCTCTAAGGGCCAAGTGCATTGTTGGCACCTATGCCCAAAGGCGGGGGCCTGACCAAGGCTGGTGGAGCAGAGGCAGAGTTGGGGACTTGTGTCCCAGTGAAGCTCCACATAAGCTGCACATGGAGGTGCATGGGAGTCTCAGACAAAAACACGGGCTTGGAAACTCAGATGACCACGAGGTAAACCATGTAATGCCACAGGGTGTGAGAGGAAATAATTGCCTTAAAAGGAATCAAAGATGAGAAAAATACCTCTAGAAAGAATCTGTGTTAACAGAGAGTGGTTGTGCTGAGAGGAGCTGCTTGTGAGGTTGACCTTGGCAGCACTTTAAAGATGAAACAAGTTCAAAAGTGTTTCTGGTTGTGGAATCCAGGAAGGATAGAGCAGCCAGCTCCAAGAGCCCTGGGAGCTGTGTGGAAGCGCAGTGGCAAGAAATGATTTCCCTTTGTTCATTTACAGCAAAAGGGCCTCAGGTCGCAAGGCTATCTGTCGTCTGAAAAGGGGAGGCCCCCTCTGATGCCTAGAAAGTTTAAGTGGACAAAAAAAGCAGCTGATAGAGCTTTTTACTGTCTCAGGCATGTCTGGCCTAAGAAGGAAATGGAAAATGAAAAGGCTTGAAGCGGTCTTGATTTTTCCACCAGGTGTCCCCTTGGCATGCCCCTGGCCTGCCCTTTCATATCCCCTGCAGTGTGCTTACTCCCCACCCTCCATGCCCAGCCTCAGCCTTCCCCAAATCTGCCCTCTCCTCCACCCACCAGAGTAGTCTGCTTTTAATAGGATAGCTGGTCAGTGTGCTTCCCTTTTAAACTTGATCATTAGTCACTTTTCATCACCATGGTGTCCAAGGATGGGTTTCTGAGGCTCCAGGAGTCCCCCAAAACCATTGAGACAATTCTGGATGTACATGCTCCTGTACATTCTTCTTATGGGAATCAATTGGTTCACGCCTGTAAACACCTTTGCATGGTCCTGGAGGCCTTTCCCGCCTGGCTTGCATCTGGCCCAGGCTTGCCCCCACCCTTGAGACCCTTGTCCTTGGTACTCCTGCAGTGCTGAGCCCCCTGTGGTCCCCAGAGCAGGAGGCCTCCCTCACACCTCTGGGCTCTGCCAGGTATCCCATTGCCCAGCACCCTTCTCCCACTGGGTGACCAGGTGGACACAGGTGTTGTTCTTTGTTCCTGCTGTCCAGCTCACCCAGGCCGGGCTGCCAGGATACTGCAGTAGGAGAACCGAGGCTCCACACCACGCTACCTGTCTGTTGACCACAAGGCCAAGGCTTTGTGGCTTATTTGCCTTATTTACCACAGCAGATGCTCAGCAAGGATATGCTGAAAGAATAAGTGGCCCTCCCCCGTTGACGGTACAACACCACAGTGACTGCATGACTGCCGCTTGGGGAATTGGCCTCGTCCTCAGTCAGATGAGCAGTAGCTGATCAGAGAGGGGCTTTGACTTACTGACAGTCCCACAGCTAGCTAGGGAGGGGCAGACCCAGGACAGAAACCCAGTGTTTGGTCCATTAGCCCACACCTTAATTTATAAAGTTTTATTTTCCCCTTTAAATGAAATAGCAAGGCCAGGCACAGTGGCTCATGCTGGTAATCCTGACATTTTGGGATGCTGAGGCGGGAGAATCGCTTGAGCCCAGGAATTCAAGACCAACCTAAGCAATATAGTGAGACACCATCTCTACAAAAAATTACAAAATTAGCCAAGCTTGTTGGTGTGTCCCAGCTACTTGGGAAGCTGAGGTGGGAGGATAGCTTGAGCCTAAGAGGTCAAGGCTGCCATGAGCCATAATCATGCCACCACACTCCAGCCTGGGTGACAGAGCGAGAAGACCCTGCCTCTAAAAAATAACTGAAACCCCATGTGTTTTTCCTATTTCAGGAATATCTGAACAAACATCAGAACTGGGTGTCAGGACTGTCCCAGCACACGGGACTGGCCATGGCCACTGAGAGCATCCTTCACTTTGCTGGCTACAACAAGCAGAACACAACTCTCGGGGTATGTGCGAGCCTTCTGGAGAGCAGTGACCCTTAGACCATAGGAGCCACAGTGCAGGGGAAGGCCTAGAGCTGTCGCTTTTCATGACATGCACCGAGTACATGCAGGGTGCTGTGGATGTCTGTTGACAATGGTAGTCGTGCAAGCCTCACCCTAGCCCAAAGAAGAGGTGGCCATTGAAATGAGTGTTTCCTTACCGTGCTTTTTTTTTTTTTTAATATATGGACTTATGGGGATCAGCGCTTGATATGACAATGATCAGTTTTTTATTTGAATGTCCCCATGCGAGAGGATGGAAACAGAGCTCTGCTGGACACAGGCAGTGCGATGCCACAGTTACGCTTATCTGGAGCATGTACTGGACTCCTGAACAGTTCTGTTTTCTGCAGGTGCTGAACTGCACATGAATGCCTTCAGCTTCTTGTCCTGCTAGAGATTAATCTAGAGGACAGAGGGTTCACACAGCAATACTTTCTGAGTTAAATTAGAGCTTAGAGTTAAATAGGATTAAAGCAGGCAGTTCCACCTGGCCATGTGACTGGGGCTGATCACGGAGATTCTGTTGGTTAATCTGAATCTAGAGCCTGGCCATGTGTTCTTCCCAGCTCTCTCCGAATGGAGTGTGGGATGGGATATGTGGAGGTGCAGAGGCTGAGCACCCAGGAGGAAAGGTGACAGGCCTCCCCTGGGATACCAACAGGAGAGAGGGGCCTGAGTGCCCTCTGGCCTTTCTGGGGCCTGAAGCTGTGCCAGAGAAGGCTGGTGTCTTCTCGCCTCATTTTGCTATCAGGACACTTCCCTCGAGGTCACTGCACTATCTCTAAAGACACTAGCCTAGCAAACATGGTCGAGCGGGTCCAGCCTGCACCTGCAGGGTCACCCGCCCCAGGCCTCCTACTCTGATGGGGCACCAGGTATCAGTGCGCTGACCTGGGTGTCTCTGCCACTGGGTGGCCACAGAGACCAGAGGTGGAACTCATTGACTGTAAGTGTTTATGACAGTCATAAGCCTTTTCCTTTTTGGGGGTGGTAGGAGCAAAACTTTATTACATAAAATAGAATATGTGTTCCCATTTGTAAGCCTCTTCTAGACTCTGACCAGCTGATTTGTGAAAAATCTGTTTTGCCTAAAGGATTTTGTTCTTTTTCCCCAGAAAATTCGATATGTTAGATTTTCTCTAACTTATTTTTTTAAATATTTAAACGTTAATTTTGGGGCCGGGCACGGTTGGCTCACGCCTGTAATCCCAAGGCAGGCGGATCACGAGGTCAGGAGATTGAGACCAGCCTGGCCAACACGGTGAAACCCCATCTCTACTAAAAATATAAAAAATTATCTGGGCATGGTGGCGGGCATCTGTAGTCCCAGCTGGGCAGGAGAATGGTGTGAATTTATTTTATTTTATTTTATTTTTGTTTTCCAAGACAGAGTCTCGCTATGTCGCCCAGGCTGGAGTGCAGGTGGCACCATCTCGGCTCACTGCAACCTCCACCTCCCTGGTTCAAGCAATTCTCCTGCCTTAGCCTCCCAAGTAGCTGGGACTACAGGTGTGCGCCACCATGTCCAGCTAATTTTTCTGTTTTTAGTAGAGATGGGGTCTCACCATGTTGGCCAGGCTGGTCTTGAACTTCTGACCTCAAGTGATCTGCCTACCTCGGCCTCCCAGTGCTGGGATTACAGGCGTGAACCACTGTGCCTGGGCCCCTACTGGCTATTTTGAAATGTACAAACGATGAATGTTAACTGGAATCACCCTACTGCTCTGTCAGGTTTTCCCTTTCTGTTGCTAAACAGGAAAGGGTTGTGCTGGAAATCCTAAGGTACCCTGCCCCTGGAAAGCACAGGGAGAGGGCAGCTTCCACCACCCCTGACTGACATCGCCCCTCACACAGCATTCGGAGGGGAAGAGTGATCTCTGGAGGGCAGTTTCAGAAGTATGATTTCAGGCTGGTAGGACCAAAGAACCGAGTCAACACTCCTCTGCAGTGCAGGGCACTCTTGCAGCAGCTCTTGGCAATCACCTGCTCTTCTCTTGTCTGGTTCATTGGGCAGTGAGGAGCGATGGTGGAAGGGAGGGAGCTGGCCTGCACTGCCCACCAGGTGCTGTTTGCCATGCCGGGATGTTGTGTGTGTCATTATGTTGAACCTGTAACAACATTGTGAGAGGGCCACTCTTATGCCCACTTTACAGATGAGCACATTGAGGCTCAGAGACGTTGACTTCCCAGGGTCTCACAGCTGATCAGTATCAGAGCCAAGCTCTAACTCAGTCCTGCTTGGTGCCAAAGACCATATTGTTTCCAGAAAATGTAAAGCAGTTTTACATGATCTATTTTTTTTTTTAAATAAACCAGTTTAATAATTTCATGAGAAAAATCACTTATTTTTGTTCTTGTTTGCATTTTGATGTTCCCCAACATCTATGTTTTCTTCTCCTGGTCCTCTTTCTCCACACCACGTCCCCTCAAAAAAAATCCCTCTAAACTCAAAACAGTTGAGAAGCTCACTTTCCCCATTAGTACTAATGCTAAAGGGAAATGCAAAAGGAGGTCCTTTTCAATGCACACTGTACTCTGCAGTGACCGTAGATGAACAGGAACTAAAAGGTGTGGGTTAGGAAGCTGGGTCACTGAGGCCCTGGGGCTGGGAAGCTGAGGCTGAAGCAGAGAGAGTGGCTAGAGGGGTGGAGGGGGTGGGTGGTAGTTTTCAAATATTTTTCTCCCATTCTGTGGGTTGCCTTTGTATTCAAGGTGTACCCTGTTCTGTCTCTTCCCATTAGACTGAGGAGCAGCCAGCAGATGTTTAAGAGCCTGCTGGCCTTGGCTCTCCCCTTCAGCCCCTTTACAGTCTGTAAGTGACATTTATAAGCTGCCCACACAACTCTCAAGGAGATGGCTGTGGATGCTTTCATGGCGTTTCCATCGCAGGTGACAATTACTCTCACAATCTAGCGATTCTTTCTCTTGCAAAGGCCTACCAGTAGCAGCAACTGCCTTTCAGAGACATTTCTTCTGTATTATTTTTTTAAAATTTCTTATGGAACATATCAAACTGCTGGGTATTCTGAAATATTTTGCTTTATTAACTTGCCAGCAGTGAAGATTTTTATTAATAGTAACCCCCAGATCCGAATGTGACTTCTTAATTGGGTTTAGGCTTAGCCATGGTAAACATGAGAAAAGGATAATATTACCATAGTCTAAAATAATTGTTATTTGTCTGTAGGCAACTCAGCTAACCGAGCGCCCGGCCTGTGTGAAGAAAGACTACTCCAACTTCATGGCGTCCCTGAATTTGCGCAACCGCTACGCAGGCGAGGTACTTCTTTTCTCTTGTCCTTGCGTCCTAGGTCCTTTAAAGTGTCCTCTTGTTTTGATGCCTGTTGACTGCTTCCTAGTGGAAAATGAACAGAGGGTCCGGGTGATGTGGAATTCATACATTTTAGGAGGATTTAAAGGGCACATTTTACATTTTAGGAGGATCCTTTGCAGGGTCCAGCCCCGCTGGGTCGATGGGTTTTTCTCCCCGTGTGTGGAGACAAGAAATTGTAGAAATAAAGACACAAGACAAAGAAATAAAAGAAAAGGCAGCTGGGCCCAGGGGACCACTACCACCAAGACGCGGAGACCGGTAGTGGCCCGAATGCCAGGCCCCGCTGTTATTTATTGGATACAAGACAAAGGGGCACGGTAAGGAGTGTGAGCCATCTCCAGTGATAGGTAAGGTCATGTGGGTCACATGTCCATTGGACAGGGGGCCCTTCCCTGCCTGGCAACCAAGGCAGAGAGAGAGAGGGAGAAAGAGAGAGACACCTTACGCCATTATTTCTGCATATCTGAGACTTTTAGTACTTTCATTAATTTTGCTACTGCTATCTAGAAGGCAGAGCCAGGTGTACAGGATGGAACATGAAGGCGGACCGGGAGCGTGACCGCTGAAGCACAGCATCACAGGGAGACGGTTAGACCTCCAAATAACTGTGAGTGGGCCTGACTGATGTCAGGCCCTCCACAAGAGGTGGAGGAGTAGAGTCTTCTCTAAACTCCCCCGGGGAAAGGGGGACTGCCTTTCTCCGTCTGCTAAGTAGTGGGTGTTTTTCTAGGCACTGATGCTACCGCTAGACCACGGTCCGCTTGGCAACAGGCATCTTCCCAGGCGCTGACGTTACCACTAGACCAAGGAGCCCTCTGGTGGCCCTGTCCAGGCATAACAACTCTTGTCTTCTGGTCACTTCTCACTGCGTCCTTTCAGCTTCTATCACTTTATGGCCTGGTTTCTCCTAGGTTACAATTGTAGAGCGAGGATTATTATAATATTGGAATAAAGAGTAATTGCTACAAAGTAATGATTAATGATATTCATATATAATCATATCTATGGTCTATATCTAGTATAACTATTCTTATCTTACATATTTTATTATACTGGAACAGCTTGTGCCCTCGGTCTCTTGCCTCGACACCTGGGTGGCTTGCCTCCTACAATCCTTGGCACATTCCAGAGTGTTTATGACAGTTACTTATTTTTTCCACAAGAGGGTAACTCTGTGCACACTCTGGCTACACTGAATGAAGCTTTTTAATTTTTCTGGCTTTTTTTAAAAGCAGTAACAAACATTTATGTGCCATAGGCTCTTGGGTACTTGGTGAGATTTATGTAATATTATTCCAGTTTTATAAATAAACGGAGGTTCCCAAGATTAAGTAACTTGCCAGAGTCACACAAGTGGAGTGTGGTCTGGAACCACATCTTCCAACTCCACATCATGGGCTTTCACCCACCACGCCACAGTTTATTCCAGCCTGACCAGTGGCATCACATCTCTGGTCCTCCATTTCCTGCTCCATAAACTCAGAAGCTAGTCTACACCATTTCTTTTTTGTTTGTTTGTTTTTGTTTTTGTTTTTGAGACGGAGTCTTGCACTGTCGCCCAGGCTGGAGTGCAGTGGTGTGATGTCAGCTCACTGCAAGCTCCGCCTCCCGAGTTCATGCCATTCTCCTGCCTCAGCCTCCCAAGTAGCTTGGACTACAGGCACCCAC
The DNA here is from genome assembly GCF_000951045.1 of Mandrillus leucophaeus. Taxonomy (NCBI): domain Eukaryota; kingdom Metazoa; phylum Chordata; class Mammalia; order Primates; family Cercopithecidae; genus Mandrillus; species Mandrillus leucophaeus. The sequence continues at coordinate 442,853 of NW_012103232.1, forward strand.
CACCACGCCTGGCTAATTTTTTGTATTTTTAGTGGAGATGGGGTTTCACTGTGTTAGCCAGGCTAGTCTCAATCTCCTGACCTCGTGATCCACCCGCCTCAGCCTCCCAAACTGCTGGGATTGCAGGTGTGAGCCACAGCACGTGGCCTAGTCTATACCATTTCTAAGCTCCCTGGCGACTCTGAAAGTCCATCAGTTGCCTGGTCTGAGTGGGGGTTCACTCCCTCTGAGCACTCTGTCACTTGTATGTTCTTTTCTCTGGAAAAAAAGTTATATTTGACTTTAAAAATAGGTAGGTTGGCCAAGCACAGTGCCTCACGCCAGTAATCCTAGCACTTTGGGAAGCCAAGACAGGAGGATCACCTGCGCCCAGGAGTTCAAGGATGCGGTGAACTATGATCGTACCACTGTACTCCAGCCTGGGCAACAGAGCAAGACTCTGTCTCAAAGAAAAAATTATTAATAATAGTAAGGAGGGGCCGGGCGCGGTGGCTCAAGCCTGTAATCCCAGCACTTTGGGAGGCCGAGACGGGCGGATCACGAGGTGAGGAGATCGAGACCATCCTGGCTAACACGGTGAAACCCCGTCTCTACTAAAAAAAAATACAAAAAACTAGCCGGGCGAGGTGGCGGGCGCCTGTAGTCCCAGCTACTCGGGAGGCTGAGGCAGGAGAATGGCGTAAACCCGGGAGGTGGAGCTTGCAGTGAGCCGAGATCACGCCACTGCACTCCAGCCTGGGTGACAGAGCAAGACTCCGTCTCAAAAAAAAAAAAAAATAATAATAATAATAATAATAATAGTAAGGAGGGCTGGGCATGGCTGCTCACGCCTGTAGTCCCAGCAATTTGGGAGGCCAAGGCGGGTGGATTACTTGAGGTCAGGAGTTCGAGACCAGCCTGGCCAACATGGTGAAACCCTGTCTCTACTAAAATACAGAAATTAGACGGGCATGGTGGTGCATGCCTGTAATCCAGCTGCTTGGGAGGCTGAGGTGGGAGGATCACTTGAACCCAGGAGGCGGAGGTTGCAGTGAGTCAAGACCATGCCACTGCACTCTAGCCTGGGCATCAGAGCGAGGCTCCCTCTCTCAAAAAATAATAATATTAATAAGGAGGCTGATCTTGTTGTTTGAGTCATTAATGAGTCTGAGGAAATGTATTTATCCAGTTCACATTCATGCAGTCTCACCGTGGGTCAGACCCCGGGCTCACTGCTGGGTACAAAGATGAGGGACGAGATTCCCACCCCTGGGGAACATCTGCAGTGGTGGCACCACCAACTTGCATTTCTAGAGGAGCTATTCTTTTAGAAGAAAGCTGTGATCAGTAGTAGCATCATTGAAATGAGCCTGTCTCTCTGCATGCATGAGCTCCACTTTGGGGCAGTGAGGCACCCACTGTTGCCACCACAAGTGTGATCTGGTAGCTTCCAGGACCTCACCCACATTGCCTGGCTTCTATGCATAGTTGTTGATGAGAATGTTTTTGCAGGTGTATGGAATGATTCGGTTCTCAGGCACCACAGGCCAGATGTCTGACCTGAACAAAATGATGGTCCAGGATCTACATTCAGCGTTAGACCGCAGTCATCCTCAGCACTACACGCAGGCCATGTTCAAGCTGACTGCAATGCTCATTAGCAGCAAAGGTAACTCACGGAAGCACCGTGGAATTCTGGGCTTATTTCTAAATGAATGCTGGACTTCATGACCCATAGTCAGCTGGAGTCCTGGCAGGAGAAGGAGCAGGAGCTCCCTCAGTAGAGGAGTTATCTCTCATGAGTGGAAAGTCAATAAAAGGCCATTGTTGGCCCCAGCTGGTCAACTCTCGTTGGCCTATGGAAGCTGTGTTGGAGGCCTTTGACTGAGGTGTGTTCGGTTCCAGATTGTGACCCGCAGCTCCTTCATCATCTTTGCTGGGGTCCCCTCCGGATGTTCAACGAGCATGGCATGGAGACAGCCCTGGCCTGCTGGGAATGGCTGCTGGCCGGCAAGGATGGAGTAGAAGTGCCGGTAGGACCCTGACCTTGGGGTGGCACTGAGGATGGGATGGGATAAGAGACGGGAAGAGCCTTCCCTGGTGCCGCCACCGCCAAGCATGGAGACACTGGGCAAGCCCCTCACCTTCTCAAGCCTCAGTCTCCTTATAGATTCTGTTATTATATGTGACAGTCACGGAAAATAGAACATATGTTAACAGCATCCCATTGGTACCGAGAAGCCGTTATCTACCAAAACCTCGGTAGGGGGAGCCATTTCCCTACTGAAATTGGAAGATGCAGCTTCTTGAACACCTGTTAACTTTGAATCTGATTGGGAGCAGTTGTGTTTGTCCACAGGAACGTTTTTTTTGACCTAATCGGGATCAGCCCCTTTTCCCTGCATCTGTATTTCTGGAGTTGCTACTGCAGGGGGCCCACAAGGAAGTTTATACTTACCTTTCAGCTGATTAGATAAATGCTTAAGAACAATTTTATTTTTCAAAGATCCTGTTAACTGTCAGGGTAACAGGGAATTTGACATGTTTTCTTTCTGTGTTTCTTAGGATCAGTTGAAATGAGTGGTCAAAAAGGGGGATTTTGATTTTCTTGTTTCCTCAGGAAAGTTGGACTATTTCCAAAAACGGAATTAAGATTTTCCAGGCTGGTGGCGGTGGCGGTGGCAGTGATGATAATACCTCACATTTGCCTGATATTTTATAACCTTGTGGGGTTTGTGTGCATCACATCATTCAGCGTTCTTAGGAAACATTTTGGTCCAGTGGGCACCTGGGGGAGGTTATCTAGTGAGGGGGACACCTGTGAAGTCAGGGAGGGTTCTGGGTTCTCAGCCTGATCAGCCTGCTTCCATCAAAGATGTGCAGAAGGGCCTGTGGAAGTCACACTTCAGCCTGTAGGGCTCTGACTCCCGGGCAGGGCTCCTCACCTGCGTGGTGGGCATCATAACAAGAACACCTGCATCCTAGTGAGCTGTCGGTAAATGACAACTGGAGCAGCCACAGCAGTTATAGTTCTTGCCAGGGAGAGGATTCTGCAGAGACGGCTGTATACCGTTGCCACTGTAGACACCCCCTGCCATTATGACACCCAGTTTCTCCCTCCAATTCCCTGTGTCCTGTTTTCATATTTTACTGCTATATGCATTAGATCTTATAATGTTGTTTTTGTTCAAAAAAAGTCAAAAGTCTTTCAAAGAAATTAAGAAGAGGTTTTGTTACAGCTTTATAAATTTATCCAAATGTTTTTCATCACTCACACTTTTCCAGTCTTCCTGTGATCTCCTCTGCACGTGTAATTTTCTTTAACATTTCCGGTAATGCAGGTCTGCTAGAAATAAATTCTCTCATCTTAGTTCACCTTCATTTTTGACGCATGTGGATTATTTTTTCTAGGCCCAGGATTCTAGGTTGATAGTTTTTTATTTTATTGTTTTTAGCATTTCAAATATACCTTCTGTTGTCTTGCATTGTTTCTGGAGAGAAGTCAACAGTCTTTCTGTTTCTCAGTACAGCCAGCCCTCCTTATCCATGGGTTCCACATCTTGGAACCAGTTCCCCTGAGGATACCAAGGGATGACTGTATATGTTATTGTTTTTCTTTTGGCTACTTGTTGGATGTTTCTCTTTATCTTTCATTTTTAGTAGTTTGACTGTGTGTGATTTTCATTGTATTTATCCTGTTGGAATTCATTGAGCTTCTTAATTTTAGGGATTTAGGATTTTCATCAAACTTGGAAATCTTTAGGTCAATATTTATTTGTCATTTCTTTTTCTTTTCCTTTTTTCTTTTCTTTTTTTTTTTTTTTTTTGAAATGGAGTCTCGCTCTTTCGCCCAGGCTGGAGTGCAGTGGCGCTATCTCGGCTCACCTTGCTGCAAGCTCCACCTCCCAGATTCATGCCATTCTCCTGCCTCAGCCTCCTGAGTAGCTGGGACTACAGGCGCCCGCCACCATGCCCAGCTAATTTTTTATATTTTTAGTAGAGACGGGCTTTCACCATGTTAGCCAGGATGGTCTCGATCTTCTGACCTTGTGATCTACCCGCCTTGGCCTCCCAGGGTGCTGGGATTACAGGCGTGAGCCACTGCGCCTGGCCTTTTTTTTTTTTTTTTTTTTTGAGATGGGGTCTCACTCTGTCGCCCAGGCTGGAGTACAGTGGCGCAATCTTGGCTCACTGCAACCTCTGCCTCCTGGGTTCAAATGATTCTTCCACCTCAGCCTCCCGAGTAGCTGGGGTTACAGGCACCCGCCATCATGCCTGGCTAATTTTTGTATTTTTGTAGAGACAGGGTTTCACCATGTTGGCCAGGCTGGTCTTGGCTCGTGATCTCAGGTGATCCACCTGCCTCAGCCTCCCAAAGTGCTGGGATTACAGGCATGAGCCACAACGCCCAGTCATTTAATTCTTTTTTATAGTTTGCATTTTCCGCTGAGATTCTCTTACCTTCACCCATTCTTTCCATTATTCTTATAAATCTTTGAGCATATTTATTGTAATTATTTTTGTATCCTTATCTGGTCTGTTCTTGTATTTGAGTCATCTGTGGGTCTGTTTCTTTTGATCTTTTTTCTTCACTGTTTGAAAGTTTTTGTTTCCATACTGGATGTTGTACATTTAAATAAAACTGACAGTTGAGGACTGCTGTATATTTTCCCATAGAGAAGGAGGTCTTTATTTTTTTTTCTATTTTTTTCTTTTTTCTCTCTCTTTTTTTTTTGAAGACACAGTCTCACTATGTTGCCCAGGCTGACCTAAAATTCCTGAGCTCAAGTGATCCTCCTGCCTCAGCCTCCTGACCCAGTAGCTGGAACTAGAGGTGTGTGCCAACACGCCTAGCTGAAGTGTCTTTCTTATGTCTGGTGGCTCCTCCTCCCACTCAGTAGCTGGTCTTGACAGGAAGTATGGGTTCTTCCTGCTTTTTACCCCACTTCCTTTTTTTTTTTTTTTTTTAATTTAAGCAAAATTGGGAAAGATATCTTAAAGGGATTTTTATACAAACCAAATTACTGTTTCGTTTGGGGTCTTTTGGAGTCCAGCTTGCACTTCCTGCCCCTGCCATCTCCAGTGGCTCAGCTGGCCTCAGGTCCCTTCGCCTGTGTCAGGTTTCTCTACCCACTCACACTCACACCTGGCACTGGCCATTCAGGTCCTCACTCCCTGTCTCTGCCACCACAAGGACCTGACCTGTCCAGTTCCCATAGTGCCCAGGGTGGGGGTTTTTAAATTTTTTTCTACTATAAAAGCAATGTCCACTCATGAGGGAAAAAGTGGAAGGTTTGAGTGTAATGAGAGAAATAAGAATCGCCCAACTTCAGAGGCAACCACTGAATCACTGATGTCTTGTCTTGCATTACCAAAGAGATAAAGAGATGTCACACTTGCTGTTTGCATCTCAGTGTGGGGACAGTGGGGAGCCTGACCTCCTTACAGGGGTCTGGGACCTTCATTTCACTGAGAGGGGAAAGGTTCATGATCCTTGTATGGTACTTAAAATTCATGACCCAAAATAAATGGATGTGGGCTGCACTAGGTAGTAACTGATAACTTGCTCTGGTCCTGCCATTTGCCGAGCTTGAGCAGGGCATTATATGTATATCACTCTCTTGTCCATCTAGCCCAGGCCTTGGGGTCTATGCTTACGGTACAGTTTCCCCCACACCCTGAGACTGTCCTCCTCTGGGCTTAGGAGGGCCCCGATCCTGAGAAGTCTTAGCCACACTCACTCTTGTGTGGGCCCAGGGCACCCACCTGCCTGCACACACCTGGCTACACACTGTCTCTTGGTGGGACTCTCCACTTCCCAGGAGAGGACACGTGTGCCCTCCTCTCAGGGTCTTCTGGAAGCCTTGGTTTCACCACAAATTGTGACCGTCAGGACACAGTGCTGCTGTGGTCAGGATTCCTTTTCACATGCTGCTTCAGCCTGAGACCTTGCCGGGCCTTAAGAGTAGGGGCTGCTTGCCCGGGCGCAATGGCTCACGCCTGTAATCCCAGCACTTTGGGAGGCCGAGGCAAGTGGATCACCTGAGGTCGGGAGTTCGAGATCAGCCTGACCAAAATGGAGAAACCCATGTCTACTAAAAATACAAAATTAGGCCGGGCGCGGTGGCTCACACCTGTAATCCCAGCACTTTGGGAGGCCAAGGCAGGCAGATCACGAGGTCAGGAGATCGAGACCATCTTGGCTAACATGGTGAAACCCCGTCTCTACTAAAAATACAAAAAATTAGCTGGGGGAGGTGGCGGGCGCCTGTAGTCCCAGCTACTTGGGAGGCTGAGGCAGGAGAATGGTGTGAATCCGGAACGTGGAGCTTGCAGTA
>NW_012103232.1:449219-481968 GCF_000951045.1 Mandrillus leucophaeus
CACTTTGGGAGGCCAAGGCAGGCAGATCACGAGGTCAGGAGATCGAGACCATCTTGGCTAACATGGTGAAACCCCGTCTCTACTAAAAATACAAAAAATTAGCTGGGGGAGGTGGCGGGCGCCTGTAGTCCCAGCTACTTGGGAGGCTGAGGCAGGAGAATGGTGTGAATCCGGAACGTGGAGCTTGCAGTAAGCTGAGATTGCACCACTGCACTCCAGCCTAGTCGACAGAGCGAGACTCCGTCTCAGAAAAAAAAAGAGTAGGGGCTGCAGCTGTTCCCATTTCACAGGGCAGTGGGGGTGCTCCTGATCACAGGTCAGCCCTCACATTGTGCCTGGGGCTCCGGAGCCCGGATCCGTTCCTCTCCTCTCCACTTCCTTAGTCTAGGTGCCCTTGAACCTCTGGCCTCCCTGTCTGATCCTCAGATAAGAGTGGGTTGAATGAGCCTCCGGGGACCCCTGGGGCAGGGCAGATGGAGTACGGATATCACTAGCAGGTCCCAGGTGGTAGGAGGACAGATCAGCTCAGGGAAAGCTGCTCACAGCCTCCTTCAGAGCACTGGGACTTGAAAGCAACTGTTGTGGGAGCCTAACAGTCCTTCCCAGGGACTTAAGGCCTTTGTAATTTTTGTAGCCCTTTCGTCCTCCAGAATAAAGGGACCTTCTTGAGCCCAGGGCCTTCTCAGCACTGGCATGCCCCAGGGCTCCTCCTTCCTGCCTGGGCAGTCTGGCCAGCTCCACTGCTTACCTAGCCCAGTCACCCCTAGTCCAGGTGCATCCCTTCGGTGGCTTGGCCCACAGCCCACGTGGTGAACTGATTAGCAGCCCCAACTAATGGGTCCAACCTCAGCTCCAGACACCCCTACACTGGTCGCCCATCTGCCATCACTGTAGATGCCAGGGTGGTTCTTCCCTTCACTGTAGATGCCAGTGTGGCCCCTCCCTTTACTGTAGATGTCAGCGAGGTCTCTCCCTTCATGTGAGATGCCAGTGAGGTCCCTCCCTTCACTGTAGATGCCAGTGTGGCCCTTCCCTTCCCTGTAGATGCCAGCAAGGTTCCTCCCTTCGCTGTAGATGCCAGTGTGGCCCTTCCCTTCACTATAGATGCCAGCAAGGTTCGCCCCTTCACTGTAGATGCCAGCGAGGTCCCTCCCTTCACTACAGATGCCAGCATGGCCCCTTCCTTCGCTGTAGATGCCAGCATGGTCCTTCCCTTCACTGTAGATGCCAGCAAGGTCCTTCCCTCTGCTCAGACATCTTTGACTTCCTCTTGTGCACATCCCACAGATGACTCTCAGCACATCCCATCAGTTTCACCTTTGAGGTTTATCCAGGATCTGACAAGTCCCAGCATCCCAGCTGCTGCCCCCTGGCCTGGCCTCCTGCTCCCCACCCCCAGGCATCTTCCCCTTCTCCACATGCAGCTGGCGCAAGCCAGGGGGGAATCAGAGCCCCCCTACAGACTCAAAGGCGGGCCTGTTTCTGTGACCTGCAAGCCCCCTTCCCACCCAACTTCCATCCCCTCTCCTCCCCTCGCTTGCTGTGCTGTGGCCATGCTGGGGTCCGGCCTGCACTTCCCACGGATGATTCTCTGCACATCCCGTCAGCTTCACTTTTGAAGCTGCCCTCCTGGGCTGCTCCCACCATAAGCCGTGTCATACACTTCCTCTTCTCAGACAGCCGTGCCTTGCGCCTCACTCCTGCATCTCCTCCAGGGCTCATCTCAGATGTCCCCTCCTTGCCAGGGCTCTCCCTGGCCACCAGGTCTGTCACACGCTCACTCGCACTGTTTCTTAGTGTTTCTCAGTGTGTGTAGCTTATTTCTTATTGTCTGTGGTCCCCACTGTAGACTGTGTGGTCATGTTTGTCTTCATTTGCGGCACCACGCCCAGAGCCCACGAGGCCCTGGCACAGAGGCAGCCACCAGGATGTGGTTGTTTAACAAATAGGTGGGAGTGTGGCTCTGCCGTGGCTTCTTATCCCTGGAAGTTCTGGGGTTCCCCCCGACACATTTTTTGCTCCCTTGTCTGTTTCCATAAGACTACATCGGTCTTCAGGAAACAGAAAGCAGGTTCTAGTGGTTCTAGTGTCTCGTCCCCCAGGAGTCCTCACCCCACGGGCAGCTTAGAGGGAAGCAGCAGACAGAGTAGTGCAGCCCCGCCCCAGGCTCCTGTCGGCTCCTGGCCATCTTGGGCTTATGTGGCCTTTGTCTCTACCCTCACGGCTTCCAGATGGCTTCTGTGCCTCCCAGCAGGAAGGAAGACAAGAGCAGAGTGCAAAAGGCAGAGGCCAGCTGCCTTGACCTTATGAAGCTCACCCTGGCGTGCATTCCCAGGGCCTTGCCCAGTTCGCTCTCCCTGGCTCATTAGAGTGGCCGGAGAGAACAGTGGCTGCCCCAGCCAGCAGGGAGCCTGGCTGAGAGCTCCGTGACTGGCCACGTGGCCACCCTGATCCACCTCATGAGGAAGAAGGGAGGGGATGGGTACTGGAGAGGAGCCTCGGTGTGTGTTCTGCTCACTGGGCCTTGTTGCCACGTCTGCACAGGCGCCTGGAGCCCTTGCAGGAGTTGGTGTTGCTGGGACAATAGAGGGATAGAAATCCTCTATGGCCAGACGCCAAATGCTGTTTCTTGGTCTCCTTGTAGAAACACCCAGAAATTGTGGGGGCTTTCCACATGTGAGCCGCACCTCTTACTCTCTCCAGCACCTAGGTGTCTCCCTGGCACTATGCTGCTCCCTCTGGGCACCCCTCATGCCTCCCCAAGGAATGGGGACCTGGCTGAGCATGACTGGGCCGTGGGAGCAGCCTGAGCTTGGGCTCCCAGGCCTAGCCATGGTGGCTGCAGGCTCTCCTCAGCTCCATGGGCTGTTCCTGATCTGGTTAGTGGGATGAAGGCATCGGGTAGGGTCTGTGTGGGGTGGAGAGGAGGAGCCAGGCTCTGGATCCAGAACCCTCTTCTGCCCTTGTCAGCTCAGCAGCCCCCACAGGAGTCTTCCCGCTCACAGCTACAGAGGGTTCTCAGGGTTATAGAGAAAAGTCAGCTACCCAGTGCCTGTCAGGGCATCAGGCACATCCCGGGTGCTGCCATCTCACACCCTGCAATGTCCACACCATGAACTGGGTTGAGTAGAATGCAGCCTCGAGAGGCTGGAGAAAATACACCAAGCACTGACACGGATGACCCTGGGATGTGGGACTATAGGCGATCTTCATTTTTTTCTTCATACTTTTCTCGGTTTCTAAATCTTACTCAGTGAGCATATGTTCCTTTTTTTTAATTAGAGAAAACATGACAGTAGCCCCTTTTTGTGTTTCACAGAGGAGCTAACATTCCTTCTGTACCTGTAGTTCATGCGGGAGATGGCAGGGGCCTGGCACATGACGGTGGAGCAGAAGTTTGGCCTGTTTTCTGCTGAGATAAAGGAAGCAGACCCCCTGGCCGCCTCGGAAGCGAGTCAACCCAAACCCTGTCCTCCTGAAGTGACCCCCCACTACATCTGGATCGACGTACGTGCCTGTTCCCCCACCAAGGCTCTGGGGTGCTCCACCTGGGGGGGCCAGGACTGTTCTTGGGGTGGGGGTAGCCGAACCCGAGGCCTGCAGGTTTTCAGACGCTGTGACCTCAGGGGCTGACTGTTCCAGCCTCTGGCAAGCCCGGCCAGTCAGCCCAGAGCCCCTCCTCAGCTGTCTCTGCCGGTCCCAGGGTTAGCCCAGCGCAGCCCCACCACCACAGTGTCTTCCTCTTCTCACTCAGTTCCTGGTGCAGCGGTTTGAGATTGCCAAGTACTGCAGCTCTGACCAAGTGGAGATCTTCTCCAGCCTGCTGCAGCGCTCCATGTCCCTGAACATCGGCGGGGCCAAGGGAAGCATGAACCGGCATGTGGCGGCCATCGGGCCCCGCTTCAAGTGAGGGCCCTCTTCCTGGGGAGCACGGGGCCCCTGGTGTGTACAGTGTGTCGTGGGGTGTCTGTGTGTCACAGTACTTCCGTAGACAGGGAACACATTTCAGTGAGCTGCTCCTGGAAGGGCAGGGAAGAGAGTCCAGAGGGTGAACTTGGCCCCAGGCCAGGCTCCTGCTCTGACTGGGTCCCGGGCTCCCTCACAGGCTGCTGACCCTGGGGCTGTCCCTCCTGCATGCCGACGTGGTTCCAAATGCAACCATCCGCAATGTGCTTCGCGAGAAGATCTACTCCACCGCCTTTGACTACTTCAGGTACTTCCCCAAGGTGTGCTGTGCAGTGTCCAGGGATGGCCCAGCCCCTGCAAGTGCTCTACCGCCCCAGACCCCCAGGAAGTCACTCACAGGAGTACACAGTTGCCCAGTTGTGCTCACCAACCTCCTCCTTCAGTAGCCCTAGCCCCCTGGATTTAAATACCCTCAGCCCTGTGCATGTGTCCTGTGTACTGAGAGCTAGCCTCCCAGCGAGATGTAGGCAAATTTTCCCTCAGTTCAACTGATTTAGGAGATTAAGTGCGTCCATTTAATTTCCTTGTTAATGTGAAGGCTTATTGCACAAAGAATTGCAAACACCCACTGCCTGGGGCTCTGCACCCATAGACTGTGCTGTTGTATGAGTGCAGCTTCGTTGCCCTGATCTGCCACAAGCGCAGCTTCGGTGGAAAGCTGTAGGGGCTGCTGTGGGCAGTGAGGGAGGAGGGCATAAGAGGGCTCCGGAGCCACCACACCTTCCCATGGGAATGGGCCAGATCATCCCTGCTAATGACGGGCTTTGGGCTGACCCTTTGTCATTAAGAAACTGTGTACATCACCTCTCACTGCTTTGTGTGACTGGCCTCTAGTCCCCAACTCCAGACACTCAGCCCTTGTCCTCTTATGGTTGTTTGAAGCTGTCCCCCAAAGTTCCCTACTCAAGGAGAGAAGCGGCTGCGTGAAGACATAAGCATCATGATTAAATTTTGGACCGCCATGTTCTCAGATAAGAAGTACCTGACCGCCAGCCAGCTTGTTCCCCCAGGTAACCCTCAGCAGTGCAGCCGCTCATGGTGGAGGCAGGCAGGACAGGGGTGCAACGTGGGCAGCCCTGAGGGTCCCAGAGGTAGGGATGGAGAAGCAGTTAGAGCCCCCTGAGCCCTGGCCTTGGCTGTGTTGCACGGTCATTGGAGGCCGGCGCTTGCCTGGCTCTGCTTCTCCAGCCTAAGCTGAGAAGCATAAACCCGCACCCAAGGACCCTGAGCAGACTCCACTCTCCGCACTTTCCCTGCACTGGCACCGGCTGCGTTCACACACCCCTCTGAGCAGCTGACGGCCCAGGATTGGGCTGAGGCTAGTGCACTCACATGACTGGGGTGTGGTCTGTTGTCGTCTGGTAGGGGGCAGTCAAATGGACAGGTGATTTCAATATGGGGGGACTGTGGGAGCACTCCTCGGGATAGACACTCAGCCCCTCCAGAGTGGGGAGTCAGAGATGGTTTTCTGGAAGAGATGACAGTTGATCTGAGTCTGAAAGACTGCACAGGCATGCAGGGTGGATGGGGCACAGCATTCCAGGGAAGGGAATGCTTAAGGGAAACATACCACACAAACAAGCAGCAAACAGCTCCAAGGAGGCCATGCCCTTGTTCTCCCAGTACCTAGCTGATTACTAAGCACAGACTGAGAGACGAGAGAGAGGGTTTTCTTTTTTTTTTTTTGAGAGACAGAGTCTTACTCTGTCACCCAGGCTGGAGTGCAGTAGCGCGATCTTGGCTCACTACAACCTCTGCCTCCTGGGTTCAAGCAATTATCCTGCCTCAGCCTCCTGAGTAGCTGGAACTATGGGTGTGTGCCGCCATGCCTGGCTAATTTTTTTATTTTTTAGTGGAGGCGGGGTTTCACCATATTGGCCAGGCTGGTCTCAAACTCCTGACCTCATGATCCACCCACCTCAGCCTCCCAAAGTGCTGGGATTACAGGTGTGAGCCACTGTGCCTGGCCAATAGGGTTTTCTTTAGCAGACCCACGGGTGACAACCTGACTAGCAGGAAAAGGAAAGAAAGAAGCAGATGCAGTGATTTTCTGAGGCAGCTTTCTGGCTCCACTTAGAAGAGGGCAAACAGTCCTTACAGTCTGCCCCACAGGCCCTCAAGTTATCACCCTGCTAAAGGACTATACATTACCGGTGATCAGGTAATTGCCATCCTTTATCAAGAAAATTATGATACTTGTTTTATTCTATTTTCTACTTTTTTTAGAAATGGAGTCTTATTCTGTCACCCGGGCTGGAATGCAATTGTGTAATCATAGCCCACTGCGACCTCAGACTCCTGGGTGCAAGCGATTCTCCCACCTCAGCCTCACAAGCAGCTAGGACTACAGACACATGCCAGCTCCCCCAGCTAATTTTTATTATTGTTGTTGTTCAGATAGGGGTCTTGCCTTGTTGTCCAGACTGGTCTCGAACTCCTGGCCTCTAGCGATCCACCTGCCTTAGCCTCCCAAAGTGCTGGGATTACAGACATGAACCACTGTGCCCAGCCTATAATATTTTAAAGGATAGAAGAAGGCCAGGCGCGGTGGCTCATGCCTGTAATCCCAGCACTTTGGGAGGCCAAGGCAGGTGGATCACCTGAGGTCAGGAGTTCGAGACCAGCCTGGCCAATATGGTGAAACCCCATCTCTCTAAAAATACAAAAATTAGCCAGGCCTGGTGGTGGGCGCTTGTAGTCCCAGCTACTTGGGAGGCTGAGGCAGGAGAATAGCTTGAACCCAGGAGGTAGAGGTTGCAGTGAGCCGAGTTTGCGCCACTGCACTACAACAGAGCGAGACTCCCTCTCAAAAATGAAAAATAGACCGGGCACGGTGGCTCACGCCTGTAATCCCACACTTTGGGAGGCCGAAGCCGGTGGATCACCTGAGGTCAGGAGTTCAAGACCAGCTGGCCAACATGGCGAAACCACGTCTCTATTAAAAATACAAAAATGGGCTGGGTGTGGTGGCAGGCACCTGTAATCCCAGCTACTCGGAAGGCTGAGGCAGGAGAATTGCTTGAACCTAGGAGGTGGAGGTTGCAGTGAGCTGAGATTGTGTCATTGCACTCCACCCTGGGTGACAGGAGCAAAACTCCATCTCAAAAATAAATAAATGAATTAATTAAATAAAAAATATTTGAAAAGGATAGAAGAAATATAATTAAAATGTTTAAGCATTCCATCTAGAATAGTTAAAGAATTACTCACGCTTTTGGAAAACTCACCATCCAGACAGGTTTGTTCCTGCAGTCAATTCCAGGACTCTTTCCCACTGTACCACTGATTGCCTTATCTCTGGTGAATATTAGTTTACTTTTTGTGATACCTTTTCTTGAGCCACCTCACTCTAGAATCAACAATGTGTTTGCCCTCAGATAATCAGGACACCCGGAGCAACCTGGACATAACTGTTGGCTCTCGGCAACAAGCCACCCAAGGCTGGATCAACACCTACCCCCTGTCCAGTGGCATGTCCACCATCTCCAAGAAGTCAGGTCAGTGGGAGGCATGCTCCTGGGGCCCTCACATACAAGTTACCATCCTGGTTGCAAGCTACTTGATGGACACTTGCTCAGACAACAGAACAGAGCACTGCAAGCTTCCTCTAGGTTTAGAAACTCAGGGCAGGCAGGTGGCATCTGAGGACTACACCTGTGCTTTGTCTTTCCTCCTAGGCATGTCTAAGAAAACCAACCGGGGCTCCCAGCTACACAAATACTACATGAAGCGAAGGACGCTGCTGCTGTCCCTGCTGGTGAGGCCCACAGGTGCAGCTGTGCCTGCTGCCCACCACCTGCCCGTACAACACCTGGTGGCTGGGGCAGTGTGTGGTCACTCACAGAAGGCGTGCATATCAGGCCTTATATCTTATCTTGCCAGGCCACTGAGATCGAGCGGCTCATCACATGGTACAACCCACTGTCAGCCCCAGAACTGGAGCTAGACCAGGCCGGAGAGAACAGCGTGGCCAACTGGAGATCTAAGTACATCAGCCTGAGTGAGAAGCAGTGGAAGGACAACGTGAACCTGGCCTGGAGCATCTCTCCCTACCTGGCTGTGCAGCTGCCTGCCAGGTGGGCCCCCAGGCACGCCCCCAGGCACCACGGCCTGATACAGGCCTCACCAGAGGCCCAGAGCAGGGCGCCTGCCAGCTGGGTCATGAATGCTGGGGAGCACCCTGCAGCCCCTCTCAAGGACGGTCAGGAAGTAGTCTAGCAGGCTACTTTGATCATGAAGCGCCAGGACACTCCCCCAGCTCTTCTGTGCAGAGATAACCCAGCAACCCTTGTGATCTTTTCAGATGCCTGCCTGGGGTGCTGCAGCACCTGGAGCCTAGGGAGGTAGCAGCAGGGTGAATTCAGAGCCAAGATCTGATTCATGCCGGATAGGAGGCATGTGAAGGCTGTCACTCCTGGCAGGTGGCTGCCGGATCCGCCTTGGGGAGGGTTTGGGTTTGTTCCTGGATGTCACCTTTCAGTGGCAGAGTACTCGGAGGAGGCACATGCTGCAGACAGCAGCCACATTCCTGTGAACTGCCTGTGGCAGCTCTTACAGGAACAGAACCTCAGACCGATGGTGGCTGAGAGGGACTGCAGAGTCCCTGTTTAGAATCCCACCAGATGGGGCCGGGCCCAGTGGCTCAAGCCTGTAATCCCAGCACTTTGGGAGGCTGAGGCGGGTGGATCACGAGGTCAGGAGATGAAGACCATCCTGGCTAACACGGTGAAACCCCGTCTCTACTAAAAATACAAAACAAATTAGCCAGGCACAGTGGCGGTCACCTGTAGTCCCAGCTACTCCGGAGGCAGAGGCAGGAGAATAGTGTGAACCCAGGAGGCGGAGCTTGCAGTGAGCTGAGATCACGCCACTGCACTCCAGCCTGGGTGACAGAGCGAGACTCTGTCTCCAAAAAGAAAGAGAATTCCGGCCGGGCACGGTGGCTCAAGCCTGTAATCCCAGCACTTTGGGAGGCCGAGACGGGCGGATCACGAGGTCAGGAGATCGAGACCATCCTGGCTAACACGGTGAAACCCCGTCTCTACTAAAAAAAAAAAAGAGAATTCCACCAGATGATCCACAGCCTCCCATGAATGTGTCCAGGGTGGGTGATTCTCCGTTGTGAGCCCAGACCTGCCAGTGTACTGCATCCTCCCTCCAGCCCTACTTTGATCCTCTGGAGTAGGATCGCAGAGCAGCTCTGCATTGCCTCAAAGCACAGTGCTCGTGGGGCATCTGCCTTGCATTAGCCTGAGGTGGGAACACCTGGAAACTAGTAGCTGCCCCTTCATGGGCCAGGTGCCTTGTGGCCCCTGGACTGTGGACTGAGACACTGACTCACTGGATGGGTAGCTGTGGAGAGTCAGGGGAAGATATGGTAGGAAAAGGAATAAGAGGCAGGAGATTTAGGACAAGGATGGTGAAAGGAAGCGTTTTGAACAGTAAGTGTAGGAAAATTTGTGTTTCTTTAAGAAAGTTCTAGCATTTCATCACAGCGGATAATAATGCTTTTTTTTAAAAAAAAAGCACTAATGTTCAGACCTGCTAGTTAGTGACATAATAGAACATTTAGCCGTCACCTGGCTAACCATTTTTTTATTTAAACTTTTTTTAAAATTTCTGTGCAAATGTAATAGACGTCTGTATTTATGCAGGCATGCAATGTGAGATAAGCACATCTCAGAGAATGGGGTATCCATCCCCTCAAGCATTTATCCTTGGAGTTACAAACAATCCAGTTACACTCTTTATTTTTTTGAGACGGGGTCTCGCTCTGTCGCCCAGGCTGGACTGTGGTGGCATGATCTGGGCTCACTGCAAGCTCCGCCTCCCGGCTTCACACCATTCTCCTGCCTCAGCCTCCCAAGTAGCTGAGACTACAGGCACCCGCCACCATACCCGGCTAATTTTTTGTATTTTTAGTAGAGACGAGGTTTCACTGTGTTAGCCAGGATGGTCTCGATCTGACCTTGTGAATCGCCCGCCTCGGCCTCCCAAAGTGTTGGGATTACAGGCATGAGCCATTGCACCTGGCCTACACTCTTTTAAAGTTATTTTTCAATGTACAATTATTATTGGCTATAGTCCCCCAGTTGTGCTATCAAATAGCAGGTCTTCATTCTTTCTATTTGTTTGTACCCAAGCCGTCACTTGGTATTGATGTGAATCCCTCCAGTTCAGCGTTTCCCTCTGGCTCCCCTCCCTCTACTGTGTGGGAGAGCGCGGTTTCCCTGGCGAGGCAGCACCACCCATACCCTCTGTGCCCTGTAGGTTTAAGAACACAGAAGCCATCGGGAATGAAGTGACCCGTCTCGTTCGGTTGGACCCAGGAGCCGTTAGTGATGTGCCTGAAGCGATCAAGGTAGTGTAGCCCATGTGCCAGGGCCTGAGTTCAAACTGCACAAAACAGCACTGAAACTAGAAATGAGACAAAACTAGAAATGAGACAAAAATGCCTGAAACTGGAAATGAGACAAAAATAGCCATGTGGCAACTTCAGTACTATTCATGATTTTTCTGATTTCCTGTGTTGTCTATTGCTTGTCTGTAGCATTTATTTGTTTACAGTAGAAGAAAATGTAACGCACTTCACCCTAATTGCAGTTACGCTGTTTTCCATAACACATCAGAAGCATCTTCCACATGGTTACAGATGCTTAGAAACATCACTTCTCATGACCATCCTTGTGGTGTGGCTAGTGGGCCAGGTATCTCCAGAGGTCCCGGGACTGCCCAAGCCACAGCATCTCCCCACCTCCTCCGCAGTTCCTGGTCACCTGGCACACCATCGACGCCGACGCTCCGGAGCTCAGCCATGTGCTGTGCTGGGCACCCACAGACCCACCCACGGGCCTCTCCTACTTCTCCAGCATGTACCCGCCGCACCCTCTCACAGCGCAGTACGGGGTGAAAGTCCTGCGGTCCTTCCCTCCGGTGAGCCCAGGGCCCTGCTGAGCTGGCCTCTGGTGGGACTGTTAGGAGGGGTCTTACCTGGAGAGAGGCACAGGCCCCACCACTGGCCATGAGGTCACCCCATTACATACTGTTCCTTTCCCTGTTTTTGTTCAAGTAGTTGTAGAAGATGGATTTAGTTCTAATTCAAATGTGTTCTCTAGTTACATTTGTTTTTTGACCTGAGTGAGGTGTTCGAGTTAAAGACATACAGTTTACTTGAGTTTGATTATGAGGCAGCGCAGCAGCTGTGCACAACCCACATGGCAGTGCAGCTGTGTCTTGGAACCCCACAGTGACCTTGCCCATGGAGGGTCCCTCCCTCCTTGTGGGAGCCCAGGGAGCCCACGAGACAGCTGTGATGATGGTGGAGAAAGGCCTCTGGAATATTCTAGAGTCTGACCCACAGCAGACCATTTTCCTGAGGCAGGCTCCCCAGTGAGGAGCGTGAGGCCCTCCCACTCACTGTAGAGCAGGAGCCTTGCTCCTTTTACCTGTTTCCTCCATTCCTGTGTTCTGAGCCATCAGTCTGTTTGCCCGCCATCCTCCGGGCTTTCCCCAGTTTTCAGCCCTGCTGTGGGCAGAGCAGAAGCAGAGGCAGGACCTGGGCCATAGGGTTGGGTGGCTCTGCTCTTAGAAGTCATGACCAACTCTGCTTCTCCTCCACAGGACGCCATCCTCTTCTACATCCCCCAGATCGTGCAGGCCCTCAGGTACGACAAGGTAAGCTTGCACCTGCATGGCCGTCCTCTTCACTTGCAGAGTGTGCTCCACACCCAGCCTGTGCCTGGTCTATCCCCGGCCCTCACAGGCTCCTCAGAGCCTCCTCAGGGACAGGGCTGCCCAGCAGTCCCCTTGCTCCCCCTACCCGAGCCTCTGTGATTGTCTCTTGATACCCAGTGCCATGCCAGGGGAAGCCATGTTCACCCACTGCCTCACCCTGAGGCCCAAGCATGCTCTGCGGAGTGAGCCGGTTCTGGGGCTGTTGCCAGCCTGGCCAGGCTTCCCTCTCGTTGGTGGGGTCACCTCAAATCCCTGAATCCTGCTCTCTTCAGCCAGAAGTGGTGAGGAAGATTAACGAGGTGACGTATGCATTAGTCTGCCAGGGCTGCGTAGTGAAGCACCACAGACTGGGCAGCTTAAATGACAGAAATGTCTATTCTCAGCATTGTGGAGGCCAAAAAACAAAACAAACAAAAAACCCATGAATTCTGGAGGCCAGAAGTCCAAGGTCAAGGTGTGAGCAGGGTTGCTTCCTTCTGAGGCCTGTCTCCCTGGCTTTTTTTTTTTTTTTTTTTTTTAAGAGACAGGGTCTCGCTGTGTCATTCAGACTAGAGTGCAGTGGCATGATCTCAGCTCACTGCAGCCTCAACCTCCCGGGCTCCAGCCATCCTCCCACCTCAGCACCTCATCCGCTACCCCTCCCAAGTAACTGGGATGGCAGGTATGCGCCACCACACCCAGCTAATTTTTGCATTTTTTGTAGAGATAGAGTTTCGCTATGTTTTCCCAGGCTGGTCTCAAAACTCCTGAGCTCAGGCAGTTTGCCCACCTCCGCCTCCAAAAGTGTCTGAGCCACCATTATAGGTCTGAGCCACCATGCCCATCTCCCTGGCTTATTGATAGCCATCTTCTCTCTGAGTCCTTACAGGGTCATCCTTTTGTGTGTCTGTGTCCTAATCTCCCCTTATAAGTACACCCATCATACTAGATTAGGACCCACTCTATTGACCTCATGTTACCTTAATCACCTCTATAAAGTACCTATCTCCAAATATAGTACCATTCTGAGCTCCTATAACATATGAATTTGAAGGGACATAATTCAGCCCATAACAGTGTCTGTGGACTTAAGGTACTCAGCACAGGTTGTGGCACAGAAAATATCCATGAGAGTGACCACAGCCAGGAGCCTGAGCCTCCTGTGCCCTCGTGCCAGCCCGCCCACTGCACTCTGTGTCTGAGTGCAACTTGTCTGCCCTCTTCCCCAACCCCAGAGCTGGCCTTGTTTCCCTGACTGAATTGGGCAGCAGACTCCATGTGTCCTGGCTGAGCCCTCACCACGTGGCCCACCTATGGGCTGGCTGAGTGCCATGACTGGGTGTCCCAGGGGCTAGCCCTAGAGTCTGTAGACCAAAGTGCTTCTAGAACAGCAGCCAGCCTCTGTTGAAAGACTGAGTCCTGTGAAATCATTCACTGCCCTCACTAGGTGGTGCCACGCTCTCTGCACCTCAGAGCAGTGATATGTGTGGAGCCACACTCACCAAGCTGGAGCCTTCACACTGGTGGCAACTTACAGGATTGTCATGAGGCACCTTCTCTTCAGGGACCTGTTTCCTTCCCCCTGGCTCCCCTCCCACATTATTTTCCCTTGACTGCTTGGCTCTCTGCTTCCATACAGGCCTAGCATAAGGGTTAGGTCCAGAGGCAGTGGGGAGGGGAGCCAGTGCCCAGGGCCTCTGTGTGAACTCTTGGTGGTGGCTACCAGAGAAAGGCTGCCTGAAACAATTCTTCTGTGTCTGGTTGTACCAACTCAGGACTCAGCGAGTTTCCCTGGTTTCTTTCTTGCTGTCCATTTTTAGGGATTTTTTTTTTTTTTTTTTTTTTTTTTTTTTTTTTTGGAGACAGTCTCACTCTGTTGCCCAGGCTGGAGTGCAGTGGCACTCTCGGCTCATTGCAGCCTCTGCCTCCCAGATTCAAGCAGTTCTCCTGCCTCAGCCTCCCAAGTAGCTGGGATTGAAGGTGCATGCCACCATGCCTGGCTTATTTTTTGTATTCTTAGTAGAGATGGGGTTTCACCATGTTGGCCATGCTGGTCTCAAACCCCTGACCTCAGGTGATTCACCCACCTTGGCCTCCTATAGTGCTAGGATTACAGGCATGAGCCACTACACTCAGCCGGTGTGTGTATATGTATATGTATATAAATTTTTTTTTTTAGACAGAGTTTCACTCTTGTTGCCCAGGCTGGAGTGCAGTGGCGTGATCTCAGCTCACTGTAACCTCTACCTCCTGGGTTCAAGCAATTCTCCTACCTCAGCCTCCCAAGTAGCTGGGATTACAGGCATGTGCCACCACACCCGGTTAATTTTTTTAATTAATTAATTAATGGCCAGGCACGGTGGCTCACTCCTGTAATCCCAGCACTTTAGGAGGCCGAGGTGGGCGGATCACGAGGTCAGGAGATCGAGACCATCCTGGCTAACAGGGTGAAACCCTGTCTCTACTAAAAATAGAAAATATTAGCTGGGCGTGATGGTGAGCGCCTGTAGTCCTAGCTACCAAGGGAGGCTAAGGCAGGAGAATGGCATGAACCTGGGAGGTGGAGCTTGCAGTAAGCCGAGATTGCGCCACTGCACTCCAGCCTGGGCTACAGAGTGACACTCGGTCTCAAAATAATAATAATTGTTATTATTTATTTATTTATTGAGACAGAGTCTGTTGCCTAGTCTAGAGTGCAGTGGCACAATCTCGGCTCACTGCAACCCCCACCTCCCAGGTTCAAGTGATTTTTCTGCCCCAGCCTCCCAAGTAGCTGGGATTACAGGCGTGCATTACCACACCTGGCTAATTTTTGTATTTTTAGTAGAGGCAGGGTTTCGCCATGTTTGCCAAGCTGGTCTTGAACTCCTAACCTCAGGTGATCCACCTCGCTTGGCCTCCCAAAGTGCTGGGTTTACAGGCATGAGTCACCATGCCCGGCCTATTTTTTGTATTTAGTAGACATGAGTTTTCACCATGTTGGTCAGGCTGGTCTCGAACTCCTGACCTCAGGTGATCCACCTGCCTCGGCCTCCCAAAGTGCTGGGATTACAGGTGTGTGCCACCATCCCTGGCCTGGAATTTTTTTTAAGTTTAAAAAAACTTATATCACTTGTGGCAATACAAATGTATATACATATTTGTTTATACTTTTTTTGAAAAAAAGGAGCAGTAGGCCAGGCGCGGTGGCTCACGCCTGTAATCCCAGCACTTTGGGAGGCCAAGGCGGGCGGATCACAAGGTCAGGAGATGGAGACCATCCTGGCTAACATGGTGAAACCCCATCTCTACTAAAAATACAAAAAAAAAAAAAAAATTAGCCGGGTGTGGTGGCAGGCGCCTGTAGTCCCAGCCACTCGGGAGACTGAGGCAGGAGAATGGTGTGAACCCAGGAGGCGGAGCTTGCAGCCAGCTGAGATGCGCCACTGCACTCCAGCCTGGGCAACAGAGCAAGACTCCATCTCACCAAAAAAAAAAAAAAAAAACTCCATCTCAAAACAAAAAACAAAAACAAACAAAAAAAAGGGAACAGTAAATCAAAAGTTAATAAAAATGGCCAAAGAGGGAGAGATCAGGATGGAAGTAACAGATATGTACCATATTTAATAATTTTGACTTTGGAACTCTGTCATTGTTTACACAATTATAAAGCAAACTTATATTTAAAAAGCACTACACATTGAACATTCATAGTTTATCTTTAGATCCATTTTCTGGGTTAGAATTGGGAAACCCAAAGCGAGGACTTATGCCTGTGTGGTAAGACCACCCCCCCTCACCCAGGTCACAAATGTCCATCCAAGGGATACTTCACCATATCAGTGTCCATAGACTCCAGGAGGCTACCCAGAAAGGCCAGCTCACCTTTTTAAACCTAGGGCATGGAATTAAAACTGGAGTTTTGAAACTTACGGCTCTAGGAACAAACAAAAAAAAATTTTGTAATTAAAAAGAAAAACTGGAGTTACTACTGTGAGTGGCGGAAAATGACCAAGAAGGAAGAGGAGGAGAGATCCTTAGGTTGGTGACCGTAGATGTGTATATTAGTCCATTTTCACACTGCTATAAAGAACTTCCTGGCCGAGTGCAGTGGCTCATGCCTGTAATTCCCACACTTTGGGAGGCCAAGGGGGGTGATCACCTGAAGTGAGGAGTTCAAGACCAGCCCGACCAACATGGCGAAACCCTGTCTCTACTAAAAATACAAAAATTAGCCAGACATGGTGGCGTGCGTCTGTAATCCCAGCTACTCAGGAGGCTGAGGCAGGAGAATCGCTTGAACCTGGGAGGTGGAGGTTGCAGTGAGCTGAGATGGCGCCACTGCACTCCAGCCTGGGTGACAGAGTAAGACTATGTCTCAAAAAAAAGAACTTCCCGAGACTGGTTTATTTATAAAGAAAGGAGGCTTAATGGACTCACAGTTCCACATGGCTAGGGAGGCCTCAGGAAGCAGAATCATGGTAGAAAGGGAAGTAGGTCCATCTTACCTGGCAGCAAGCGAAAGAAAGTGTGTGTGTAGGAGGAACTGTCAAACATTTATAAAACCGTCAGATCTTCTGAGAACTCACTCACTGTCATGAGATCAGCGTGGGGGAACCGTCCCCCTGATCCAGTCACCTCCCACCAGGTCTCTTCCTCAACACCTGAGGATTACAATTCAAGATGAGATTTGGGTGGGGACACAAAGCCTAATCATATCAATGTGTCAACTTGTGAAGGAGGTGTATCTGCATGTTTCTGGAACCTGTCTGTCACTTTGGAACATTGTTCTAAACAACCAGCTAACAAGTGAGTTTTTAGTACCCAGCCTGCTTTTTCTCGTACTTGACAACCCCAGAAATTGGTTTGAGAGTTGTGCTTCTTAAACCCATGAGAAGACACAGAGGAGACAAAGGTTGACTGAAGCCCGTTTTGCACCCCTGCCCCTCAGGTCCCAGCCACCAGCCGGCTGGAACTTGACCTGGCCACCAGCTGGACTCGCCACCAATCCTGGAGAGCTTGGCCACACCACTAGAACCACTGGGCCTCACTCTTTCCTGGCCTTCCAAATGCCGGGAGTCAGCAGCTACTGACAAGGCCCTCCTCGTGGAGAGGGCCCTCCGAGCCTGGCTGACAGGGACCTTGCTCTCCTGCAGATGGGCTATGTGCGGGAGTATATTCTGTGGGCAGCGTCTAAATCCCAGCTTCTGGCGCACCAGTTCATCTGGAACATGAAGACTAACATTTATCTAGACGAAGAAGGCCACCAGAAAGACCGTGAGTATTTTGTCCTCCCACAGGCCTCACTTTCTGTCTTCAGTGCACTGCCAAGCACCTTCGACAGCCCACAGGGCTCTCCCCAGCCTGCACTGCCGCAGCTCACCGACCCCTCCACTCCCACCCTTTGCTAGGGCACTTCTCACCTTTCAGCACACATGGGAGCAGGACCATTCCTTCATGTCGCCTTTGCTAACCTGCTGTCCAATGCCAGCCTGCACTCCCAAGTGCGAGTGAGACCCTTCTGCTCCGATGGCTGCTTCTCCAGAGTCTCCATGCTCAACACAACTGTGACTGCGTGTGAGAAAGGGGCCGCCAGCCCAGGGCAGCGGTTCCCAAATAGCACACCCTCAGGACCCTTGCACTGTCAGAAATGAGTATTGAGGTCCTCAAAGAGCGCTGGTTCATGTGAGCATTAGCTGTCAATGTTAACGAGAATTAGAAATTAACACAGAATTTCAGAAAATGTAAGCTCATTCATTGCATGTTAACATAAATAACATCTTTTTGGGAAAATAACTTTCCCCCCAAAACTCAAAAATGAGCCAAAAGAGTGGCATTGCCTTGTAGGAGATGGCTGGATTCTCATTTCCGTTCCACTTCTGCAGTTGATCTATTGCAGCATTGTTTCAGTTGAAGTGAATGTACTTGAAAAAGGAAGTTGTATGTTAGTAATCTTTCAGGTCATTGTGGAGATCCTTTTTGATACTGCACCACACTTGACAAGTGGTAGTTTTTGTTTTCTTTTTTTAGAGGCGGGATCCCTCTCCCAGGCAGGAGTGCAGTGGTGTAATCACGGCTCACTGCAGCCTTAACCACCCGGGCTTAAGCGATCCTCCTGCCTCATCGTCCCAAGTAGCTGAGACTGTAGGTGCATGCCACCACGACTGGCTAATTTTTAATTTTTTGTAGCTCAGCCAATTGCAGGTCAGGCACAGTGGCTCACACTTGTAATCCCAACACTTTGGGAGGCCAAGGCAGGAGGATCGCCAAAAAAAAAGGTTAATTGCAGTGTGGCATCTTAAATTTGGCAGTAAACTTCTCACACTGTGTTTTGTTCAAGTCCATTGGTCTGCTTCACACCTGGACCCATGACAGCTTTTATGACATCAAACAGTGGGCATTTATAAAATACAGGCCAGTGAGTTATGCACATCTTTCAAAGGTTGATGTATTTCTTTATACAATGTGGAAAAATCATTTGTTCACATGCTGCCAGTCTTATCAGAAAGGGTTTTTAAGGGAAGCTGTTGAGCTCACAGTGGCAGATCCAAGTTTTCCAAAAAATGTTTCAGTTGTTCCTTTGAGTGGAAGATTCATTTTTTGTTCATTTTCAGGAAAACATCTGCCACATCCCTCAGTCTGAATAACTGTATGTTGTCTGTCAGTCATTTTTTCAAGTAAAAACCAAGGTCTGTGAAAAAGGTTAGTCCAGGCTCCAAAATCAGACAAGCTCCAAGTGCGTCTCAGGACAGCGCCTGCCTTAGATGCACATCCCATTTCATCACAAAGGATACTTTAAAAGCCAGGTGTGGTGATGCGTACCTGTAGTCCCACCTACTAGCTATAGTCCCAGCAACTCAGGTGGCTGAGGCAGGAGGATCTCTTGAGCCCAGGAATTTAAATTCAACCTGGGATTTGAATTACGAGAGGCACTATTTAATAGAGCCCCGCCCACTGTGTGCCTCTATTTAACAACAACAACAACAAAAAAACATGTATTCAGGGTAGAGTTTAATAAAAATAAATTCTCATTGCTTCACCTGTGACATTCATAAATGATATGGGCTTTTTTCTTACTGGGTGTGTAGCAGTGAGGATTCCACGCTCAGTTGTGCGCTTGGCCCCTGCCTTGAGCTCTGCGTAGGCACCAGCAGCTTTTCCCACCAGCGTCAGCTGTGTCAACACAGCAGAAGGGGCGCATGGCAGATGTTACGGTCTCACCAAGCCTGCAGAGCACACAGTGGGCACTGCCTGTCTGGGGACTGGGAAACAGCGCTGGTATTCCTGAGGGGCCTCTTCCGCAGCCACAGAGACTCAGCGTCTTGTTTCCTTGGCAGCTGACATCGGCGACCTCCTGGAGCAGTTAGTAGAGGAGATCACAGGCTCCTTGTCGGGCCCAGCGAAGGACTTTTACCAGCGGGAGTTTGATTTCTTTAACAAGATCACCAATGTGTCGGCTATCATCAAGTAAGTGCAGTGCTTCAGAAACCGCCTTCTGGGATGTCTCGTTCCAGTCCCTGCAGCTTAACAGAAATGCCTGGGAAGCTTTAAAAATGCCCATGCCTGGCCCCAACCAGATGAATGAGAGTAGTCTCTAGCAACGGGGCCACTGCTGGTTCTGATGGACAGCCAGGGTGGGTGGGGAAGCACTGCTTGGGGTGAGTCAAGGCTCTTGAAGGCATGGCAGAATGCATGGCCACGCCAGTTTCAGGAAACACAGCTTAGTTTCGTTCCTAAGGTTTGTAGAATTTAGCATATAGCTCCACAATGTGAGGCCACCTTGCCCTCTCCACACTCTGAAGGATCGATCCTCATGATGTCAGGAACACCAGACTGCCTTTGTAGCTCCCGTCATCGTTTTCCTGGACCTTCCATTCGTGTGGACCTGACACCATCCTTGGATGTTGTTGGCTTTGCCCATTCATAAGGGATGAAACCCTGGAGTCATCAATGCTGGGCACGCTAGCTGGGCTGTCTCCAGTGCTTACGCTGCTCTGACCTTGGTCAGCTTGAGACCCTTTTCTGAGCTGGGTGCTGAGAATAGCAGTGCTGGCAGCTTCTAACCCACAAGATAAAGGACCAGATCTAGCGTTTCCTGGGTGGCAGCAGGTGGCAGGCATTACCCCCACCCCCCCCCAGCCACACACCCCCCCACACAGCAGGGGCAGAGCCTGCCAGAAAACCGCCCTTGGGGGCTGTCAGGGATTCTCCACAAGGAATGCAAGGCAAGAATCGCTGCCAGTGGTGCCTGGCTGCCCTAGGAGCAGCTAGAGCCGGGAAGAGAGGAACAGAGAGGGTAATCCAGGCGGGAGGGGCCCTGGGCTGTCCCCCAGCAGCCAGTTCCTCCAGGAGACCAAGCATTTCTTTCCTGTTTCTCAGGCCCTACCCTAAAGGCGACGAGAGAAAGAAGGCTTGTCTGTCGGCCCTGTCTGAAGTGAAGGTGCAGCCGGGTGAGCAGGTGGCTTCTGAAGGCTCAGACCAACCTCTTCCTGCGGGTGGGCCGCGGGGCGTGAAGGCTGCTGCCCTCTCCAGGCATTGCAGGGTGTGGACACAGTAGCTTGGCCAGCCCCACACCTGCTTGGGCCCATGGTGCCTGGTGCCCCAAGACCCCAGCTGCTCCCCAGAATCTGCCCCTAGTGAGCGGGAGCTGCTCGTCCGTGGGTACCCTTCATCTTCCTTGCTGCCTGCTGTTTTTCTGGAGGCTGACACTGACCTCAGTAGCTGTTACTCTAGAAGAGGATTCCTGGGCGCCAGCATTACAGGAGCAGGTCACACAGGCGGGGCTAGTGTGGGATGGCTCATGTGCGCTGGGACCCATCAGCACCCCCCGCCTCCCATAGGAAGCCACTCCTGGGTGCCTGTGGCTGTGGCCACGTGGCAATTCAAGCCCAGTGTGGTTAAGGCTGAGCTTTTCAAGAGAAGATGGGGCCGGGCGCGGTGGCTCAAGCCTGTAATCCCAGCACTTTGGGAGGCCAAGACGGGTGGATCACGAGGTCAGGAGATCGAGACCATCCTGGCTAACACGGTGAAACCCCGTCTCTACTAAAAAATACAAAAAAAAACTAGCTGGGCGAGGTGGCGGGCGCCTGTAGTCCCAGCTACTCGGGAGGCTGAGGCAGGAGAATGGCGTGAACCTGGGAGGCGGAGCTTGCAGTGAGTCGAGATTGTGCCACTGCACTCCAGCCTGGGTGACAGAGTGAGACTCTGTCTCAAAAAAACAAAAACAAGAAAAGAAAAGGCATGACATTAGGTATTGTGGCTGTTAAAAAGATGAGTAAGGCATGGACCCTGAGCTGAAGAAGCTTGAACTCACAAAGATATAAAATAAGCATAAAGAAACAATGTTGGCCGGGCGTGGTGGCTCACGCCCTAATCCCAGCACTTTGGAAGGCTGAGTTGGGTGGATCACCTGAGGTAAGGAGTTCCAGACCAGCCTGGCCAACATGGTGAAACCCTGTCTGTACTAAAAGTACAAAAATTAGCTGGGCACAGTGGCGGGCGCCTGTAATCCCAGCTACTCGGGAGGCTGAGGCAGCAGAATCGCTTGAACCCAGGAGGCAGAGGTTGCAGTGAGCCAAGATCATACCACTGCACTCCAGCCCGGGTGACAGAGCGAGACTCTATCCAAAAAAAAAAAAGGGGACTCCAAGAATGGAGGGCTGTTCGGAGGGTTGCTCAGGCAGGTGGAGGCAGGACAGGCTTCACACGCGCCCCCAGAAGCAGTAGGGCTGCATTCGTGAGGATGGGGCTCAGTGCTCCTCCAGCAAGAGCGTGTCCCGGAAGGTTCTGACTCATTTGGTCAATGGCTGGAAGAGTCGAAGAGTCAGGGAGGACAGACCCTTAGTGGCCGCAGAATAATAAGTTAGTAGTGCCCTGGACAAGGACCAGAGGCCCTCCACAGGGGTGGGGTGTGCCTGCAGGGTGGATTCGCACCTAACATCCGTGTTGGAAACTGACACTGGCCTCACCTTGGTGACACATGCACTCCCTGTGACTGCCTCTGTCCCTGCACAGGCTGCTACCTGCCCAGCAACCCGGAGGCCATCGTGCTGGACATCGACTACAAGTCTGGGACCCCGATGCAGAGGTGGGTGCCTCACCCTGCCCATCCCTCGCTTCCGCAGCATCCTCGTATGCAGTTTTTCTCGGCTACCTCATGGGTGCCACATTCTTTCTGTTTTCAGTGCTGCAAAAGCCCCATATCTGGCCAAGTTCAAGGTGAAGCGATGTGGAGTTAGCGAACTTGAAAAAGAAGGTCAGTAAAGATCCCTGGTTTTGTTTGGGAGCTCAGTGCTATTCCTTGCTAATGCCAGTTTCTTTCGGCATGTATTTAATTTAGTACCAGCTCTCCATAAAAGATGATGTCTGTCCATCTGTCTGCCCTCATTCAAGTCAGACCCCTCATTGGGGGATGGCATGGAGCTCAACTGCAGTGACAGATGTGCCACCCCTAGAGGTCTGTCTGCCGTGAGTCAGCTGGCATACTCCAGCAGGCTCCTGCCTGAGGCTGGGGGGCCCAGGGCCATTGTGGGGTGTTAGTTTCTGAGGGCTGCTGTGCAGACAATCAGTTCTGGAGGCTGGAGTCCACCATCGCAGTGTCATCAGGGCCGTGTCCCCTCTGAAGGCTCTGGGCAGGTCCTGCCTTGCCGCCTCAGTTTCTGGTGGTGTTGCCGGCAGTCCTGGGCACACTTTGGCCTGCAGATGCTCCACTTCCATCTCCGCCTCCCTCTTCACATGATGATCTCCCTTGAAGGACGTCAGTCATTGGATTAGGGCCCATCCTGATCCACTGTGACCTTGTCTTAACCTAATTACATCTGCAAAGACCCTGTTTCCAAATAAGGACACATTCTAAGGTTTGGGGTGAACATGAATTTTAGGGAGACACTCTTCAATCCAGTACAGACAGTGTGGCCAGCTGTGCAGAGGGGGCCACCACCCCTTGCAGGGACCTACCTCCCATGGCCATGTCCGCACACTGGCCCCAAGCCCTCCCAGGACCCCAGTGTACAGACACATTCCTCCTGCCCCCCAGCTCACAGCACCCAACACTGACCCAGGCATACCTGGGTCTTCACTGCAGATGAAATGGGGCTCTGTTTTTAGTTCCATTTAAGCCTAAATGTTCTTAGACTCCGACCCTGGATTCCACTTGCTATTCCAAGGCTTTCCTTGAGCCCTGTTGTGTAGGGACCAACCCCACAGGGTCGGTGGGTTTTTCTCCCCGTGTGTGGAAATGAGAGATCATAGAAATAAAGACATAAGACAAAGAGATAAAAGACAGCTGGGCCCGGGGGACCACTACTACCAAGACGTGGAGACCGGTAGTGGCGCGCCAGGCTGCACTGTTATTTATTGTATACAAGGCAAAAGGGGCAGGGTAAAGAGTGTGAGTCATCTCTAATGATTGATAAGGTCGCGTGAGTCACGTGCCCACCGGACAGGGGGCCTTTCCCTGTTAGGTAGCTGAGGTGGAAACAGGACAGCTTACGTCATTATTTCTTCTATGCTCTTTTCAGAAAGATCAAAGACTTTAATACTTTCACTAATTTTGCTACTGCTATCTAGAGGGCGGAGCCAGGTGTACAGGGTGGAACATGAAGGCGGACCAGGAGCGTGGACCGCTGAAGCACAGCATCACAGGGAGACGGTTAGGCCTCCGGATAACTGCGAGTGGGCCGGACTGATGTCGGGCCCTCCACAAGAGGTGGTGGAGCAGTGTCTTCTCTAACTCCCCTGGGGAAAGGGAGACTCCCATTCCCGGTCTGCTAAGTAGCGGGTGCTTTTCCTACTACTAGACCACGGTCCGCTAGGTAACGGGCGCCTTCCCAGACGCTGACGTTACCACTAGACCAAGGAGCCTTCTAGTGGCCGTGTCCGGGCTTAACAGAGGGCTCACACTTGTCTTCTGGTCACTTCTCACCGTGCCCCTTCAGCTCCTGTCTCTGTATGGCCTGGTTTTTCCTAGGTTATAATTGTACAGCAAAGATTATTATAATATTGGAATAAAGAGTCATTGCTACAAACTAATGATTAATGATATATGTAATTGTGTCTATGATTTATATCTCTATAACTTGTTATTTTATATAATATACTGGAACAGCTCGTGCCCTCGGTCTCTTGCTTTGGCACCTGGGTGACTTGCCGCCCACACTGTTGGGCTCCTTCTTGGCCTCCCTGGGGCTTTGAAGAAGTGATCCCCAAGATTGCTGGCGTTTCTTTCAGGCATGGGAGAAGACTTACCCCTGGCCCCCTTAGAGGGCTTCTCACTGCCTACAGGCTGACAACAGCCTCTCTCCCTGTGGGCAGGTCTGCGGTGCCGCTCAGACTCCGAGGATGAGTGCAGCGCGCAGGAGGCCGACGGCCAGAAGATCTCCTGGCAGGCAGCCATCTTCAAAGTGGGGGACGACTGCCGGCAGGTAAGCAGGGTCAGGCCTAGGGTAGGCTTAGGGGCTGGGCTTGCTGCTCCCCAAGGCTCCAGGCCGGCCAGAGTCCAATCTCATATGCAGAAATGTGAATCTTTGCCTCCTCTTATATGGTTCAGGTGCCATGGGGTAAATTAGGGCTTCTGCAAAACCCAGAGGCCTCTCCTTCCAGCCTTTCTCCCACTGTGTCCGCCAGTGCCCACCTGAGGGAACTGCCCAGGGGTTGGGTGCCCTATCTCACACACCCCACCAGACAGCTCAGCCTCATGCTCGGCCCAGGACCTGGTGGTCCCAGCAGCCTGAGTCCAGCCCCTGATGGTCAGAAGGCAAGGCCTTCCAGACTTGCTCAGCTGTGGCCTCCCCACCTCACTCCATCTCTGGGTGCTTGGCCTCTGCCTTGCATGAGCCAGAAGAGGTGCTGGGGTGCATGGCCAGCTGACCGCATCCCGCATGTCCCGGCTTCCCAGGACATGCTGGCCCTGCAGATCATCGACCTCTTCAAGAACATCTTCCAGCTGGTCGGCCTGGACCTCTTTGTTTTTCCCTACCGCGTGGTGGCCACTGCCCCTGGGGTAAGTTCCCTGAGTGGAGCCAGTAGGGCAGCCCTGGGCACCTCGCACCCGGCGGGCTCAGAACTGGCCTTTCCTCCCTAGTGCGGGGTGATTGAGTGCATCCCCGACTGCACCTCCCGGGACCAGCTGGGCCGCCAGACAGACTTCGGCATGTACGACTACTTCACACGCCAGTACGGGGACGAGTCCACCCTGGCCTTCCAGCAGGTAGCCAGGGCAGCCACAGCCTGGGGTGGGCGGGTGCATGTGCGCTCCACTCCACCCCAGCCTCCACTCACACCCTGCTCTCCTCAGTCATCCTTTGCTAAGGGTTAAAACCTGGGCACCGGGCCGGGCACGGTGGCTCAAGCCTGTAATCCCAGTACTTTGGGAGGCCAAGGCAGGCGGATCATGAGGTCAAGAGATCGAAACCATCCTGGCCAAGATGGTGAAACCCCATCTCTACTAAAAATAAAAAAATTAGCTGGGCATGGTGGCGGGCACCTGTAGTCCCAGCTACTTGGGAGGCTGGAGCAGGAGAATCACTTGAACCCAGGAAGCAGAGATTGCAGTGAGCCAAGATCGCCCCACTGCACTCCAGCCTGGTGACAGAGCGAGACTCCATTTCAAAAAAAAAAAACACCAGAGCATCTGTAAGCCACTTTGGGAGTCAAAAGAATGTAGAGCTGGGCTGAACTCCTCAGAAGAAAGTTAAGTTCTGGGTGTGGGAGGAAGCATCTACACCCCCACATCCACAGACAGCCCCTGTCACTCCTGCTGCCGAAGACTGGCTTGCTGATTCGGGCTCTGCCTCCACAGTGGGGTCACAGAGCCAGGGAGAGTGCCCACAGGCCCAGGGATCCTGGGTGTAGGACCAGGGAGGGTACCCACAGGCCCCAGGGCCTCTGTGAGCCCAGGGCGCTCTCTGCACAGGCCCGCTACAACTTCATCCGAAGCATGGCCGCCTACAGCCTCCTGCTGTTCCTGCTGCAGATCAAGGACAGACACAACGGCAACATTATGCTGGACAAGAAGGGCCATATCATCCACATCGGTCAGCCAGCCACAGTGCCACCCTCCT
Organism: Mandrillus leucophaeus; assembly: GCF_000951045.1. Classification (NCBI taxonomy): domain Eukaryota; kingdom Metazoa; phylum Chordata; class Mammalia; order Primates; family Cercopithecidae; genus Mandrillus; species Mandrillus leucophaeus. Next base: position 474,938 of record NW_012103232.1, read on the forward strand.
CTCCCTTCACCCCTGGCACCCAGGGGAGGCTAGGGATCCCCACCCCACAGAGGGAAGCATGCCCAGGACCACCCTGCCAGGAGTGTCAGGGTCCAGTTCTGAGGTCCGAACTGTCAGCCACCAAGCTGTTCTGCTGTGGAGGGTGCCTGGCCCCGGCTCCAAGGAGCTGGGGTGAGAGCAGCCATTGCTCTGAGTCAGAAGCTGGAGCTAGGCGGAGTGGGGCTTATCCAAGTTCAGTGCCCCAGCCTGGCTCACTCCTGCCTCCACTTTCTCCCTTCTCTTCCTCTGCCTGCTGCTCCACCACCCACCCTATCACTGTCCCCAAGAAAACACAACCTGCCTATTGGGGGTGGAGGGGATGCTGCTGTTGCAGTCCTTTTCTCCTCCTCAAAACAGACCACTCGTCCCTGCCTGCCCTGGCTCCTAGCCCAGTCACAGGCAGCTCTTTGGGGTTTTGCAGACTTTGGCTTCATGTTTGAAAGCTCGCCCGGCGGCAATCTTGGCTGGGAACCCGACATTAAGCTGACGGATGAGATGGTGATGATCATGGGGGGCAAGATGGAGGCCACGCCCTTCAAGTGGTTCATGGAGATGTGTGTGCGTGGCTACCTGGCTGTGCGGTGAGCCTGGGTGAGGGCCAGGGTGGAGGCAGAGGGCGTGTGGGGAACGTTCTGAGGTCCCCCTTAGAAGGGGATCAGGTTCCAGAGAGTGAGGTAGTTGCTAGCAGCCACCTGCTGACCTATGCCTGTCCTTTGGTCACCTCTGTCTGCCCACCCGTGCCAGTAAATTCTTGCTCTGGGCATCTAATTCCAGCTACCTTCCCCAGGATGCAGGATCCTGGGGATCCATGCCTTCAGCCATGGGCTCCCCCTTTCTGGGCATCCCATCCACCCCGTCACCAAAGCCTGAGCACCTGCCACCTCACAGGCTACATGCCAGAGATGGGCTTCGTCCCAGTTTCATATACAGGTCACTTGGCCAAGGCCACAATCCAACCTGGGTTCGTGCGCACTGCCCTGCAGGGAAAGTCAGGTCAGAGTGTCTGCGTCCCACCCAGGTGCAGAAGCCATGGCCAGCAGCCTGATGTGGGGGACACTCAGCCTGTCGAGTGCACGTGGGCAGTCCTTGCCTGGGCGGTACGGGTTGCCAAGTGCAGCAGATTGAAAGTTGCCTCAGAGATGTAGAAGATGTGGCGGGGAGGTGGGTGGCAGGAGCCCACACCTGAGGCTGTTGGCATCAGCCAGGCCGTAGGACTACAGGCAGGGCCACCACCTAGGCTGGCCTCAGCCCACCGCTCCCTCCTATCTCTCCCCAGGCCCTACATGGACGCGGTCGTCTCCCTGGTCACTCTCATGTTGGACACGGGCCTGCCCTGTTTTCGCGGCCAGACGATCAAGCTCTTGAAGTAGGTTCCTTGGTGGACACGCAGGCCATCTGGGGGACAGTTGTCCATCCAAGATAGGAAGCTTTTGTGTAATTGTCAGTGTGGTTGTCATCTCCTTGGAACCTCAGAGCAGACAGGGTTCCTGGGTGACGCTCTGTCCCTAGACCACGCCTGTGAGGGGCCCCTGCTTGTGCTGGCCACACCAAGGACCCACCCAGGGGCCTCTATTATGTCACGGATGCTACGCCCACCCCATCTTGACCCTAAGGTCTAGGGCTGCAGTAGCTTAGCTCCCCAATGCTTAGTCCCCTAATGCCATGGGAGCACTCAGGTTATGCTGGGAAGGGGACAGGGCCCACAGTAAGCCAGGCGTGGCCTTCACAGCACCCCATCTTCCAACATGGGCCCCAGAGGTACATTTCCAGGGCATGACTCTCAGCTGAAGTCCGTCCCCATGGAAGACCCTCCTCCCACTGGGCCAGGAAGCCAGCACGGCCCTACCCATGGCAGCCCTGACACAGCCTCTCCCCCAGGCACAGGTTTAGCCCCAACATGACCGAGCGTGAGGCTGCAAATTTCATCATGAAGGTCATCCAGAGCTGCTTCCTCAGCAACAGGTGAGTCCCCCGCCCTCCTGCCTTCACCCTCTGCCTCAGTAGCCCCTGGGCACCTGCAGGGCCTTTCCTGCACCAGGAGATGAGGATTCTGCTGTCCCTGAGCCGCCCCTCTCATGAAGACCCAAGCCTTGACAGGAGCTCTTGAGGAGCAGTGGGGCACTGGTTTAGGGGGCTGTGGTGTGCTGAGGGGAACACTTGGCAGAGGCCAGAGGCTGGGCCCAACTGGCCAGGGCTTGTAAGGCCAAGGGAGCAGTGGAGGCACAAGGCCAGGAGTAGTAGAACTGAATGTGGTGTCAGGCCTCCCTCCTTCCAGGAGGGCTGAGGAGTCAGACCTCACTCCTTCCCTGTGCCTGCCTCAGGCTGCTTTGTGAGCAGTGACTGGAAGTGCAAGCCGGGCTGCTGGTCACTACTGTGGTGGGAGTAGCTGGGTGCAGGGGGCCCTGGAGAGGGCTGGCTCAGGGTCCAAAGGCGGAGCACCGGGCTGACAGGCTCCCCGCTGTGGGAATCAGAGGCGGCTTTGAGGGGTCCAGCCTGAACAAAGGGAGGATGGCGAGCCCAGCAGGTGAGCCATCCCCGAAGGGGGCAGCACTTACACATGTGGGGTTAGTAAGGCCCTGAGGGGCATGTGGGGGCCCAAGGCTGTGCCATGAGACAGGCCACATCCAGACTAGGATGAGGGACCCAGGCATGGCCATCTGCGTGGGGAACTGCCAGCCGGAGGAGTGTGAGAGGAAGCTGAGACCTGCCCCCAGGTGGCGCCCGGGTCCAGCGCCCTAACAAGGGCAGTGTGGAGACTGGGCACGGAAGGAGTTCTTGCTGAGAGGAAGCAGAGAAACCAGGCGGCCAGGACTTCAAGAGGGGCTGGGGCAGGGCGAGAAGGGGCTCTCCAGAGGTGCGAGGAGAGCATACAGACCCCTTGGGGGCATCTGGCCAGGACGAGCCAAGGGCCCTGAGGCCCATGTGGCAGAGCAGTGGCTCCCACAGATGGAAGCGGTTTGGCTGAGGAGCATGAGGTGGCCTTGGAGGCCCCCAGGTTGGAGCAGGAGATGTGGTCACTGGGTGGGGGAGGGCACGCCTGAGACATTTGTGCCTTCAGGTGCTGGGCAGCCATGAGGGGCTGATTGGACAGCGAGGGCTCCCTGCTGGGGAGGGACCTCAGACCCTGCTGACTCCTCACATCTCCCTTCACTCTTCCTTGGCCTTTCAGGAGCCGGACCTACGACATGATCCAGTACTATCAGAATGACATCCCCTACTGAGGAGGGGACCTCCAAGGCCCTTCGCCCCATGTGCCCTTGAAGCTGCCCCACAATCATGGAGCCCTGTGACCTCCCCGCCCTGCCACCACATGCAGTGGAGGACAGACCTGTGGCCGGAAGAGCCTGGTAGCGCCTCCTGGGGCAGCACGTGGGTGGCGCAGCCTTGGTAACGCCATGGACTGCAGTGACAATCATTGGATGGTGCTGTCTATGCACAGGTGTGAGTCCTCTGTTTGCACTGGACATATTCCCTACCTGTCTTATTTCATAGGTACATGAAGTATTTTCTTGTGTATAAAAAAAAGATACAAGATTTAACCAACATCAACAAAATAAAAACCCAAAATAGTGCTGTGTTGGAATCTGTGAGGTTTTGTGTCAAGTCCTAAGTCCACCTTCAGCCAAGGGGCAGTTCCTGGATTTGCCCCTAGAGAGGGGGGCCCAGGGTTGCCAGCACTCATAGGCTGGGGCCCAGGAGCACAGGTTGTGGCTTAACAAGCATGAGAGTCCCACAATCTTACCAAGGCGCAGGCGCACCAAAGCACACACTGTGTTTTTCCTGAGTGCTCTCTGCCCGCTCCAAAGCTGTCTCCCTCAGGGCTGCCATGGGGGCCTGTCTGTGGCTCTCCGCAGCATCCTCCCACTGCTCTAGTCTTTCCCTCTTACTCATTTTCAAGTGCTGTGCTCTGGAACTCCAAAATTTTTGTGTGACTAGACCCAGCAAGCATCTACTCCCACCTACCGAGGCCCTGCATCTGAAGCAGATAGGTCTTTCTGAAGACCTGAAACAAATTAGAAACTCCAAAAGATCAGCTCAACAGCAGGTAAGAGAGAAAATCAGTGATCAGAACAGTGAAATGACCAAAAATGGAGTGTGAAGGAAAGGAAAGGAAAGCCAAGCGGGGTGGCTCCTAATCCCAGCATTTCGGCAGGCCACAGCAGGAGGATTGCTTGAGCCCAGGAGTTCAAGACCAGCATAAGCAACATGGCAAGACCCTGTCTCTACAAAAAAAAATTTTAAATTAGCCACGTGGTGGTGCATGCCTGTAGTCCCAGCTACTCAGGAGGTAAGATCACTTGAGCCCAAGAGCAAGGCTCCAGTGAGCTGTGATCGTACCACTGCACTCCAACCTGGGTAGCAGGGTCCAAAAAAAAAAAGAGTTGAATGAAAAGCTCCAATCAACTTTTTTTTTTAAGACGAGTCTCACTGTCGCCCAGGCTGGAGTGCATGGTGCGATCTCTGCTCACTGCAATCTGTCTCCCAGGTTCAAGCAATTCTCCTACCTCAGCCTCCTAAGTAGCTGGGATTTCAGCTGCCCGCCACTACACCCAGCTAATTTTTATACTTTTAGTGGAGAAGGGGTTTCGTCATGTTGGCCAGGCTGATCTTGAACTGGCTTCAGGTGATCTGCCTGCCTTGGCCTCCCAAAGTGCTGGGATTGGAGCCACCGTGCCCGGCTCCAGTCAACTTTTAATGGGATTTCCAGAGTTGAAAAACACAAATATTCAGCTTTAGGAAGCACAGTTGAGTCCCGAGCTGTACAAATAAAAATAGAGGCTGGGCACAGTGGCTCACACGTGTAATCCCACCACTTTGGGAGGCTAAGGTGAGTGGATTGCTGGAATCCAGCAGTTTGAGACCAGCCTGAGCAACATCGCAAGACCCCATCTCTACAAAAAATACAACAGTTATCCTGGCATGGTGGTACAGGCCTGTAGTCCCAGGTCCCAGCTACTAAGGAAGCTGAGGAGGGAGGATCTCTTGAGCCCGGGAGGTGAAGGTTGCAGTGAGCCAAGATCACGCCATTGCACTCCAGCCTGGGTGACAGAGTGAGACTGTCTCAATAAAAAATATGAGTCAATGTACAAGTTAAAAGGACTTTTAAGCTGGGCGCAGTGGCTCACGCCTGTAATCCCAGCACTTTGGGAGGCCGAGGCAGGCGGATCACGAGGTCAGGAGATCGAGACCATCCTGGCTAACTCGGTGAAACCCCGCCTTTACTAAAAATACAAAAAAAAAAAATTAGCCGGGCGTGGTGGCGGGCGCCTGTAGTCAGTCCCAGCTACGCGGGAGGCTGAGGCAGGAGAATGGCATGAACCCGGGAGGCGGAGCTTGCAGTGAGCCAAGATCACGCCATTGCACTCCAGCCTGGGCAACAGAGCGAGACTCTGTCTCAAAAAAAAAAAAAAAAAGGACTTTTAAAAGATATTAATCCAAAAGAAGGCAGGAAAGGAGAACATAATAGACTTACCACCCCAATTTAAAAGTCAGAGATTATAAACAAGAAGTGAGACCCAGTTATGTGCTGATTATAACCAAAGCACTTTACATATGAAGACATAGATCTATGGAAAAAAGACTGGCCATCCATACTCATCATGTGTATGGCTGTTTATGGAGCATTTCACAATAAGCAACTGATGAGCTACCAACAAGGAAGTAAACACAGGAGCCCTGAACAAGCCTGTCACCCACCTGGACCTGCTGGGTATTTGTAAAACACTGTCAGCCTGGCACGGTGGCTAATGCCTATAATCCCAACACTGTGGGAAGCCAGGCGGGGCGGATCATGAGGTCAAGAGGTCGAGACCATCCTGGCCAACATGGTGAAAAATACAAAAATTAGCTGGGCATGGCGGCATGCACCTGGAGTCCCAGCTACTTGGGAGGCTGAGGCAGGAGAATCACTTGAACCCAGGAGGCGGAGGTTGGAGTGAGCTGAGATTGCACACCACTGTACTCCAGCCTGGCGGCAGAGCAAGACTCCATCTCAAAAAAAAAAAAAATCACTGTCAACAGCAATAGTACTTTCTTCTCAATGTTCATTACAAGCTTTGTGCTGGGCCACAAAACAAGTCTCAGTAAATGAGATAGAATTAAAATCATGCAAAGTATGTTATCTGGCCACAGTGGAAGTTAGGAATCACTAACAGTAAGGTATCTGGAAAAAATGTTGGCCAGGCACGGTGGCTCATGCCTGTAATTACAGCACTTTGGGGAGGCCGAGGTGGGTGGATCACGAGGTCAGGAGATCGAGACCATCCTGGCTAACACAGTGAAACTCCGACTCTACTAAAAATACAAAAAATTAGCTGGGTGTGGTGGTGGGTGCCTGTAGTCCCAGCTACTTGGGAGGCTGAGGCAGGAGAATGGTGTAAACCCAGGAGGCAGAGCTTGCAGTGAGCAGAGATCATGCCACTGCACTCCAGCCTAGGCGACAGAGCGAGACTCCGTCTCACAAAAAAAAAAAGTAGCACATGTGATCAGAGGGAAAAAACAAGCATTAAGATGCTTTAAGGCAGTTTAGGGGAAGATGACAGCGATGAGCTGAGCTCAAGTAGTTAGAATACCAGAATACAGAGTGTGACTTCCCAAATAAACGGAAAGGGGAGCATTGAAAAATCAGGATCAACATATTACAAATGGTAGAAATAAATTCAAATATAGTAGAAATAATTTCAAATCACAATACTTGAAAAAGGGAGCTTGTCAAATTGGCAAAAAAGTGTCAAATGCTATGTACAAGTTTCTGGCAATATGGCAAATTATATATCCTGAAAAACTAAAAATGCTGTTTATAATACTGGGGAGTGGATCTAAATCCATGAGCTGTAAAAAAGGAAGAAATCTTTGGAGGCTAAAAAACCGAGCTCCTAGGCTGGGCACGGTGGTTCAAGCCTGTAATCCCAGCACTTTGGGAGGCCGAGACAGGCGGATCACGAGGTCAGGAGATCGAGACCATCCTGGCTAACACGGTGAAACCCCGTCTC
>NW_012103232.1:482903-484043 GCF_000951045.1 Mandrillus leucophaeus
CAGTGCCCCGCCGCGCCCGCAGGCCCAACTCCCTTACGGTTCCCGGCCACTCTGCCAGGCGTCCAGCTCCTCCGCAGCCTCCATCACCTTCACCTGCACCTCCTGGAGCGGGTGAGAGTGCGGACTGAGGCCTCGGGGAGGCGTCCTGGTGGCGGGTTGGGAGACCTGCCGCCCCAGGTCTGGGGGAGGAGAGGCGGGAGGCACCTTGGCGTCCGAGTGGGGCCGCACCTGCAGGACTACGGTCTGCTCCTGGAATATGGCCCAGGCCTCAGCTGTCTGCAGCGCGCCCTGGGTGTGGACACCTGGGTTAGACTCCGGGGAGACACGCCCTTCCCCACCCACACTCGAAAGCCGACCCTCCAACAGAACCCACTTCTGCCCTCACCCGCTGCAGTTTCTCCTCCTGCAAGGCGCACTTGGTCTCCGCCAGCTCCAGTTCATTCTTGAGAAGGACCCAGGGAATGTCAGGAGGTCCGCAGGCCGACACCCCGCTGCCCCTCCGGGCCCCGCCCGTGGCCCTCAGCGCCCGCCCCCAGGCGACCATGACCCTGCCCACGTCCTCAGGACCCGTCGTAAGCAACGCCCCAGTTAGTCGTGGCCCCGCCCCCTCCGCTTTCCGCCCCATTCTAGCCCTCAGGGCCCCGCCCCCATGCGATTATGCTCCGCCCACATCCCCGCCCAGTCCACGCCGCCAGGGCCTGCCGCAAGCCACACCCCCAGGTGGTCATGGCCCCGCTCATGCTGCTGCTCCGCCTCTACTAAAGACCTCAGGGTCCCGCTCAAGCACCTGCAGCGTCACCAATCGGGCTGCGAGTTGCTGCTCCGTGCTCTTCTGGCTCTGCTGTTCCCCTCCGTAGTAGAAGAGCTAGGGGCGGGGCTTGTAAGGGCGGGGTTTACCGACTTCTGGAGGAACGGGTGTCGGGGTGACAGGGACGGAAAGGCAACAAGGGCGGGGACCAGGGCAGGACTTCCGAGAGGAACCAAGAGACAGGCCCTCCCATCTCCCGCACGTACCTGACTCGACAGCTCCTCCCACTGCTCCTGCAGCTGCCTGTTGTACTGCTCCTGCGGACAGGGTCCTGGGGCGGTGCCGGCCTCTCCGCCGGTCCTGCCTCACCCCACCCCCGGATCCCGCCCCCT
>NW_012103232.1:489698-490840 GCF_000951045.1 Mandrillus leucophaeus
GGCTGGACCACAAGGGGCGGCAGGGGGAGCCCGAGTGCAACCTGACACATGCCTCTTCTCACACCAGCCGGCGACAGGTCAGGCCGGTCACACTTAGTCCACCACTGATGAAAATTGTGTCAAAGAGCCGTAATTGGATCAATGAAAGATTAATAAAATACTAAGACCAAATGCAGGCAAGTTGAAGATTGGTTCCCCCACATTGCAGATGGCACTCGGAAACTGATCGATCTCTTGTAGAAAAGAACCCATAAATATGTTCATATCTTTTGACCCAATTATCCCTCTCCTGGGAAATTTATCCCAGGAAGGAGAAAAAATATTTTTTCTTTTTTTGAGACAGAGTCTCGCTGTGTCTCCCCGGCTGGAGTGCAGTGGCGCGATCTCGGCTCACTGCAAGCTCTGCCTCCTGGATTCACGCCATTCTCCTGCCTCAGCCTCCCGGGTAGCTGGGACTAGAGACGCCCGCCACTATGCCCGGCTTTTTTTTTTTTTTTTTTTTTTACTTTTAGTAGAGACGGGGTTTCACTGTGTTAGCCAGGATGGTCTCGATCTCCTGACCTCGTGATCCACCCGCCTCAGCCTCCCAAAGGGCTACAGGCCTGAGTGGGTTAAATTAAAATAATTTAAACCCACTATGCATTAAATGGTTCGCTGAAGTGGTTACAGTAGCCACAAAAAAAGGAAACAATTTTAATGATTAATATGTGTTTGGGTATTTATTATGTGGCATGCCTAGAGCTATGATGATGTCTAGTGAAAAAGAATTTGATTTAGCATTTATGCTAAAGTAACTAAGATAAAATACATGAGCAAGATCCCCAAAGGAAACAGGAGGAAGATAAGCTCTTTCATTGCTTGGTGAGACTGTAAGTAAACTCGTCCTTTTATTTATTATTATTTTAGAGACAAAGGTCTTGCTGTCACCAGGCTGGAGTACAGTGGCACAATCAAGGCTCAGTGCAGCCTCAATCTCCCAGGCCCAAGTGATCCTTCCGCCTTAGCCTCCCAACTTGTCCTTTTAAAATCTGCCTTTATTTGTCCAGTACAATTATGAACTTGGATGCAAAAATCCAAAATAAATTACTAACAAAATCTAAAGGGAAACGGAAATCCATGGAAACCAAGCAGAGACTACAGGC
>NW_012103232.1:495722-497374 GCF_000951045.1 Mandrillus leucophaeus
AGCCAAGATCACACCACTGCACTCCAGCCTGGGTGACAGAGCAAGACTCCATCTCAAAAAAAAAAAAAAGAAAAAATTTAAAATGAGTTGGGTGTGGCGGTGTGTGCCTATAGTCCTGGATACTCAGAAGACTGAGCTGGGAGGATCTCCTGGGCCCAGGAGTTTAAGGCTGCAGTGAGCTATAATGCCACTACACTCCAGCCTGGGCAACAGTGAGACCCCAACTCAATCAATCAACCAATAAAAAATGTCTTCAGATCGGGCACAGTGACTCATGCCTATAATCCCAGCACTTTGGGAGGCTGAGGCGGGTGGATCACTTGAGGTCAGGTGTTCAAGATCAGCCTGGCCAACATGGCGAAACACTCTTCTTAAAAAAGCAAACAAACAAAAAAATTAGACCGGGCGTGGTGGTTCAAGCGATTCTCCTGCCTCAGCCTCCCAAGTAGTTGGGACTACAGATGCCCGCCACCACTTCTGGCTAATTTTTGTATTTTCAGTAGAGATAGGGTTTCATTATGTTGGTCAGACTGGTCTCAAACTCCTGACTTCAAATGATCCACCTGCCTCAGCCTCCCAAAGTACTGGGATTACAGGCATGAGCCACTGCACCTGGCCAGTATTTTTCAATTTTAATTTTTTGTTAGACTAGATCTTGCTCTGTCACCCAGGCTGACCTAGCGCACTGCGGTCTTGAAATCCTGGGCTCAAGGAATCCTCCCACTCAGCTCCCCCAGTAGCTGGGACTACAGCATGGCTGATTTTTTTTTTGTAGAAATGAGGTCTCACTATGTTGACCAGGCTGGTCTCGAACTCCTGGGCTCAAGTGATCCACCAACCTTGGCCTCCCAAAATGCTGGGATTACAGGCATGTGCCACCGCACCTGGTACCTGTGTATTCTAATTAATAATCATCTGATTCTAAAGATTGCTAAGATCTTTTCTTATTCTGTCACCCATGTTTCATCCCAAGTGGATAGTTTAGGCTCCGTGAGTGAATCCTAAACACCTCACTCATTCCTAGGGAATTGAGAAGTGAAATGTAGGGGGAAAAAAAAAACTGAAATGAGACAGATGAAAACAAAGGAGTCCCGCAGACCACTTAAAATAAGCTGGGATCTCCTAAAATCAACAGCAAGCCCTGAAAATAATGTTGACAGTGAGAAATAGAAAATGAGGTTTACTCCATGTTTTTTTTTTCAGACGGAGTCTCGCTCTGTTGCCCAGGCTGGAGTGCAGTTGCGTGATCTTGGCTCACTGCAACCTCCACCTCCTGGGTTCAAGCGATTCTCCTGCCTCAGCCTCCCAAGTACCTGGGACTATAGGCGCCCACGACCACACCCAGCTAATTTTGTATTTTTAGTAGAGAGAGGGTTTTACCATGTTGGCCAGGCTGGTCTCAATCTCCCGACCTCAGGTGATCCACCTGCTTCAGTCTCCCAAAGAGTTGGAATTACAGGCATAAGCCACCGCGCCTGGCTTTTTTCTTTTTTTGAGATCAAGTCTCACTCTGTTGCCAGGTTGGGGAGCAGTGGCGCCATCCAAGCTCACTGCAGCCTTGACCTCCTGTGCTCAGCGCAATCTTCCTGCCTTAACCTCCCAAAGCACTGGGACTACAGATGTTAACATTTATTATATTTATATATATATAT
>NW_012103232.1:500221-501991 GCF_000951045.1 Mandrillus leucophaeus
ACAGAGCGAGACTCCGTCTCAAAAAAAAAGAAAAGGCCTTTTTGAAAATGTCGTTTGGCAGCCGGCACGGTGGCTCACACCTGTAATCCCAGCACTTTGGAAGGCTGAGGCGTGTGCATCTCTTGAGCTCAGGAGTTCAAGACCAGTCTGGGCAACACGGCAAAACCTCACCTCTGTCAAAAATACAAAAATGAGCTGGGTGTGGTGTGTACGCCTGTGGTCCCAGCTACTCATTGCCGGAGCCCGGGAAGCAGAGGCAGTGAGCGAGATCTGCACTCCAGCCTGGGTGACAGAGCGACTGTCTCAAAGAGAAAAGGAGAAAATTGCATTTGGTATATACATATTACAGGTTAAATTGAGTCCCCCCAAATTCATATTAGAGTCCTAATTTTCAATACCTCAGAATGTGGCCTTACATAGGCCTATACAATGACCCTAAATAGGGTCACTGCAGGTGTGATTAAGATGGGGTCTCACTGGAGCAGGGTGGGCCCCCCAGCCAATATGACTGATGTTCCTATGAAGTGGGAACTTGGCCACAGACACGCACACAGGCCTGTGTGAAGGATGGAGTTCTGCTCCAGAAGCCAACAAGTCACCAGGGGCTGCACAAGGGGCCAGCCTCGGAGCCTTGCTGAGAGCCTGCAGGCGAGCGTGGCCTCCACTGCCTCCGCCGTGCGATGTGAACACCTGTGCTGCGGCCAGTCCCGAAGGCCACACCCTGATGACTGTCTGCAAGGACCCAGCTGCTCTTCTGGGGCCTTTCCAGTGCAGCCTCCTCTCCACATTACGATCAGCCTGGGCACATGGCTTGTGGTAGAAGACCCTGATCACACCACAGACACAGAGGGTGGCTTGTGGTGCTCAGGTTGTCATGGCCACGTGGCCTCAGCCTCAGCAAGGAGGGCACCGGGCCCACGTCTGAGGGTTTACCCAGGGAGAAGCGCAGTGAGGTGGGTAGCTCAGCAGGACCTCATGGCGCTGGCCTGGGAGTGTGGTGTGCTCCACAGGCCGGAGCTGTCTAGACGGGCAGTTTGCCTCTGGAGTCTTACATGTTCAGGGGTTTCGCCATGTTGCCCAGGCTGGTCTTGAACTCCTGAGCTCAGGCAAACCACCTGCCTCCCAAAGTGCTAGGATTACAGGCATGAGCCACAGTGTCCAGCCTCAATCACACCCAGCTAATTACAAAAAAGTTTAGTAGGCTGGGTGCGGTGGGTCACGCCTATAATTCCAGCACTTTGGGAGGCTGAGGAGAGCAGATCACCTGAGGTCTGGCCAACATGGTGAAAACTCGTCTCTACTAAAAATATAAAAATTAGCCGGCCTTGGTGGTGGGCACCTGTAGTCCCAGCTACTCGGGAGGCTGAGGCAGGAGAATGACTTGAACCCAGGAGTCGGAGGTTGCAGTGAGCCTAGATTGCACTATTGCATTTCAGCCTGGGCAACAAGAGTGAAACTTCATCTCAAAAAAAACAAAAAACAAAAATTTTTAGTAAAGACAGGGTTTCACTGTATTGCCTAGGCTGGTTTCAGACTCCTGGGCTCAAGCAATTCGCCTGTCTCAGCCTCCCAATGTGCTGGGATTACAGGCGTGAGCCGCCGCGCCTGGTTGTAAGAAACTGTTTGATGAAAAGGATCAGTTAAGCAACAAAAACAAAATATTAACTTAAATAATAAAATCTGGGCCAGGTGTGGTGACTCACCCTTGAAATCCCCACACTTTGGGAGGCTGAGGCAGGCAGATAGCTTGAGCCCAGGAGTTTGAGACCA
>NW_012103232.1:502041-503568 GCF_000951045.1 Mandrillus leucophaeus
TTGCAGTGAGCTGAGATCCGGCCACTGCACTCCAGCCTGGGCGACAGCGCGAGACTCCATCTCAAAAAAAAAAAAAAAAAATCTAGTAGGAAAGCTTGAAGAATCTGCACACACAGTTGGTTGCCTACCAACCTTTTTTTTTTTTTTGAAATGCAGTCTTGCTGTGTCACCCAGACTGGAGTGCAGTGGCATGATCTTGACTCACTGCAACCTCCACCTCCCAGGTTCAAGCGATTCTCCTGTCTCAGCCTCCCGAGTAGCTGGGATTACAGGCACCCGCCACCACACCCAGCTAACTTTCGTATTTTTAGTACAGATGGGGTTTCACCTTGGTCAGGCTGGTCTTGAACTCCTGACCTCAAGTGATCCACTCGCCTCGGCCTCCCATTACAGGCAGGAGCCACCATACCTGGCCGCCTAGCAACTGCTTAAAACTGCTCTCTCTCTCTCTCTCTCTCTTCCTTCTTGCTGATACAAGCCCCTAAATTTGTTCTTCTGGGCAGCCAGGCCCATCCTCTCCCCAGGTGTAAAGCAGGACTGGTCTAAACCAACCATGGATGTCTCACTTCCCTTGTAGAATTCTGCCTCTGAAACACTAGGGAAGGATGGCTGTGGGCTTCTGAGAGGTTTGCGTTTCTGCAAAAGGACACATGGGAGCAACATTGTCTTTGTTGCCTACTGGCTGGAACTGCTCTAGCCACCTTGTAACCATGAGGGACCTAAAAGAGCAAGTCAATATGGTATATCTTATGTGTCTCTTTAGGGAGCTGGGAGCCCCCACCTGTAATGGGCAAGAACTAGGACTTACGCTGGTTCCTAAGGCAACCTACAGCACATGGGAACAGAACCAAGACTAAACTACGGGGCAAGGAGGATTTGAGGTAGGCACCCCCATGACCACATGACAACTTGTGCTGAAAAAACTGGCTCGTGATAAGAGGAGAAATAAAATTAGATGTTGCCGAGTGCCGTGGTGCATGCCTTAAGTCCTAGCGACTCAGGAGGTTAAAGCAGAAGGATCTCGAGGTCCAGAGTTCAAGTCCAGCCTGAGAAACAGAGTGAGACCCCATTTCTAAAATAATACAATTTTTAAAAATTGGCCAGGTGTGGTGGCACACACCTGTAATCCCAGCACTTTGGGAGGCCAAGGCGGGTGGATCACCTGAGGTCAGGAGTTTGAGACCAGCCTGGCCAACATGGCAAAACCCCGTCTCTACTAAAAATACAAAAATTAGCCGGGTGTGGTGGCGGGTGCCTGTAATCCCAGCTGTTAGGGAGGCTGAGGCAGGAGAATCACTTGAACAAGGTCAGGAATTCAAGGAGGTGGCGGAGGTTGCAGTGAGCCGAGATCACACCATTGCACTCCAGCCTGGGAGACAGAGCGAGATTCCATCTCAAAAAAACAAAACAAAAATTTATTTATTTTTTGGTAGGAATAGAGTCTCATTTGTTGCACAGGATGGTCTCAAAATTCAAGTGATCCTCCTGCATTGGCCTCTTAAAATTCTTAATGCTTTGCTCTTATAA
>NW_012103232.1:506398-507829 GCF_000951045.1 Mandrillus leucophaeus
GCCTCAGCCTCCCAAAGTGCTAGGATTACAGGCGTGAGCCACCATGCCCGGCCAGGCATTAACATTTATATAAACTAAATACACAGGGTGAGTACAGGGGGTTGGTAGGACAAGGAGGAGGATGGGATCAGAAAGGAGGCGGCGGGAGCACCCACCAGGAATGAGGACAAGGGACATGAATGCTGTGCACCAGGAGGGGACGTTCTGCAGACGAACACTCTGCAGGTCTGAAGGAGAGTTTCGGAAGCCTGCTATAACCAAGTACTGGGTCCCCTTTCACTAATGTTGAGAAATGCAAGCAAGACTGAAGGTATTTTGGTTACTTACAGTGGACTCAAAATGACCACAGATTGTCTGCAGTTCTCACCACCAGTAGGTGGAGCCTGTTTCCCCAGCTCAGGAATCGAGGCTCAACCTTGGGTCAAATTGCTCTGACAGACAGGATGATGCAGAAAATACTTTGTGTGCCTCCAGAGCCTGGACCTCAGAGTCTTTCTAGCCCCTCTTTTCCCCCCCCCTCCCCCGAGACAGTCTTGCTTGGTTGCCCAGGCCAGAGTGCAGTAGCACAATCATGGCTCACCGCAGCCTTAACCTCCTGGGACCAAGCAGTCCCCGTACCTCAGCCTCCCGAATAGCTGGGACTGGCAGCAGCACCCACCAGCAGGCATGCCGGCAAACCCCCAGCCACCAGCCAGCCCTGGGATGACCACAGCTGGGCAAGAGCACCCAGGCAAGGTCTGCAGAACCTTTCGAGCACAAGGCCTGTTATGCAGCAAAGAATTACTGGACGTTCATATTACCCGCAAAGGATTACTAGTGACTGAATTGTACTCCTATGAATGTGACACTATGCAGCAACCAGGTGACTGGGGTGGGGTGGCTTTACATGAGCTATTCTTGACATCTCGTGTTATAATTTGTCCCCTAGCTGTCAAAGGTGAGGTGGGGGAGAGGTGGGGCGGGGACAGAACATGGGGAGAGGAGCTGCTGCATTTCAGCCCCCACCTTACTGTGCACACGACTTCTGTGAGTGTGTTCAATCCTTACAACCAAAAGGAACTGGCACTGAAGCCTTCCATTTACATAGAGGAGGGACACAAGGGTGCAGGTGTCCTGACGCTCCACCACCAGCCTTGGATTCACACCGAAGGTTAGGAAGGTGCTATCCACCAGTGCTGGGCCTGGGGAAAGTCATTTAGGATCTGCTGCTTCTCTTTCAGATAAACTATAGAACTGTCTTGTCAAATTCTCCCAAATACATTGTTGGGATGTGATAGGAGTTGCAGAAAAAAAAGCCTGTATGTGAAGCGTATATATTAAAAGGGAAGAATGGGCTGGGAACAGTGGCTCACACCTGTAATCCCAGCACTTTGGGAGGTCAAAGTGGGAGGCTCACTTGAGCCCAGGAGTTCCAGACCAGCTGGGGCAACA
>NW_012103232.1:510804-518751 GCF_000951045.1 Mandrillus leucophaeus
ATCCTCCCACTACAGCCAGGATGAACTGTGTTGTATTTACGCATTTATTGATTTTGGTTTTAGCATTATTGGGGGTCAGCTGTCCCTGACTTGCCCACTTGCCACACTCAGCCGAGTGACCCTTGTGCGCCTGGACACTGTCCCCTCTAGCGTCACAGCCATTCCTCTTCAGCACGGCGCCCCCGTGGCTCCCTGGGTGAGTCCTGCTCTTCTCTCACTCTTTCATGTAGGCATAGAAACCCTGACGCTGTCCTTGCCTCCCATCCCACCTCACACCCTTCCTCCAGCCTGTCCCCAAGCCCTCGGGGCTCTTCCATTGCAAACTGCTGGCCCATCTGCACCTTACTTCCTCAGGAGATGCTGTCCACCTCAGCCTGATTGCCACACAGAGTAAACGAGCTGATGTTTACAAAGTGTCAGTGACTCACAAGTGCTCACTAAACAGCTTTAAATTAAACGTGAACCTCCAAGTTCTGACCCCTGCTTACCACCTTCAACACCATGGCTCTGGACTGCACCATTCTGAGAGCTCTTAAGGAGCCTGCCTGCCCCCACCCTGCCTTCCTCCAGCAGCCAGCAGGGCCTCTCAGACCCTCAGAGAGCACAAGCCCAAGTCCCAACATGGCTCCTAGGCCCGGCGCCACCAGGACGGCTCCTGCCACTGTGCAGTCTGCTGCCACAGGGCCTCTGTGCCTGCTCATTCCTCTGCCCAGCCCCTCCCTCACTTCCTGTGGCCTCACCCTGCCATTTCTTGGGAAGCCTTCTCAGGCCACCCATCCCCAATTGCAACTGTATCCCCACAGCACTCAGCACTACCAAGGATGCTTTATTTACTTTATTTATTTATTTATTTGAGATAGGGTCTCACTCTGTCATCCAGGCTGGAGTGCAGTAGCATAATCCTAGCTCACTGCAGCGTCCACCTCCCAGGCTCAAGCAATCCTCCCACTTCAGCCTCCCAGGTAGCTGGGACCACAGGCTGAGCCTCCGAGGCTGGTCTGTCTTCCCCAAGCATTCCAGGATCCAAGAGCTCATGGACCATATCTTGTGCACCGTTCCCTCCATTGACAAACCCAGGGCTCGGAACACTACACACACTTAAATGCTCTGACACCTGAATGGACAGCCAGCCCATCTGCACCTCAGAGACATGGCATCTGTCCAAGGCAAAGGCCACGGCCGGTGGGGGCTGGGATTCAAATGCTCTGGGCTCCTTTCAGCTGACCTGGAGGTGTGGCCTGCTGATCAAGAAGCATGGGACGGCCTGAGTGGTGGCCTGATTTCACAGCAGGGACCCTGCAGGAGGCAACTCTCATTGTTACCTTGGCCAGAAAGAGGAGCTGAACATGAATAGGCAAAAATCCCAAATCCCAAAATCGCTGGGGACTGACTTTTTTTCTTTTTTTTTGACATGGAGTCTCACTCTATTGCCCAGGGTGGAGTGCAGTGGTGCGATCTCGGTTCACTGCAACTTCTGCCACCTGGGTTCAAGCAATTCTCCTGCCTCAGCCTCCCAAGTGGCTGGGATTACAGGTGCCTACCACCATGCCCGGCTAATTTTTTGTATTTTAAGTAGAGACGGGGTTTCGCCACGTTGGCCAGGCTGGTCTTGAACTCCTGACCTCAAGTGATCTGCCCAACTCAGCCTCCCAAAGTGCTGGGATTACAGACATGAGCCACCGCACCCAGCCATGGGGGCCGACACTTTCTTCTTTTTTTTTTTAAGATGGAGTCTCGCTGTCTCCCCCAGCTGGAGTGCAGTGGCGCCATCTGGGCTCACTGCAAGCTCCACCTCCCGGGTTCACGCCATTCTCCTGCCTCAGCCTCCCGAGTAGCTGGGATTACAGGCGCCCACCACCACGCCTGGCTAATTTTTTGTATTTTTAGTAGAGACGGGGTTTCACTGTGTTACCCAGGATGGTCTCGATCTCCTGACCTTGTGATCCGCCTGCCTCGGCCTCCCAAAGTGCTGGGATTACAGGCGTGAGCCACTGCACCCAGTTGGGGGCCAACATTTTCTTAAATCCACTGGTCAGTGGCATTAGGGGAGGCCACCTGGCTCAGAAAGTGTCTGGGCACAGGGACAGGTGAGCTCTCCTCAGTCATCTACCTAGGGCAGTATTCTCAGTAGTGCCAGGCACACTGAGAAAGACACCTGGGCCCTGCTGGTGGCCCAGCCTCTTACACTGCCACCAAGGCCCTCCAGCCTCCCATCTGGTCTCCACAGCACAGAGGCGAGCCTTTGCATGGGAAAGGACGCAGCCTGCACTGCAGGGAGAGGTCTCGGCTGCTGCACCCCTGGCCAGCTCTGGCCTCCCAGGGAGCCTGCAGCCCTGGCTGCCTTTCCCAACCCTGGTCCCCGCTCGGCCCCTCGATGACTTCTTCCTTCAGCACATGGGGTCCGTGCAGCTTCCTGGTCTGTGGGGGGCTTCCTGCCACCTCCCAGTTGGCTCTTTCCACCCCAGCCTGGAGCAGTGGAAAGGCCAAGCCCAGCCTGTGCCGCATGGGTGGACAGCATGAGTGAGGCCCAGGACAGGGGGCTACAAGACCAAGTACCAGCCACCCAAGCCTAGGGCTTACACATGTCCACACTCTTACGCGATTCTGGAAAGGTGATCAGTATGGATGCTGCACACTACCTCATAGCACGGTAGAGGTAGGGGTTGCATCCTGCCATTGGCAAAAGTAACATTTTACAGCACAACACCAGGGGCCTCTAATGACACAGTCTGATTTTACCCAGGTCATTTTGAGAAAAAGCCATTCACAAGCTTCCATCTACATTTGCTGTGCAACTTAGTGAATGTCCTTCACAAAGTCCTATTGGAGGCTGGGCACA
Organism: Mandrillus leucophaeus; assembly: GCF_000951045.1. NCBI lineage: Eukaryota > Metazoa > Chordata > Mammalia > Primates > Cercopithecidae > Mandrillus > Mandrillus leucophaeus. The sequence goes on from NW_012103232.1 coordinate 513,644, forward strand.
GTGGCTCAAGCCTGTAATCTCAGCACTTTCAGAAGCCAAGGTGGGCAAATCCTTAAGTCAGGAGTTTGAGACCAGCCTGGCCAACATGGTGAAACCCCGTGTCTACTAAAAATACAAAAATTAGCTGGGCATGGTGGCACGCACCTGTAGTCCCAGGTACTTGGGAGGCTGAGGCAGGAGAATTGCTTGAACCTGGGAGGCGGAGGTACCAGTGAGCCGAGATCATGCCACTGCACTCCAGCCTGGGAGACAGCGCAATATTCAGTCTCAAAAGAAAGAAAAAAAAGTAAGTCTGGTGGGAAACATTTCTTGGAATATTTAGCATAGGGACACTTCCTTACGTACTAAGATGAAAACCACCTCCAATTCCCACTTCCCCATCTTTGCTTTTTTCCCGTCCCTCCTCTTTTTGGGAGCAGGGCAGAGGGACACCTTGGGCACACAGAGCCACATAGGATGCTCAGCCACACATATTAGCCCCCTGGGAAGCATGGCAGCTTTCTCCTACTCCTGTTCTTTTACTGAGTCAAACATTCTCCACTCCATAGAAGTCTTTTACTGAATCCACCTCAAATAGCTTTTGGAAAACGACTTATTTTTTTCTTTTAGAGATAGAGTCTCACTCTGTTGCCCAGGCTGGAGTGCACGATCTTGCTCACTGCAACCTCCGCCTCCCAGGTTCAAACGATTCTCCTGCCTCAGCCTCCCAAGTAGCTGGGATTACAGGCGCCCACCACAATGCCTGACTACTTTTTGTATTTTTAATAGAGACAGGGTTTTGCCATGTTGGCCACGCTGGTCTTGAACTCCTGACTTCAGGTGATCTGCCCACCTTGGGCCTCCCAAAGTGCTGTGATTACAGGCGTGAGCTATCATGCCTGGCCAAGAAGCAAGTTTTAGGCCGGGCGGCTCAAGCCTGTAATCCCAGCACTTTGGGAGGCCGAGACGGGCGGATCACGAGGTCAGGAGATCGAGACCATCCTGGCTAACACGGTGAAACCCCGTCTCTACTAAAAATTACAAAAAAACTAGCCGGGCGAGGTGGCGGGTGCCTGTAGTCCCAGCTACTCGGGAGGCTGAGGCAGGAGAATGGCGTGAACCCGGGAGGCGGAGCTTGCAGTGAGCAGAGATCCGGCCACTGCACTCCAGCCTGGGTGACAGAGCAAGACTCCGTCTCAAAAAAAAAAAAAAAGCAAGTTTTAAACAAGTAAGACACATTACTAAGGAAACGTTACTGCCTATGATTCCAAACCTGGTGTTGATCTGTAACCAAGTAAGTACCCTCTAACCAAGCCCTGACTTCAGCTCAGGCTGCAATATAGTATTTCACCTTGCTTTTCTCCTTATGTGGAGTGTTTCTCAAGACTTCAAGGTGAAAAAGCACTGACTTGGCTTAACAAGGTGCCTGTCCTGGCCCCTCTCTGTTAGAAGCACCATGGCCCACTCAGCACACGTGACGTGTGCTTCCCTTCCACCCCACCATGCAAGGACAGGTGTGAGGAAAAGCACACATCTCAGGAGCCATTTGGTTGGTTCCAAGCAACTTTTTCGGGTCTCATTCTTAAATATGAACAAACTGTCACCACCACCCAACGTTTGAGAAAAGTCTTTAAAATTATTGAAAAATATAAAAATCAGGTCAGGTGCGGTGGCTCCTGCCTATAATCCCGGCACTTTGGGAGGCCAAGGCGGGCGGATCGCTTTAGGTCAGGAATTCAAGACCAGCCTGACCAACCTGGTAAAACCCTGTCTCTACTAGAAACACAAAAAATTACCCGGGTGTGATGGCACGCACCTGTAATCCCAGCTACTCGGGAGGCTGAGGGAGGAGAATCACTTGAACTTGAGAGGCGGAGGTTGCAATAGCTGAGATCGTACCACTGCACTCCAGCCTAGGTGACAGAGTGAGACTCCATCTCAAACACAAATAAAAACCCCCAAAATTAGCTGGGCATGATGGCAAGCGCCTGTAGTTCCAGCTACTTGGGAGCGTAAGGCAGGAGAATCGCTTGAACCCAGGAGGCAGAGGTTGCAGTGAGCCAAAATCGTGCCACTGCACTTCAGCCTGGGCAACAGAGCAAGACTTTGTCTCAAATATATGTATAACCAAACTGAAAACGGGATCTAAAAAGAAACTACTATATATACAATGTAAGAAACAAATTAAGATGTCAAAAATCAGCACTCCTTAGAAAGGGAAGAGATTGGCTAGGCGTGGTGGCTCACGCCTGTAATCCCAGCACTTTGGGAGGCAGGCAGATTATGAGGTCAGGAGATGGAGACCATCCTGGCTAACACAGTGAAACCCCGTCTCTACTACAAATACAAAAAATTAGCTTGGCGTGGTGATGGGCACCTGTAGTCCCAGCTATTTGGGAGGCTGAGGCGTAAACCCAGGAGAATGGTGTAAACCCAGGAAGTGGAGCTTGCAGTGAGCCGAGATCACGCCACTGCACTCCAGCTTGGGCGACAGAGACTCTGTCTCAAAAAAAAAAAAAAAAAAAAAAGGAAGAGATTACATCTATTACAAAAAAAAAGGATGAAATGAAATAAAATCAAGAAACAGACAAAAGGATTCTTAGGAATTAAAAATGATCGCTATTTTATTTATTTAGAGATGGAGTTTTGCTGTTGTTGCCCAGGCTGGAGTACAATGGCACCATCTCGGCTCACCACAACCTCCACCTTCCAGGATCAAGCGATTCTGCTGCCTCAGCCTCCCGAGTAGCTGGGATTACAGGCATGCGCCACCATGCCTGGCTAATTTTGTATTTTTAGTAGAGACGGGGTTTCTCTATGTTGGTCAGGCTGGTCTCGAACTCCTGACCTCAGGTGATCCGTCCACCTTGGCCTCCCAAAGTGCTGGGATTACAGGTGTGAGTCACCGCACCCAGCTTTATTATTATTTTTTGAGACAGAGTCTCTGTCTTGGCTCACTGATTCTTGGCTCACCACAACCTCCACCTCCCAGATTCAAGCAATCCTCCCACCTCAGCCTCCTGAGTAGCTGGGACTATAAGTGTGCACCACTAAGCCCGGCTAATATTTTTTCTATTTTGGGGGGTAGAGACAGGGTTCTGCCATGTTGCCCAGGCTGATCTCAAACTCCTGGGCTCAAGCAATCCGCCTGCCTCAGCCTCCCAATATGCTGGGACTGCAGTGTGAGCCATTGTGCCCAGCTAAGCTACTTTAAAAATCAGTAGGACTTTACTGAAGGGAATGAGTCTCTGGAGTGAAACCTAGCCATCAAGTGCCTAGCCCAATGAATGGGCAAACCACATAAAACAGAGGTTCCTCAATGCTTACAGGGAGGAAATCAGGGCACATACAAAACGAGTTAGACTTTTCATCACATTAGAAGGTAGAAGCCATGGGAACAACACCTTAAAAATTCAGTGGGAAAAGGATATCCAAACCACAATTCTATACCCAGCCAAAATATCAATTCCATATAGTTTACAAGCATTTTCAAACTTCAAAGTCTTAAAAATCCTACTTCCCATATGCTGTTTCTCAGGATTGCACCAGAGGAACTGTGCCACCAAAACAAGCTTGTAATTCAAGAAAGAGAGTACGTGAGATCCACAAGACAGGGCTGCTAATGCAGGACAATGGCAGGGAACCCTAGCCCACATCTGTGCGGACTCCAGGATGTCCCCTGCGGTGGTAGAGGGTTGGAAATAACAGCACAGATACTGTCTCACTGTGTGGAAAACTGTACTGGAGGTGTTTCACAGAGTTAAAGGGGGTAACTGGGCAATCAAAATAATCAAATAATTTTTAAGAAAAAACAAGAGGCCAGGCAAAGTAGCTCATACCTGTAATCCCAGCACTTTAGAAGGCCAAAGTGGGCATATCACTTGAGGCCGGGAGTTCAAGACCAGGCTAGGCAACATGGTGAAACACCATCTCTACTAAAAATACAAAATAAATAAATAAATAAATATATGCATGCATGCCATGCATGGCAGTGTGCACCTGTAGTCCCAGTTACTCAGGAGGCTGAGGCATGAGAATCATCTGAACCCGGAAGTGAAGGTTGTAGTGAGCCAAAATGGCACCAGTGCACTCCAGTCTGGGCAAAAAAGCGAGACCCTGTCAGAAAGGGGAGGGGAGGGGAGGGAGAAGGGGGAGGGGGAGGGAAAAAACATAAACAAGGAATTGGCCAGTGGCTCAGGCCTGTAACTTCAAAACTTTGGGGGCCAAGGTAGGTGAATCACTTGACCCCAGGAGTTTGAGATCAGCCTGGACAATACAGTGAAACCCCATCTCTACAAAAATTTAAAGAATTAGCCAAGTGTGGTTGTGCACACCTGTAGTCCCAGCTACTCGAAGTCTGAGAGAGAAGGATCACTTGAGCCAAACAGGTTGAAGCTACAGTGAGCCGTGATAGCGCCACTGCACTCCAGTCTGGGTGACAGAGTGAGATCCTGTCCCAAAAAGAAAAAAGAAAACAAAAAATTGTACAAAAGGCCGGGCACGGTGGCTCACACCTGTAATCCCAGCACTTTGAGGGCCAAGGCGGGCAGATCTCTGGAAGGCAGGAGTTCGAGACCAGCCTGACCAACGTGGCAAAACCCCCTCTCTACTAAAAATATAAAAATTAGCTAGGCATGGTGGTGGGCATCTGTAATCCCAACTACTTGGGAGGCTATGGCAAGAGAATCGCTTGAACCCAGGAGGTGGAGGTTGTAGTGAGCCAAGATCGCGCCATTGCACTCCAGCCTAGGTGACAGAGCAAGACTCCATCTCCAAAAAAAGAAAAAAAGAAAAGAAATTGTACAAAAAAGGAGATGACCCATTATCTTACCCAGCTTAGAAGTAAACAAATTTACATAGTGATCACAATAGGGACAGATTGGCAAATCACATCCTCCTGCACCTGTTTTTATAAATGAAGTTTATGATTTTTTGTTTGTTTTGTTTTGAGACAGAGTCTCCTGTTGCCCAAGCTAGAGTACTGTGCCACGATCACAGCTCACTGCAGCCTCAACTTCCCAGGCTCAGGTGATTTTCCCATCACAGCCTCCCAAGTAGCTAGGACCATAGGTGCACTCCACCATGCTCAGCTAATTTTTTTTTTTTTTTTTTTTTTTTTTTTTTTTTTT
>NW_012103232.1:518801-540740 GCF_000951045.1 Mandrillus leucophaeus
TTTTTGAGATGGAGTCTTGCTCTGTCACCAGGCTGGAGTGCAGTGGCGTGATCTCGGCTCACTGCAGCCTCTGCCTCCTGGGTTCAGGCGATTCCCCTGCCTCAGCCTCCTGAGGAGCTGGGACTACAGGCACCTACCACCACCCCGGTCTTAATTTTTTGTATTTTAGTAGAGATGGGGTTTCACCGTGTTAACCAGGATGGCCTCGATCTACTGACCTCATGATCCACCCACCTAACCCCAAGTGCTGGGATTACAGGCGTGAGCCACCGCATCTGGCTGCCAGATAGTAAATATTTCAGGCTCTGCAGGTCATACCATCTCTGTTGTGACTACTTAGCCTTCTGTCATAGTGCAAAAGTAGCCATCAATGAGGCCAGATGCAGTGGCCAAGTTAAGAGGCTCTCTTAAAGCCAAGAGTTCAACACTAGCCTAACAAGATGGCAAGACCCTGTCTCTACAAAAACAAAAAAAAATTAGCTGGATGTGGTAGCTCACACCTGCAGTCCCAGCACATGGGAGGCTGTGGTAGGAGGATCACTTGAGCCCAGGAGTTTGAGGTTACAGTAAGCTATGATCCACTGCACTCCAGCCTAGACAAAAGCTGGAGTAAATATATATATGTAAATATATATATAATTTTTTTTTTTTTTTTTTACAATCTGACTACTTAATAGAAAGTTTGCCAACCTCTAGATCAAACTACACATTTGATAACTATTTGGTGGATATAAATTAGGGAGAAGAGAGTACAAATCAACTAAAATCCTTATTGAGAGTAACTCCAGACTCCAAAACAGAATGAATAAGACAGCAGTGTAAGAATACTATTTAGACACGTAGAGATAAATGCAGGAGAAAGTGCTAAAATAATTCAAAGTGATTCACATTATATAGTATGGGATGGAGTTAGGGAGACAAACTAGTTTTCGTTTTAAGCCTTTTTGAGAACCACTTAATTACTTAAATTCTATTCAGGAATTACTTTGATAAAGCCGAAAAATCATTTTAAATCCACTGAACAGAACTCACCAAGACCTACAGTATCTGCGCTCAAGCTCTTCTGGAGTCTGGGGTCACTGGGTTCATCTCCGGCTGCCAGGAGCCACCACGGATGCCTGCAGTCCCCTCCATCCCTGCTCCTCCTCCTGGGTCTTCACACTAGGATCCCCATTCTGGGTGGTCCCTGGGGATTATTAACCATTTTCCTTCCTCCCTCCCCTCCCCTCAGGCCAAGCAGCAGGAAGCAGCAGTGAGCAGAAGGGAATAGCCCTCGCCTTGCCCCAGCCCTTCCTCAGACCCAACTCTGCCGCTCCAATGAGGGGTCCCGGGCACTGGACAGCCATCCTCCTCTTCCCAGTCACCAGGTCCATGCTGCTGTAACTGTGCACACATTGCTGCTTCCCAGACAGCCTCAGCTAACTCAGGCCAACACTGCCCAAGAGCATACCGACACCAAAGTGCCAGTCCACTGGCCCAGTGCACACCCCCAGGACCCACCAAGCACCTCACCACCAAGCACCACTGAATGGTGGCAGGCAGATGCCCATCCCAGACACCACCCTCCTAAGACTTAGAAGCCATGTCACTTTGCTAGAGAGAACAGCCAAAGCAGAAACTGGAGGTCCCACACCAGTTTTCAATCAAGCTTTTAATGAAAAGATCATAAAATAACAGTTTCTCATCGCTGTACATTAAGACTGCACACTTCTGAATGGAGAGATCAGTCGTTGGTGAATTGCTTTTCTTTCTATGACACTGGGCAGCTGTGTAGCTGCAGTTCTGACCTGAATTTATACAAACTCTCAAGGGACATGAACTCAATGTGACGAGTGACAGCGGCGGTGGCCAGTACAGGAGTGCGATCCCGGTGTCCCTCCCCACTCCTGGGAAGGGCATAAAACAAAACATGATCCCTCTTCCAGTTCCGATTAAACAAAACAGCTATAACCCCATCCCTCCCCCCTCCCCTTCGAGGTATTTGCGAGAAATGAGCCAGTGCCCAACCTGGGCCCCCCCCAAGGTGGGGGAGGGCAGAGGGAAGCTAGTGATGGGTGGGGTAGAGAGGTTCCCCTCAGCACCTGGCCCCACGGGGCCCGCCAAGTGGAGGGTGGGAGCCCTGGGGATCCTCCCTACCCCAGTGAGGTCTGTTATGCAGCATTTTTGAGGTCAATAAATTACAGCAATAAATAGCAAGGTGAGGTAGGGGGAGGGGGTCCTGGTAGAAAGTTAAAGTGGGGTGACTGAAGCCGGGGCATCCTAGGAAGGGGGTCCTGGGCAGCCTCAGTTCCCACCGCTCATGCCCACCCCCACCCCGGCGTGGAATGTCAGACTGAGGCTCCAGTTAGGTCCCTCCCCAGCCCCTCACTCCTGGCATCTTGATTCACAGGTTCAGTAACATCTGCCCCGACGGGGTACTGGGAAATAGGAGGACCTTGGTCCCTTTAGGGGGCATGCCAGGGCTGAGAGCCCTTGTCTGCTCTAAGGCCTGGCGCCTTTGGCTTTTGTCCCCCACGCCTGGGGGGTGGACGGATGCAGCCTCCTGCTCCCTGAGCCCTGCCCTCCGGCTGCCCAGGCCTCACCCCAACTCAGGATGGCGGCAGGAGGGCAGGGGGTCAGCCTGCCCAGCGGCCCAGCCCGGATCGCACTCCTGCATGGGGTCTGAAGTCCAGTGAATACTGACAGGTTGGGGGAGTGGGTGGGCGGCCCGGCGCCCCCGAGTGGTGACGAACGGGAAACACACATGGCTGCCTGAGGTGGGGAGTCGATGAGGGTCCAGATTGCTCATTTCACAGGCTGAGGTGTATGGCTATGCTGCAAGTCTCTGAGATTCTTATTTGCTTAAAGGTTCATCTTTTCTCTTCCTTTTTTTTGCAATCCTGGAGGAGCCCTTGCTGGGGCTCGGTCCGGCGGGAGCGTGCAGTGGCGGTATTTAGACACGTAGAGATAAATGCAGGAGAAAGTGCTAAAATAATTCAAAGTGATTCACATTATATAGTATGGGATGGAGTTAGGGAGACAAACTAGTTTTCGTTTTAAGCCTTTTTGAGAACCACTTAATTACTTAAATTCTATTCAGGAATTACTTTGATAAAGCCGAAAAATCATTTTAAATCCACTGAACAGAACTCACCAAGACCTACAGTATCTGCGCTCAAGCTCTTCTGGAGTCTGGGGTCACTGGGTTCATCTCCGGCTGCCAGGAGCCACCACGGATGCCTGCAGTCCCCTCCATCCCTGCTCCTCCTCCTGGGTCTTCACACTAGGATCCCCATTCTGGGTGGTCCCTGGGGATTATTAACCATTTTCCTTCCTCCCTCCCCTCCCCTCAGGCCAAGCAGCAGGAAGCAGCAGTGAGCAGAAGGGAACAGCCCTCGCCTTGCCCCAGCCCTTCCTCAGACCCAACTCTGCCGCTCCAATGAGGGGTCCCGGGCACTGGACAGCCATCCTCCTCTTCCCAGTCACCAGGTCCATGCTGCTGTAACTGTGCACACATTGCTGCTTCCCAGACAGCCTCAGCTAACTCAGGCCAACACTGCCCAAGAGCATACCGACACCAAAGTGCCAGTCCACTGGCCCAGTGCACACCCCCAGGACCCACCAAGCACCTCACCACCAAGCACCACTGAATGGTGGCAGGCAGATGCCCATCCCAGACACCACCCTCCTAAGACTTAGAAGCCATGTCACTTTGCTAGAGAGAACAGCCAAAGCAGAAACTGGAGGTCCCACACCAGTTTTCAATCAAGCTTTTAATGAAAAGATCATAAAATAACAGTTTCTCATCGCTGTACATTAAGACTGCACACTTCTGAATGGAGAGATCAGTCGTTGGTGAATTGCTTTTCTTTCTATGACACTGGGCAGCTGTGTAGCTGCAGTTCTGACCTGAATTTATACAAACTCTCAAGGGACATGAACTCAATGTGACGAGTGACAGCGGCGGTGGCCAGTACAGGAGTGCGATCCCGGTGTCCCTCCCCACTCCTGGGAAGGGCATAAAACAAAACATGATCCCTCTTCCAGTTCCGATTAAACAAAACAGCTATAACCCCATCCCTCCCCCCTCCCCTTCGAGGTATTTGCGAGAAATGAGCCAGTGCCCAACCTGGGCCCCCCCCAAGGTGGGGGAGGGCAGAGGGAAGCTAGTGATGGGTGGGGTAGAGAGGTTCCCCTCAGCACCTGGCCCCACGGGGCCCGCCAAGTGGAGGGTGGGAGCCCTGGGGATCCTCCCTACCCCAGTGAGGTCTGTTATGCAGCATTTTTGAGGTCAATAAATTACAGCAATAAATAGCAAGGTGAGGTAGGGGGAGGGGGTCCTGGTAGAAAGTTAAAGTGGGGTGACTGAAGCCGGGGCATCCTAGGAAGGGGGTCCTGGGCAGCCTCAGTTCCCACCGCTCATGCCCACCCCCACCCCGGCGTGGAATGTCAGACTGAGGCTCCAGTTAGGTCCCTCCCCAGCCCCTCACTCCTGGCATCTTGATTCACAGGTTCAGTAACATCTGCCCCGACGGGGTACTGGGAAATAGGAGGACCTTGGTCCCTTTAGGGGGCATGCCAGGGCTGAGAGCCCTTGTCTGCTCTAAGGCCTGGCGCCTTTGGCTTTTGTCCCCCACGCCTGGGGGGTGGACGGATGCAGCCTCCTGCTCCCTGAGCCCTGCCCTCCGGCTGCCCAGGCCTCACCCCAACTCAGGATGGCGGCAGGAGGGCAGGGGGTCAGCCTGCCCAGCGGCCCAGCCCGGATCGCACTCCTGCATGGGGTCTGAAGTCCAGTGAATACTGACAGGTTGGGGGAGTGGGTGGGCGGCCCGGCGCCCCCGAGTGGTGACGAACGGGAAACACACATGGCTGCCTGAGGTGGGGAGTCGATGAGGGTCCAGATTGCTCATTTCACAGGCTGAGGTGTATGGCTATGCTGCAAGTCTCTGAGATTCTTATTTGCTTAAAGGTTCATCTTTTCTCTTCCTTTTTTTTGCAATCCTGGAGGAGCCCTTGCTGGGGCTCGGTCCGGCGGGAGCGTGCAGTGGCGGAGCCCGGCCTGCCACCCGCTCACTCGCCCTAAGTCTGAGAAATAAATACATTCATCACTGCACAAACATATTGATACAAAAACAACACTGTTAAGAGTGTTTGCACCGTCTATGTTGGTAAGGACCAGACTCAGTCAGCCCCCTCTGCTGTCTGGGGTGGGGTTAGGGGTCCCCACTCCTGGGGACCCACCAGAGTCGACTGAGCCGTGCAAAGGTCCCGGCTTTTTGGCTTGAGTGGGACCCTCACATCAACCCATCCCCGAGGGTCACGGGCAGAGCAGCAGGGGACCCAAGCCCAGACTCAGGTCCTGTGGCCAGAACTGACGCCCATCCCCGTGTAGGCTAGCTGGTCAGGACCAGCGTGGTCCGGCCAGAGGGCCTTGGGGGTTGGTCAGCACGGGCCCAAGCTCTTTGGTGCCAGCTGGGCTTGGAGGGGCCCTGGGAATGGGGACGAGGGTTCAGGTGACTCCAGGGAGGCTTCCAGTCCCTTCCCCAGTCCCAGGGCTGCCCTTCTCTGCTCGTGAACCACTCCAGGGCCAACTCAGAAGGGCTTCCAGCAGCAGGGGAGGGTTCCCTGGACTGGCCTTACAGCTGCTGAGGTCTGAAACTGTAAAAGCTTATGTAAACAATGAGATAAATATATTAGTATCTTTTTTCTGAGCCCATGGAGGTTCCATACTCATTCAAAATGTGCTTTGGTTTAAAAAATAGGCTTTGTGAATTTGGGTATGAGCTTATTTTTTTTTCTTTTTTCTTTGTTTATCCTCTCTTTCCTACATGATATCTGCTATTTTCTGATTCCTGTTTCTCCGAAACATTCAGGAATTAAGTGACGAACGCAGAGAACTGTAAGCCGCCTTGGCCTCCAATAACCCAGTTTCCTTGTGAGGCTCTTAACATCTCCACACACACACACACTCGCACACACCCAACGTGGAAATCAAAGGAAAAAGAAAACAAAGCCAAATGTTGTGTTAATCCCGCCCTGTCCCAAAAACCCTTAAAGTCTTAAATAGGAAACTAGTGTTCTGCTTTCTCATTAAAATACAGAAAAGGCTCGATACAATACTAAGGTGGGTACAATACTATGTCGCACAAACGTCGTTGAGTGAGGGGCCTCTGCTCCCAGTCCCTGAAGTTCTGCAAAGGAATCACCTACTTTCACAAGTCACCTCACAGATGCGGCTGCCCACAGCCCGGGAGGCCACGCACACGGCCAGGTGTGTGCACATTTCCCGTGCGGTACAGACTTTGTGTCACGTGGCTTAAGTGCTGATGGGGTGGGGTGGGGTCAGGGCAGCGGGGGCGCCCTGAGTAAGGGTGGAGTCCATGGGTCTCCTCCCCCCAGGTCCCCAGCCTGACTTACTGGAACCTGAGACCCAGGGTCCAGTTCTGTTTCCCACCACCAGGAGGGAAGAAGGGCCGTCTCAGGCTGGGATCACCACAGGGAGGGCTCAGCCAGGAGCCTCATCTGCCCGACTCCCTCACCCCAAACACGCCGCTCCCCACTTCGGTCCCTGAACTCAGGCTCTGTTTTTAGCTGGAGGGTCTCTAGAGGGGTGGGGGTAGGGGATGACTGTATTTTTTTGGTCTAAACTTAAAATAGAATGAAAAGAGAAAACAAAAAAAAAAAATGGTGAAGCAAGATGACGATAAAGCCTGCCGGCCCAGCCCCACAGCTCCAGCTGGCTGAAGACAGTGGGACTGAGATCAGCAACCTTGGTCTGGCCTTGAGAGCCCACTTCGGGGCCCATGGAAGTATCTAAGGCTGGCTGAGGAAGCCCAAGATGAGGGGCGAGAGGTTGGCCCCTAGACGGTGGCCGGGGGCCAGGACTGCTCAGGGAAGTGCAATCCCTGTTCCCCAGAGGGCCCTGTGGTCAGCTGTCTCAAGCTCAAACTCTTGCAGGAATGGAGGGTGGGAGTGGCAGGATGAGGGCTCACTTCTGCCTCACCCTGGCCGGGAGCTGCAAAGAACTGCCACCCTCCTCATGGCTCCCGTCAGCACCCAGTACCTGGCTCCAGGCTGGGGCCTCACACCCCTCCCCTATGCCACAAACAGAGGTTCGTGTTCCTGGGTTGCCAGGGTCCCCTCGGGGTGCATGTGGCCCAAGGCTCAAAGGGAAAACACAGGTGAGCTGCAGGCACTGGGCCACTCAGCACCCTGCTCGCTCCTGCACACGACTTCCTGGGCGCTTGTCAAGGGCTTCCACTGCCAGTCACCAACATATTGTTGTCACGAATTCAAGAGGTAGCAAAAGGTCAGAAGTCTCCACCTTGTTCAGTGAGGAAGCAGGGAAAGCGAAACGTCTGCCCATGCGTACGGCACACACCACACAGACACACACACACACACGCACACACACAAAAATGAAAACGAGTACCGACGGCCCCGGCATCGAGTCCAGCCTCCCCCCACCCCCCGGAACCCCAGACCTTCCAGTTCAAACAGTCACATAAACGTTACACTGGTTTTTCTCTTAATAAAAAACAAGTACCTCTAAACAAAGAATATTCCTTGAAAACTACAGGAAAAGCACTCTCTCCTGAGGCAGCCGAGGCAGGGCTCAGGGACCAGGGAAGCCTTTGGGCAAGAAGGGCTTCTGGGGCCTGGAGAGGTGGCGCACCAGCACCCCTGCAGCGCCAGAGCCGGGGGACGCGCAGGAGGGCCGGCGGCCCCTGTTACATTCAGTCTTCAGACCCAGGCTCAGCCCCAGAGGGGGCGGGAAGAAAATAAGCTATTGTTTGTTTTGGTTTAAAGAACAAAAATCAAAAAGAAAAACAGAGGAGCAGATCAGTAGGAATAACAGCAACACAGGCCCAGAGGGCTCTTTAGTTGTAGAGAGGTAGGCGGTGGGGTCACCCTGACTGTCCCAGCGCCAGTGAGCAGTGCCACCCTGGCTCAAGGAGGGAGGGATCTGCACCCCCAGCACCTGTTCCCTGCAGAACCAGGGCCGCACGCGCCCGCACAGACACAAGCACACACACAGACACGGCTAGCGGGGTGGGGCCTGCTCCTGACACCACCCTGGCCGTGGCCAGCGTCCCACTGCCCTCTTTCTCCAAGCCGCCTGCAGCAAAGGGACCAGGTCCCAGCGAGACCCACGTGACCCAGCCCACAGGCCCTGCGGTGGCCCCCGCGGGGAGCTGGGGGCCTGGGTGGGATGGGGAGGTAGACGGGCTGGGACCCCTGGCTTCCCTCCTCTCGGCTCTGCTTGGTACAGACTGTCGATTAAAGCTCTGGGTGTGGGCAGTGGGGGCCAGAGGGGCCACCCGGAGCCTCCACTGGACCCAGGGTCTCGCCCCTGCCGCTGCATCACCTCGCTTCTCCTTCCATGGGTTCCCGGGGAGCAAGGTGGCAGAGGGCGCCCGCGGGTCTTTGGCTTCTAGGAGGGGGAAGTGTGCATGCGCAGGTGGCTGATGAGGTTGCGCTGCTGGGTGAACTTGCCCCCGCACAGCTGGCACTCGTAAGGCTTCTCGCCCGAGTGCACACGCATGTGCTCGGTGAGGCGGTACTGGCGGGTGAAGCGCATGCCACACTCATCGCAGGCGAAGGGCTTCAGGCCCAGGTGGCTCCGCATGTGGCGCGTCATGGTGCCGCGCTGCGTGAACATCTTGCCACAGATGTTGCAGGGGAAGGGCCGCGTCAGCCAGTGCGTCTTCTCGTGCTGCCGCAGCGTGGCTGGGTCCTTGTAGGTCTTCTCGCAGACCGAACACTTGAAGGGCCGGGGCTCAGCCGCGTAGGCCGCGCTGGGCGCTGACAGGTCCTCGGCCTCCTCCTCGGCACCCCCACTGCCTGTCTCGTAGGCACCCTCTTCCTTGATGAACAGCTCTTCCTCCGTGTGAGTCTCCACGTGCGCGTTGAGCTGCTCGGAGCTGGGGAAGCCCTTGGCGCAGGGGATGCACACGTACAAGTTGTCCCCATAGGACACTGTCTCGTAGCCCTCCTGCCGGTACATGTAGTGGGCGCTGGCATGGCCGCTGCCCCCCTCGCTCCCGCTCTGCGCGCTATCTTCACTTGCATCCTTGCCGTTTTCCTCCTCCTCCTTGCAGGGGTAAGGGGGCTCCCCATAGGGCCCGCTAGGGCCAGCCCCACCAGCCAGGATACCATTGGGAACCCTGTCCCCGACCCCCTCGCCCTCCTCTCCCGGGCAGGGACCCTTGGGCCCCGCTTCTCTCCGCTCAAAGGGGGAGCCAGCCACAGGCTCCTTCTTGCCCCACTCCTTCTTCCGAGTGGAGTGCCGGAGGCTCTTCCGAGGCTGCCCGCCAGGTGCCTCCAGCAGGCTCAGGTGGTTGTCCTCAGCCCCCTCCAGATCCATGGGCTCATCGGGGGTGCCCCCCAGCTCAGAATAAGAGGCACTGTTGGCAACGGGAGGGGCAGAGGCCGCAGGGGGCGACCCATGTTGGCTGTCGCTCAGTTGGGCTGGGTCATCGGGAGTGAGGTGGGGACCTGGCGTGGCAGGAGGCAAGGGTGGGCTTTTCTTGGACAGGTCCAAGCCCAGCTCCTGCTCGCAGCCCCCACTGCTCCCGTTGGTGCTGCTGCTGCAGCCCCCCAGGCCCACCTCCCCGCCAGCTGGACAGACGGCCCGGCCCAGACCTTGCACGCTATCCTGGTTAGAGCCACCAAGAAAGAGCTCATCGTCTGAGCCTTTGGCTTGCGGGAGCTCCTGGGGGGCGTGGGCCCCCTTGCGCCCATCCACCAGCCCGTGATACCGAGCCTGGATGACGGAGGCCGTGGACAGCCGCTGGCTGCGGGGGGGTCGCCCTATGCCGGCAGCCCCCGCCCGCCCAGAGCCAAAGGGCTTGCCGGCTCGCTTGAGTTTGCGGCGGCAGAGGGCTGCCAACTCGGGCAGCTGGAGGTAGCTGGCGGCAGTGAGGAGAGTGCTGAAGTTGGGCTCGGCTGGCTGGTCACTGGGCAGCAGCTTGCCTGTGTAGATGAAGTCCAAGATCTGCTGGAACACCGTGGAGCTGACCATGTCTGTGTCCAGGTTGATGAGGTTGTCGTGCAGGACCAGGGACTTGAAGTAGATGCTGCTGGCGGCCAGGACGTTCTTGTGGGCCCGGAAGATGGAGTTCTCCACCATGATGATGACGTCACACAGGAAGCCCTTGGTCCTCTGCTGGTTCAGCTGCAGCAGGAGCTGCTTCGAGTGGCTGGGCAGCTCCATGTCGGGCCCCATGTCCCCGCGCCCTGCCCACGCGCACCACCTGTGGGCAAGAACAGGCATGCACGCGTCAGATGACTGGGACACTCGGACCAGGGCTCTGGGGCAGGGTGGGGCTCGACAAGGCAAAGTGCCTCAGAACTTACCCCACACAGGGCAGCAGCCCCTGTGGCACAGTACACGGCACATAAGCCCACAACGCCCCCTGCATGCAGGCATAGTATATGTGTCCCCTCACTGAGGACTCAAACTGAGAAGGGACAGAGGCCCCTGCCCCATTTGCACTAATAAGAAAACGGAGGTGGAGGGTGATGAGGTGACAAATAGAGAAACAGGGATTTGCATTTGGTTTCACAGCCCGGGCTACTGTCTCTACACTAAATGAAGTCGATGACACACCCTCAGGCACCAGAAGGGGACCCAAAAATGACCAGCAGATGGCTTTAAACTTAAGAAAGCAGAGACCTCCGAGAGGAGCTTGTCTTGAAAGCTGGCAGAAATCCCCCAAAACTAAATGTTCCCTTTGAAATACGGCAGGGCCCAAATCAAACTGCCAGCAGCCTCTGGTGTGCAGCCTTGGCTCTGTTGGTATGCCCCCTGAGATGCTGACCAGGCTTTGCCAGAAGTCATGTGGCTGCCTCCCAGATGCTGCAGTCGGCCTGCAGCCCCGCCTCTCCCCAAGGCCCTGGGCCACCTTGCACTCTGGGCGGGTGCCAAGTGCTGCCCCAGCCTGGGCTGCCAGGTACCAAGCAGGAAAGGCAGTCTGGGCCAAACACCTGGCACCACCTGAACCCTCCATCCTCTCTAGGAAGGGCAGCGCCATCTGGGCCTAGGAAAGTTGGCCAGCTGGCCTCCGTCACACAGACTGGCACAGGCGCTAACCGAGTTCAGTAAGCAAGAAACACACCGACGCCACTGGTCTCTGCAGGAACCCTGCCAGCCCAGGTGTATTTCTGCTTGTGCGGCAGCAAGCCATGGGGTTTCGAGAGCGGGTGCTCCTCACCACGCTTCCCATACCCACACTGAGCAGCTTCCTCTGCCATGGACCAGGCACCCCACAGTGGGAATGCAAGGGCAGCACACACGGGTGCACAGTGGGCACCAGATGGACCCCAAGGGGGAAGAGAGAAATGCTGCTCCAAGGGAAGAGGCAAGGACTGTGGCCGGCAGTGTACAGAATGACTCTGGAATGTTCTGAATGACTCAAAGCCATCCTCAGCCCTAAGCCCAACTCCCCAGTGCAAAACACAGTACCCTCAGCTCCATCCTCTCACCCCTACCAGAGCCCCTCAGAGAACGGCTCAGCAGGAGGGTTCTGGGGAAGGCATGCCAGTGTACAGGTGGCCACCTGTGCCCTGGACAGGCTCACAAGCTTCCACAGGGCAGGGGGCCAGTGGAGACAGGAACTTTCCTCACTGACTCACGGCTGCTGGACAACTGAGCAGCGGGGCCCACAGGCAGCTCTGAGCCTCACAGTTCAGGGTCCAGACTCTCAGCAGCTGAACTACTCTCAGCCGCTGCCCTCTGGGATCTACTGCCCCTCCCAGAGTGTCCAGCCCTGCCTCCCAGAGCAGAGCCTTGGAAAGGGTCCCACCCTACCCAACCTTCCCATGACAGAAACTCTCCCCAGCCCCATGCCTGCCCTTGTTTGCCAAGACAAAGGAAAACCCTAACATTCACAGGCCCCTAAGGTGCCGGAGCTCAATGTGAACATGCAAGAGCGCAACACAGCCTGGAACACCACTGGCACTCAGAGCCTAACAGCAAGAGGCAGCAAGCACCTGCAGGGGTTCTCTGCCTAGCAGCCCAGCCCACAGCAGCTCAGAAGGGTGCTCACGGGCTGAAGACTTCATGAACCAATCCTCCTCTGCTCCCTGGCCCCTCAATCCACCAGGCAGGGACAAAGAGCCCCCAAGGTGTGGCTTCCACACTGGGCCCCAGTAACCGCTTAGCTCCCAGAAAACATCAGTGCCGGCTCTGCCAGCGCCCAGACACCTGGTACCCTGAGACTGGCAAGGGGGCTGGCAGAGGGCAGTAGCCCCCAGGCTCCCTCCACACTGCCCAGTGCTGCGTGCACACAAAGGACCACGGGTCAGACAGCAATAGAGGCTGAGCTGTGGGGCTGTGCGCCACCCAGAAAGCTCCGGGGAAAGGGGCCAGTGGCGGTCCTCCCTCCCCTGCGCCTCACCGGAATGCCAAGGGCCCAGACACCATGTGAGCAGCAGCCAGCGGGGGGGGGGCCTCCTGAGCGCGTGGCCTTCCTGGGGGCGCATCAATGCCTGGTCACCTGGGGAAGAGAAGACGAACACAGTCACCCAGACAGCCATCAGCGAAGAAGAGAGGGAAGGGCGATGAAGGGAAGCACCTGGGGGTCTCTGGCTGGGGCACCAGGGGCAGCCCAGCAGGAGACTGTGGCCACAGAGCCACAGTTGTCCCTTCTGACAACCAGGAAAAGTAAAGACCAGGGAACAGGTCTAGGGAGGTCAGAGGGTGCGGTACCTCCCCCTCTAACACACACAGGAGATTATGGACACCCAGGGGTCACCTAGGCCAGGGGGCGCTGGTGGCAGACGCACAATTCCTGGCCTGTGGGTGTGGTGGCAGGAGGCCTGGGCAGGGCCCTTCCCAGGCTGGTCACATTTACATAACAAAAGGTCAAAATTGGAGCCACTTGTGCAAGGCTATTTATAAGAACCAGTCTCAACCGCTTCTGGCTCCCCTGTTCCTTCCCTTCCTGATCTACTCTTACCCCCTCCCTGCCCAGAGGGCCCAGCCCCCTAGCCAGACCACATGGCCTTCCCTCTCCAGAGGTTTCACTGCCTAAGGGCTCGCCCAAGCTGCAGGCCTGGGCTTTCAATACCGGCCCACCAAACCCTTGGGCAGCTGCCACCAGCAAAGGGCGGGCTCCCTCCCACCCCCAGAGCTCTGGGTCCTGAGGGAGGGGGGATCCTGAGGTGGTGGGTCCTTGAACCCCACACCTGCCAGCCTGGGCCCCCATGGAACAGAGCCGGGGTCAGGGAGGGGGGCGTGCAGTGGCCCGTCTGCGTTTCCCCTTCCCCCACTCCACCCCCAGGGCCAGGGAGGCTCAGCAGGTCCCTCAGGAATGTGACCAGACCCGGGGTGCCGGCCCAGGGTTGGGAGGCCTAGGCTGAAGCCGGCCAGGGGTGCCGGCCCAGGGTTGGGAGGCCTAGGCTGAAGCCGGCCAGCTGTCTCTCCAGCCCCTAGTGCAGCTCCCCTCTGGGTGGGGGGTGTGAGGGGAGGGGTGCATGGCTGGTCCAGGACCCCACCAAAGGCCCAGAGGGCAGCAGAACCAGCTCTGTTGGCAGGAAGCCCAAGGGCGTCGGTAGTTAGCGAGGGTTGGACCTGGTGGGCTAACGCTGGGCTGAGGCCAGTCAGGCAGGGGCCACTGAAACACTGGCGGGAGCAGTCAGAAAACTGGGTAGAGGGTCTCGGTGGCACACTGGAGACAATCAGACACCATCATCCAGCCCTGTGCCACTTTACCTGCTCCCCAACCACTGCCCCTCAGGACCCAGTCAACCAGAGCCCTGCTGGGCAGAGCGTCTGCCAAACTCCGCAACCAGGGGTCACCTGACTTTGCCAGAGGCCAGGCCAGCTACTGGATGCCGCGCAGGGAGTGGGTGGTAGAACAGGACTGGGGGGCACCTGAGTGCCATGGGGGAGGGAACACCCTCCATCAGTGCCCACTGCCTGGCCCTGACAGGCACTTCACAAGCCCAGGCTAGGACTAGGTCTCTCCACCAAGGAAGGATGGCCCCAGGCTGGGTCAGCTGTCACACAGAACAGGGCAGGGCTCCTCCCTGCGCCCTCCACTTGAGGCAAGGGTGTCAGAGCCACCTGCAGCAAGTTCACAGCAAGCACAATGCCACCATGCCTGCCATCTACACCAGCTGGGCTGAGTCTGGGCCACATCTAGGCCACCACTGTGTCTGCAAGCAGCAATGCAGCCTCACCCCATGGAGGGGTGGGGGGTGGCACACGCCATTCTGCTGCAAAACCCCTACTAAGCACTGCTCTTTCCTTCTCAGTCACAGAGCTCTGCCCTACCCGCTCACCGCTGGGCATGAAACAGCAAGCGCCTACCCTGGAGGACCCCGCCTGGGGAGTGCCAGGTAACTAGAAACACAGCTCTGGGCGCTGGCCCGGATGCTGGTGCCCAGCCCTGGCAGCAGCTGACTGCAGGCTGCGATGAGGATGCCGCCTGGCACCCAGCAGCCCCTGGCAGCAGGCCCGGGCAGCAGGCCTATCAGCCCCAAGGCTAGCACGCCCAGTCCTGGCCTACTGCCCGGCCAGAACGCTAGCTCCCAGGACACCCAGGATCCGGGGCAGTGGGGCAGCAGGCCTGGGCTATCGGGGCCAGCTGGGCATTCGCCTAAGGCTGTGACCCGTCGCCTCCCTGGGACAGAGCCTTCAGGGGTCCAGGGGAGAGGCAAGAAGGGTAGCACAGAAACTATCTCCCCAGTTAGGATCCCTCAGCTTCAGGATCCCCCCTGTAGATGGACTGGCCCCAGCTGGGAAGGGCAAGAACCCCAGCAGCTGGAGGGAGGGCCAGCTCTCTCTGGGGAACCCAGAAGGTCTGCAGGAAGGAACACAAAGCCTCTGGGTTACCTTCCCAGGCCTTCTGTTAGAGCAGACGCACGGCCCTGTTTACGGAACTGTCAACACGTAACTGCTCTCCTTTCCTTCCCCTCCCAGTGCCTGCCACTAAAAAGCCAGAAAGCCATGTCCCCGAACACTGAGGGCAGGCCCAGGGCCCAGGCAGGCGCTAGGGGGCTGGAACACGCCAGCCTCTCAAGCCACTGGTGGCACATGCCCAAGCCCTGCAGAGCTGGACCAGCCACAGCAGCCCCACCCCCGCTCTGTTCACCCTCAAGGAACTTACAGTAAGGCAGCCCAAGGCCCAGTCAGAGCCTACCCGGTCCAGCAAGTCCATTCTGTGGCAATAAAAACCTTGGGGACACACATATCCAACTGCTAAATAAGATTATCTGTGGGACTGGGATTATAAAAAAAACCATGGTATCTGCATGTTATGTTCATTTCTGTAATACTCAACATTTTTAAAAAGTATTACTTTTTTTTTTTTTTTCTGAGATGGAGTCTCATTCTGTCCCCCAGGCTGGAGTGCAGTGGCGTGATGTTGGCTCACTGCAAGCTCCGCCTTCTGGGTTCATGCCATTCTCCCAAGTAGCTGGGACTACAGGCGCCTGCCACCACGTCCGGCTAATTTTTTGTATTTTTAGTAGAGACGGGGTTTCCCCGTGTTAGTCAGGGTGGTCTCGATCTTCTGACCTCGTTATCAGTCCACCTCGGCCTCCCCAAGTGTTGGGATTACAGGTATGAGCCACCGCGCCCGGCCAAAAATACAAAGGGCAGAAATGATGCAGAGACATGGATGAACCTCACAGTCATGGCATTGAGTGCAAGAAGCCTTTTGCGCGAGTACAGACTGCATGACTCCATTTACATTAAGTTCTAGAATAGGCAAAACGGACTGAGGGTAAAAACCACAGCAGGAGGGACAGGTGAGGACTGCCCAGGATGGGGCGAGGGACAAATGCCCACCACTGCCTGGCCCTGACAGGACTATCCAGGATGGGGCATGAGGAACTCTTTGGGGTGAGGGCAGCTCTCTATCTTGCTGGGAGTCTGGGTTAAGGTAAATGAAAATACAATTTTAGGCACTTAATTGCATGTAAACTGTACTTCCAATGAAACCTCCAGACAGAGGCTTTCACAGGACATTCCCAGCTCAGAAGCTCAGCAACCCTGAGCTTCTGTTCCCTCCTGGAAACACCACCAACCCTGTTCCCTCCTGGAAACACCACCAGCTAACATTTACTGGGCACTGTTGTATGCCCTACCATGTGCTGTGTCACTGGACCCTCAGGGCCACCCAGGAGCCTGTGTGTTCTGTCCATGTGATGAGGTGGGACCCTCTCATCTTCACACAGCACAGCTGAGCCTCAAACCCAGCACTCACCCCAACCTCTCACCTCCCCACGAGGTAGGAAAACCTGGGGCTGAAAGTGTGGAGGGACATGTCATCTGCAGCCCTGGGCACAGGACACCCCCTTCTCACTAATGATTTCCAGACCACCCAGGTGATTAGTTCTCAATTTTCCAACTGGCACAGAGACCAAGGGCGATGGGGAAACAACTTGGAAGGGCAAAGATGCCACAGCGGGAACAGGTTCCTGTCCCTCCCAGCTGCTCCCCAGCTGGGTGGCCCTCAGAGCATCTCCAGAGGGCAGTCAAAAGCCTCAGGCCAAGACCACCCTGCACTCTGGATCCCTCTACTCACTCCCCAAATGCAGACCAGCCAAATAGCCAATGGGGATGGCAGAGGGCAGGGCACTGTGCACCCCTCACTGCCTCCTGACACTCGAAGCAGCCCCCCATTGGGGGACCCACTAGTCCATGATCCTATGCGAGGTCAGGCCACACCTGCCCGCGTGTAGAGCCTCTGGTCAGTCCACGTGGCTGCAGGGGCCCATGGGGAGGCTGGAACAGGGTCACCTCAAGGCCTTTTTTCTAAGCACCCAGTAAAAGGCAGGAGACTGTCCTCTGGTCAGCATCTTTCAAAGGCCAGAAGAGAGGAGGTTTTCAGATAAAAGTGATCCCTGCGGAGGCAGAAAGCAGAGAACTCCAGCCCCCAATCTGAGAGGCACTGCCCCAACCCAGCCTGGACACCCACCTTGCCTAGAGCCTTAGCCTCCAAGAAGCCAGGCAATCAGAATCGCTCCAGGTGCTGGGCCCCCACATGGCTCCTTCTGGAGGCCCTGCCTCTAGGAGACAGGAACACATCTCACGCCCACCTCCAGGCCCACAAGTGGGGGTCAAACTCAGGGTGTGGTCTCAGCTACACGATACCCGCCTTCAGTGTCTGGCTCCTACACGCAGAACGTGCCCTCCTGGAGGCCAGCACGGGCACCCAGACTGAAACTTCTGGCTCACACCCAGCCAGGAGGGAGGCCTGGGGGAGAAGGGTGAAGACCAGGAAAGGGCGCCGCCCCAAGCAGGCCACCCCGCCTAGCCCTCCTAGGATCCTTCTCATCCACCTTCCTCCCCGGAAGCCATCCCTAACTTCCCCAGAAAGGGGCTTCCTGCATGAGGCCTGGAGCTATACTGGAGGACTGAGAAGCTCCCTCCAGCCCACCCCCAAGGACCAGCACCTTAACCACCTCCCAGCCTAAACAAAAGTAACAGTGAAATGGGAACCCTCCAGCTGACGCCAAGACAGCTGAGAGTGAGCAGGGCCGCCCACGGCCCGCCCAAGCTCCACTGTCAGGTGGGAGGGACAAGCATGCCAGGCTGAGAAGCCATGCTGGGCAGGGCAGGGCCACCAGGCAACTTCCACATCCCAGAGGTCTAAGTACATCTGACCAGGATCAGAGAGAGCCCCACACTTGCTGCCACTCCTCCCAAACTTAAGTCTAAGGTCAGATCGGCCCTGGTCCCAGACCAACCCCCAACTATAGTCACCTCATAACTTCAGGTGTGGCTGGGACAGATGCAGCTGCAAGGGGTGGCCCTGTGTGAGCTCAGCCTCTTCCCAGGGGCCCCTAAGCCATGGGAGAGACTGGAGGGCACAAGGCAGCCAGGCAGGAGGCAGCCAGGATCTAGAAGCACCCCAAGGCCCAGCCCCTGGACAGACCAACCAACCCTGCACAGTCACAAGCCCAGGACTTTGTTCATCCTATCCCTATGGCCTGGAGTCCTCCCTGAGGAAGACTTGGTAAACAAGAGATAGCTCCAAGGGGCCAAGGCTGCACCTCACCCACCGCCACAGCCCTGTATGAGATGGTAGCCCATGTGTGGGCAGGTCTGATCTCCTCAATCTTCCCACAGGCCCATTGAGCGGGCGTTATCTCTGCAGTTTCAGATAAGAAATTAAAGGTTCTTGGGGGTTAAGCAACTTGCCCAGGGTCACAAGAGCATGTAGGTAGCAAAGTGAGGACTCAAAGCCTGACTCCAGAGCTGTAGTCTGACGACCCCACCCTAATGCAGGCAGGGCCAGGGATGCCACTCACACAGGGTTTCCAACTGCCAAGCTGCTTGGGGGAGTCACAGGAGGCACTGCCCTCCATGCACTGGTGTGCCAGGAGGAGGGACTCAGTCTGCACCTCCAGCCTCACTCCCCCACCCCTCCACCCCCCAGCACCGCCTGCATATCCACAGCAGGGCCTCACCTGGGTGCATTCTCCCAAACTCACTGTGAGGGCATGGGGTCTGCCCAGCTCCTTCATCAGAAGTGACAAGGTGGGGCCCCAATCATGCAGCCTGCTTTGGAGGCCCAGGTGGAGCTTGCTGCTCCTCTGGGAACACCCCCACCCTCCATGACCTCCTTCTCTGTCCCTCCAGGCATGGGCTGGTGGTGGGTGGGGCTCACTGCTCTGGGCAAGCCCAGCCATGCAATCCAGCCTAGACCTGGATGCCGGCCAGCAGCTCCTGGCACTTCTCCCAGACCATCCTCCTGGAAAGCAACAGGCTCCACAAATGCCAGGAGCCCAGCTCTCTCCAATGCAGCTTCTACAAAATAAACACTCGGGTTCCACTCAACACACTGGTGATGCACCAATTGGGACCTGAGGCTGGCCTCCTCCTTCTCTGCTCCTCAGGCCAGCCCTGTGGCCTAGAGTGAGGAAGGTAGCATCCACCCCAGCCCAGTGACTTTCCCAAGCCTGTTCTGAAATGCCCACGGGTCCTACTGACAACCTCGTGCTGCCCACAGCAGGGCCGAGCCCTGCATGGTCTGAGCCACCCGCCCATGTGTACTGTCCCTTCTGAGAGGTGAGGAAGCACAGGCTAACACTCCAGCACAAGGAAAAGGCTAGAATGGGCTGCTGAGAGCTGGACCGAAGATGCCTCCAAACTGTACTTCCCCAGAAGCTACAGCCTTGGTCCCCTCGCTCTCATCACTTCCGGGTTTGGAGCCAGCAAGGAGTGAGGCCAGGAAGACCTTGGAGGCCTGCAGCTGATTTCCCCTGCTAGGGCTGGCACCAAGGAGGCCCTGGGGCCCTGGCACCATCTGGCTGAGAGTTCTGAGACAGGATATTGGAGAGAGGCAGGGGAACACTGCTTTAAGAAGCAGAATAGGCCGGGCGCGGTGGCTCAAGCCTGTAATCCCAGCTCTTTGGGAGGCCGAGACGGGCGGATCACGAGGTCAGGAGATCGAGACCATCCTGGCTACAATGGTGAAACCCCGTCTCTACTAAAAAAAAAAAAATACAAAAAACTAGCCGGGCGAGGTGGTGGGCACCTGTAGTCCCAGCTACTCGGGAGGCTGAGGCAGGAGAATGGTGTAAACCCGGGAGGCAGAGCTTGCAGTGAGCTGAGATCCGGCCACTCCACTCCAGCCTGGGCAACAGAGCGAGACTCCGTCTCAAAAAAAAAAAAAAAAAAAAAGCAGCAGCACAATAACAGCTAGGCACGGTCTGTAATCTCAGCACTTTGGGAGGCTGAGGCGGGCGGATCATGAGGTCAGGAGATCAAGACCATCCTGGCTAACACTGTGAAACCCCATCTCTACTAAAAATACAAAAAATTAGCCAGGTGTGGTGGCACGCACCTGTAGTCCCAGCTACTCCGGAGGCTGAGGCAGGAGAATTGCTTGAACCTGGGAGGCGGAGCTTGCAGTGAGCCTAGATCGCACCACCGCACTCCAGCCTGGGTGACAGAGTCAGACTCTGTCTCAAAAAAAAGAAGCAGAATAACAATTTAAGATTGTGATAGTTACTACGAATGCTGTGCTCACCTCCAAACTCCATCCCAACACCACCCTGCCTCCCAAGAGGGACCTGAGTGTGGGGGTAAAAAGCTCGCTGGCAGCCACAGAGCAGGAGCCCATGCAAGACCACTCGAGGATGTGCAGCTGCTGTTCCTAGTAGGTGAGGAAAAGGCAGGAATCTGGCAGCCACGTATGTCAAGAGGCAAAACGGGCCCTGTGCTGGTTTCTGCAGTCCTCTCCAGCCCGCTTCCCTGCTCTTTTTGCTCATTGGCCATGACCCAAGAAACAGCAGCAGCACCACCAGGGATCTTGTTAGAAATGCAGACGCTCAGGCTCCATCCAGCTCTAACCACCAGAACCCTGGGGGCTCAAACACACAGTCAAGTCTGAGAAGGGCTAGGTTAGAAGCTTTTTTTCCTTCTTTTGTTTTTACCTGGACACCACTGATTGGAAAGCTCTCCATGGCCTGAAAGCCAAGTACTCTGCAAGGAGTAAATGCTTAAGGGATGGGCATCAAGTGGAAGGAGAAGGCCCCCAAAACGAAGACACATGTCCCATGTACACAAGCTCACAGGCTGGTGAATACAAACGGTAGACCTAGAATGTGCCACACCAAGGCTAAGCTTGTTACCACAGGTACCAGAATGGTGACCATGCCAGAGGGTTCCACAAACTCTGATCAGAGAAGCAGGCATGAGTGGCAGACAGAGAACACAGCTCTGTGTGGCAGGGAAGGAGGACAAGCAATGGCAGCACAGCAGACCATAGGTGGAAATTCTACATGCAAGGCACTAAATGGGCGAGGAAAGCCTGGGCCGCCCAGGTGGAAGGCACTATCACGATCATCTCTCTCACCCCAGGGACACCTTAAAACGAGGTAACTGAGCCCCAAAGGGAAGCACCCAGCACAGCTGAGTCACAGAGCTGCAGCCATCCAGCCCACGGCTCCAGGAGAGACTCTCCAACTTCACAATTTCAAAATCAACCCTAGCAGCTAACAATTTCTTAATGCCAAGTAAAGACTAGAATTAGAAACAAACAGAAACCCTATCATCTTCTACCATCATTACTTCATAAAAGAAAACATTTCAATGATTGAAGAGCAGGAAGAACTACTGGCAGTCCTGCACTTATGCAGTTCTCCAGGCCTGGCAAAAGCTCGACAACTGGCATTAAGGAGCCGCTGCACTGTCTGTACACAATACCGCCTGACCCCCTGGGCTGGGACAAGAATGAGACGACATGCTAAAAGCGAATCCAAAATAACAAAAACACAAAAATTCAACAACAGACACTAAAGATGGGATTTTGATTAGCCAAACAAAGGCTAAAATAGTATCTCCCAGGGACGAAAGGGAAACGGGGATGTTTTTAAACAAGAACAGGACTGTTCCAGAAAGAATAAGAACGTCAAAGCCTATCAGGAAAAAGGTAACACCAAATGTTGGAAAGGCAATAAGGCAACCAGAAGTCTCACATGCTTTATAATTTTTTATTTTCTTGAGAGAGAGTCTTGTTCTGTCACCCAGGCTGGAGTGCAGTGGCAAGATCTCGGCTCACTGCAATCTCCGCCTCCCGGGTTCAAGCAATTCTCCTGCCTCAGCCTCCCAAGTAGCTGGGATTACAGAGAAGTGCAGTGCGCCATCACACCCAGATAACTTTTGTATTTTTCATAGAGATGGCATTTCACCATATTGGCCAGGCTGGTCTCCAACTCCTGGCCTCAAGTGATCTGCCCACCTCAGCCTCCCCAAGTACTGGGATTATAGGCATGAGTCACTGCACCTGGCCAGAAAACTCACATGGTTTAGAAAACCCTTGGATGGTACAATCTAAAGCTGTGGGCCCAAGGCCCAGGGTGGTGGCCCACGCCTATAATCTCAGCACTTTGGGAGGCCAAGGTGGGTGGATCGCCTGAGGTCAGGAGTCTGAGACTAGCCTAGCAAACATGGTGAAACCCCGTCTCTACTAAAAATACAAAAATTAGTCGGGCGTG
>NW_012103232.1:541980-544575 GCF_000951045.1 Mandrillus leucophaeus
CTGGAACTCCCAACCTCAGGTGATCCGCCCACCTTGGCCTCCTAAAGTGCTGGGATTACAGGCGTGAGCCACCACACCCAGCCCCAATTGACACTTCTAAAGGAGAAGGGGTTCTGCAAATCCTGAAAGGCAACCCCAGGAGAAACAGGAAATTTGGGAGCACGGCAAGCGAGGTTCAAACAGGACACCAAATAATTCCCAGCAAAAACCTCCAGCAGGTCCTGGTGGCAGCCAGCTAGGGCAGGAGCCAGCTGGGCATATCAAAGGGAGGAAGCCAAGAAGAAAATGGGTGAGGCTCTCAGGGATTTAGGGTCAAAGGAAGCTGCTGGGGAGAAGGAAACAGCCCACTTGTTCCTTCATAGGTAATCAACACACAAACCCCCCATTGCCTCAAATGGCTCAGGAGCTACAGCCAACGATCAAAGATCAAGTTATTTTACTCCAAATAAGAAAAAAAAAAAGTTATACATTCGGTATCCATTGGAAGTTTTGTGATTTTTTGGAGACAGGGTCTTGCTCTGTCACCCAGGCTGGAGTGCAGTGGCACGATCATAGCTCACTGCAACCTCTAATTTCTGGGCTCAAGGGATCCTCCCCTCTCAGCCTTTTGAGTAGCCGGAACTAAAGGTGCATGCCACGATGCCTAGCCAATTTTTAAAATTTTCTGTAGACATGAGGTCTCACTATGTTTTCCAAGCTGGTCTCAAACTCCTGGGCTCAAGTGATCCTGCTGCCTCAGCCTTCCAAAATGTTGGGATTACAGGTGTGAGCCACTGTACCAGGCCTTAAAAAGCAATTTTTTACAGATAAAATTGGGCAATTGCTATGGAAAATATTACAATATATGGCACTGTGCCTGAAAAGCCTCCAAGTGTGATACTTTATAGAGAAGGTCTATCCTGTCCAGTAGGTAACTTGAAAGTGTCTAGCAGAGAAGTGCCCAAGAACTCAGAATCAGAGAGGGATCCATTCAGACTTGGGGAGAAAAATGCTCACAAAGTTTCACTGCACTTCTAAACTGAGTCTCAGTGGTGCATTAAGGAACTGGATTTAGAGACAGAAAACAAAATAAACTGGCACTTCTCGGCCTCAAGAAGCATAGCTTGGGGGTGAAAAGTCAGCTACTCAGAAGGCAGCAAAAACAAAACCTAGAAAACCACCCAAATGCTCACTGCCAGTAGGACAGGTGATTATGTGTGGATAGTGCCACCTTGAACACTGAAATGGAGAATGGGAACACAGGAACACCTGCTCCTGGTGTCCCAAGAGTGCAGGGCACCCGGCTCCCAGCGAACTCAGCCAAAATCATTCGCAGTTTCAGGATCCAGACAAAGGTGGGAAACTGACAAAACCCAGCGGATGGCTGACCCACAATTCAGAAGACTGTTGGCTTCTAGAGGGAAGTGGGGATAAGCCAGGGAGAAGTGCATAGGTTGTCCCAGGAACTTGGGAGGCTATTTCCTACGTGGCCACGAAGGAACAACTGTGTCTCGCTCAGTGGGACACCCACGATTCAACCAATAGTGAGTTTACCACTACTTATCTCTCTGTTCTTTAAGACTGTGCACACACAGATATACATGTAATTTACCATTTTTAGTTTGTTTGTTTGAGTCTTGCTCTGTTGCCCAGGCTGGAGTGCAGTGGTACAATCTCAGTTCACTGAGACCTCTGCTGCCTGGGTTCAAGGGATTGTCCTGCCTCAGCCTCTTGAGTAGCTGGGATTACAGGCACCTGTCACCACACCCAGCTAATTTTTGTAGTAGATACAGGGTTTCACCATCTTGGCCAGGCTGGTCTTGAACTCCTGACATCGTGATCCACCTGCCTCGGCCTCCCAAAGTGCTGGGATTACAAGCATGAGCCACCATGCCCGGCCTATTTCCACCTCTGTAAATAACTTCTTAGAGTTCAATGGCTAAGTCTACTAAGGAAGCTGAGCCTGCTCTGTGCAGAAGTCTCAAAAGAAAGGAACGTCGGGTGCGGTGGTTCATGCCTCTAATCTGAGCACTCTGGGAGGCTGAGGCAGGAGGCTCGCTTGAGTCCAGGTGTTCAAGACCAGACTGGGCAACAGGGCGAGACCCTGTCTCATTGAAAAAAAAAAAAAAGAGAGAGAGAAAAGAAACAGGAAAAAAAAAAGAGGAAAGAGACCTTCCTGGTACAGGGAGGAGCTAAATCCCAATCCACAGAGAAGCCAAGAGGCTAAAGCTGAAGTGCACTCACAGAGCACCCCCCTTTCACCACCTGAGAGGTCACCTGGTCTACAGCCATCAAACGCAGCAGGGCCACACACTTGGGCAGCTATAACAATGCACAAATGAGGGCTTTGGCGGGCTCAGTTCCCACAAGAGATAACCCAGAAAATATCACCCTGTCCTAATCATACAAAGTAAAAGAACCTGGGGCCTCCACACCTGAGGTGGCAGGCAACTCAACAGAAGTTGTCCAGGAGGGAGAAATCCCCGGAAACCTCCCAAGGTCTACAGGGGAAAGAAGGGCAGAATCAGAGCCACTCTAAGTGAAAATATCAGCATCTAGAACACAATCACCCCTCTGCAACCCCTCCAGCCAACCCTCGCCTAGTCCCTGTACCCT
>NW_012103232.1:544625-546265 GCF_000951045.1 Mandrillus leucophaeus
AGGAAAAAAAAAAGAGGAAAGAGACCTTCCTGGTACAGGGAGGAGCTAAATCCCAATCCACAGAGAAGCCAAGAGGCTAAAGCTGAAGTGCACTCACAGAGCACCCCCCTTTCACCACCTGAGAGGTCACCTGGTCTACAGCCATCAAACGCAGCAGGGCCACACACTTGGGCAGCTATAACAATGCACAAATGAGGGCTTTGGCGGGCTCAGTTCCCACAAGAGATAACCCAGAAAATATCACCCTGTCCTAATCATACAAAGCAAAAGAACCTGGGGCCTCCACACCTGAGGTGGCAGGCAACTCAACAGAAGTTGTCCAGGAGGGAGAAATCCCCGGAAACCTCCCAAGGTCTACAGGGGAAAGAAGGGCAGAATCAGAGCCACTCTAAGTGAAAATATCAGCATCTAGAACACAATCACCCCTCTGCAACCCCTCCAGCCAACCCTCGCCTAGTCCCTGTACCCTCCAATTCAAAGTCCAATAACCCTGAGTTATCTTTCTCAAACACCCATCTCATCAAGCTACTCCCCTGCTTAAAGCTTTCAATGGGCCAGGCGTGGTATCTCACGCCTGTAATCCCAGCACTTGGGGAAGCTGAGGCGGGCAGATCACCTGAGGTCTGGAGTTCGAGCTCAGCCTGACCAACATGGAAAAACCCCATCTCTACTAAAAATACAAAATTAGCTGAGCATGGTGGCACACGCCCATAATCCCAGCTACTCGGGAGGCTGAGGCAGGAGAATCACTTGAACCCGGGAAGTGGAAGCTGCCGTGAGCTGAGATCGCGTCATTGCACTCTAGCCTGGGCAATGAGAGCAAAACTATCTCAAAAAAAAACACAAAGCTTTCAATAAATTTCTGATGCCTGGGATAAAGTCCATGCTCAGGCCTGGCAAGCAAAGCACTTCCCATAGGGGTATCATGCCCACCTCACCCCTTCCACAGACACACCTGAGAGCTCCTGCAGGCTGTGCCCTACTCCGGGAGGAGCCTGCCCCCACACGACTCCCTCCTCAGTGAAGCCAGAACTGCCTGTTGTCTCCCAGCTCCCAACGTCAGCACCAGCTGCCAAGCCGCTTCCCTCCTGTCTACCCCCGACCACCCCACAGACCAGTACCCAAAGTTAGACCCTTTGTCCCAAGCAGCCACAGCACCAGGCATGTAGCAGGCACTCATAAACATTCATTAGGTGAGCAAATGCTGGTCAGAGCCAAGGCTGAGAAGAGATAGAGTGAAACAATATGTGAAAGATACAGAGGCACGTGGTGAAGAGGGAAATGCCTAGCACCCTCCTTGCCACTGGTTCTAAAATTGTGTTGTTTACATTCTTAAATTAGTCAGAACTCCTAAAGAGCATCTGCTTATGTGGCTTCTATGTTACTGCTTTGTGGAGTTTTTTCTGAGACAGGGTCCTGCTCTGTCACCCGGGCTGAAGCGCAGTGGTACAATCATAGCTCACTGCAACCTCGAGCTCCTGGCCTCAAGCCATTCTGCAGCCTCAGCCTCCCAAAGTGCTGGGATTACAGGTGTGAGTCACTGCATCCGGGCTGTTGCAGTATTTGATGTTACCATGTATTACAGTAGTGACCCATTATTCAGTTTCACTTTCCTCAGCTTGTTATCCTTGGTCAACTGC
>NW_012103232.1:547950-549768 GCF_000951045.1 Mandrillus leucophaeus
CCGAGCACTGTGGCTCACGCTTGTAATCCCAGCACTTTGGGAGGCTGAGGCGGGCGGATCACGAGGTCAGGAGATCGAGACCATCCTGGCTAACACGGATGTCTCTACCAAAAATACAAAAAATTAGCCAGGTGTGGTGGCGGGCGCCTGTAGTCCCCGCCCTTGTAGTCCTGTAGTCCTACTCAGGAGGCTGAGGCAGGAGAACGGCGTGAACCTGGGAGGCGGAGCTTGCAGTGAACCGAGATCATGCCACTGCACTCCAGCCTGGGCGAGAGAGAGAGAGACTCCATCTCAAAAAATATATAAATAAATAAATTAAAATTTTAAAAAATACAAAAATTAGCTGGGCATGGTAACAGGTGCCTGTAATCCCAGCTACTCAGGAGGCTGAGGCAGGAGAATCCCTTGAACCCAGGAGGCAGAGGTTGCAGTGAGGTGAGATCGCACCACTGCACTCCAGCCTGGGTGAGAGAGAGACTATCTCAACAACAACAAAAAAAAAGAATCCACACCATCCTGGCCAACAGGTGAAACCCCATCTCTACTAAAAAAAATATATATACACATATACAAAAACTAGCTGGGTGTGGTGGCACGCACCTGTAGCTACTCGGGAGGCTGAGGCAGGAGAATCACTTGAACCCAGGAGGTGGGGGTTGCAGTGAGCAGAGATAATGCCACTGCACTATAGCTTGGTGACACAGCAAGACTCCACCTCAAAAAAAAAAAGGATAGCGTTGCTTCACACTCTTATAAATCTCTTCAATGTCTGGTCTAACAGAAGTAGCTGGATTCTATCTCCTGCATTCAGTCTGTTAGGATATGTGGTTTTGATTAAAGTCTTTAAAGAGCCTTACACAGAAAAAAGGAAGGAGTATTTTAATAACTTTTTCAGAAAACCATGTGTCTATTCTTCATTGATATTACACTAAAGCTTGACAAATGAGTTTCTTAAAAGTTGCTATGGGCCAGGCGCAGTGGCTCCCACCTGTAATCCCACACTGGGGGGCCGAGGCAGGCGGATCACCTGAGGTCAGGAGTTTGAGACCAGCCTGGCTAATGTGGTGAAACCCCGTCTCTACTAAAAATACAACAATTAGCCAGGTGTGGTGGCAGATGCCTGTAATCCCAGCTACTCGGGAGGCTGAGGCAGAACTGCGCCACTGTACTCCAGCCTGGGCAACAGAGCGAGACTCCGTTTCAAGGAAAAAACAAAAGTTGCTATGTAGGCCAGGTGCGGTGGCTCACGTCTGTAATCCCAGCACTTTGGGAGGCCAAGGCAGGCGATCACAAGGTCAGGAGCTCGAGACCAGCCTGCCCAATATGGAGAAGCCCAGTCTCTACTAAAAATACAAAAATTAGCCAGGCATGGTGGCACGAACCTATAATCTCAGCTACTTCGGAGGGTGAGGCAGTAGAATTGCTTGAACCCGGGAAGCAGAGGTTGCAGTGAGCCAAGATTGTGCCACTGCACTCCAGCCTGGGCAAGAGAGACTCCATCTCAAAAAAAACAAAGTTGCTATGTAGGCTGGGCGCAGTGGCTTAACACCTGTAATCCCAACACTTTAGGAGGTCATAGTAGGAGGATTGGCTGAGCCTAGGAGTTCAAGATCAGGGAGACCCCACCTCTAAAAACAAAAAAATTAGCTGGGTGTGGACATGACTGTGGTCCTAACTACTCGGGAGGCCTATGCAGGAGGATGATTTGAGCCCAGAAGGTGAGGCTGCACTAAGCCGTGATTACATCATCACTGCACTCCAGCCTAGGCAACTGAGGGAGACCCTATCACCAAAAAAAACAGAAAGAACAAAAAAAAA
>NW_012103232.1:550084-557728 GCF_000951045.1 Mandrillus leucophaeus
GCGCGGTGAGACTCCGTCTCAAAAAAAAAAAAAATTCAAAAAAAAAAAAAAAGCCTCATGCCGGGCATGGTGGCTAATGCCTGTAATCCCAGCACTTTCGGAGGCCAGGGAGGGCGGATCACCTGAGATCAGAAGTTCAAGACCAGTCTGGCCAAGAAGGCGAAACCCAGACTCTATTAAAAATAGAAAAAATTAACCAGGCACGGTGGTGGGTGCCTGTAATTCCGGCTACTCGGGAGGCTGAGGCACGAGCATGACTTGAACCCGGGAAGTGGAGGTTGCAGCGAACTGAGATCATACCACTGCACTCCAGCCTAGGCAACAGCGAGACTCCATCTCAAAAAATGCCTCACGTATCCTTCCTATTTCATCACATAGAAAAGTAAAAAGATGTGTAATTAAAGGTCTAGATTTAATACTCAGTCATCTGTACTGCCTCCCCTGGACATGTGTAGAACTGGTGGGTCTCAGCCCCCAGTGCTGGTTGACAGTGGAGAACACAACTCTGGCAGTGCAAGTGTCCACCCAGGGCAGGGGCCAGCAACTTTTTTTTTTTTTTTTTGAGATGGGAGTCTCGCTCTGTCACCCAGGCTGGAGTGCAGTGGCAAAATCTTGGCTCACTGCAATCTCTGCCTCCCAGGTTCAAGTCATTCTCCTGCCTCAGCCTCCTGTGTAGCTGGGACTACAGGCATGTGCCACCACATGTGGCTAATTTTTGTTTTTAGGAGAGGAAGGGTTTCACCATATTGGCCAGGCTGGTCTGGAACTCCCGTCCTCAGATGATCCACCCGCCTTGGCCTTCCAAAGTGCTGGGACTACAGGCGTGAGCACCCCATCCGACCTCGTAACTTTTAAATATACTGAAAAAGGTATTGGGGATCCCCAGGGTCTGCAAACAACTTTGAGTCTAACAACTCATTTATAGGCAAGGAGAATGAGGCCTGGAGAGGTTAAGAGACTGGCCCACAGAGGAAGCAGGAGTCATCTTTCCACAAAACTGAAGTTCCCCAAAAGCTGAAATCTTGGACAAGGGGCCTACTGCCAAACCTGAGAGTAACAAATTTCAGCAAATAAAAGGAAGTGACATTTCCAATGGCATCCTCGAATACTCCAAGAGGCAGTGCTGGCAGAATCCATCAATAGGCCTCCAGAGGCCTGCTACTAAGCCAGCAACGCTGCTGAGCGCGGCACTGCCCCTGCAAGCAGAGGGGGTCGGTGGGGGAGGGGTGCTACCAGGAAGCAAGATGTGCATGCTGCCTGCTGGGGGCATGAAGTCAAAGTCCCCTCCTGCCCAAAGCGGCTAAGCCAGCCCTGCTGCCTTATCAGCATCAACACATGCCTGGAATGTGAGACTTTGGCAACAACCCTCTCCCTTCGGCCAGCACGGGGCTGACGCCTGGTCCCTGGGATCTGGTTCACAGTCAGAGGACAACCACCTTGAAGCACCAGAACCCGCACCCCCAGTCCATCTACCAGAAGACAACCTACCAAGAGTCACCCAGAGGAGCTACCCTGCCTGCGTCCCCACACCACCAAGGGCACCCCGTTTGTCCACACTCAAAGAATCTCAAGAGCTCAGCTCTGGTCCCTGCAACGTCCAGACCATCCCTCACATGGCTCTCCTGGAGGTGTTCGGCAAAGGCACAGGATGCCGTGGGGTAGAAGATTCCCACATACCAGACAGTAAGGAGCTGCGTGTGACTGGAAAGATGAGGACGACCCAGAGAATGCTCTCTGGCCCCTGGTCCTTGGGGAGGAGCAGGGGACCTGCAGGGGACCACCTTCCCACTCTGGGAGCCAGACTCCCTGGCTTTGTCAAGCGCAGCCATCCCACTACCCCATTCAAAATGAAAATCTCAGCTGCCCTCCAGCCCAAGCATTGCGCAGAGTAAGGAGTCCTCACTCACAAATGTGTCCGAGGCTTTCACACACTTCACCTGGAGTTCCTCCACTCACTCTAGACGTATGACTCTCTTTAACTTCTCTGAGCCACTTGTATAACGAGGACTGACAAAATGATGAGGACCACACTGGTGTGTTCTGATAACTGAATCGGGTGTAAAATGTCCACTGCCAGGCTGAGCCCAGGAACGAGCCCAGGATGAATGCTTACCTCTTCACCACTACCTTCCTGGCCTTCTGTCGGAACTCCGTGGGGACCATCCTCCTCCCATCTTCCAAGCCAAGTTCCCTGGTACCAGCCAGACAGAAACTATAACAGCAGCTGCTTCCACAAAGGGGAAGGGCCATGGGGTTCCGGAGAGGGCTGCAGTGAAGGGGCACAAGACCTAGGGCAGGAATCCATCCCCAGATCACTCACTCAGGACAGGACTACCTAGGCCCAGCTACCAAGATGTGCACCACCCCTTCCTTCTCAGCTCCTTTTCCCATCTCCTCTATTGCCCCTGGCCAGGTTGCTGTCCCTTCTCTAAAGGGCAAGACTTCCTACCCAGGATGCTGATCAGAACCATACCCAGGGGCCTTACCTGTCCCCTCACATGATAGGCTGCTCCTAGCTGGCAGGAGCTGTCTTATAGCCTCTCTCCCTCAAATACAAACAAAACCCCAGAACAACCCATTGTTCTGTTCCAACAAAGGGGGCCAGGCCCAGCCAGGCCCTACCTAAAGTTCTGCCTCCTGTCCCGTCCCCTCCACCTTCAGTCCCCAACCACTCTTCCTTCTCTGCCCCTATTAGTGGCCTCATATACCTTCCTCATATAACACAGCCCAGGAAACCAACCTCAGGGACAAATCTCTTCCAGGGAGAACGAGGCAGAGGTCCCAGGAGTCCCAGGGGCTCCCATTATTGGCCATGTCTGCTCAACCCAAACTGCACTATGTGAGGCCCCACCAGACTACATACAGGCCAACAAGAGCCCAAGAATGCAGCCAGGAAAGCAGGCCAGGCAGACTCCAAAAGCCCATGCTACAGGGTTAGTAGGACCCACCTCCAGAGGACCTCCCAGGAGAAGCCCCCATTGCACAAGGTCTAGGTTCTTCCTGCTGTTCACCCTTTGTGCCCAGTAACTACCCAAGAATCGGCATGACTGATTCTACCAATTCATTCACTGGATAACTTTGACCCCGCCAGGTCCTCGGAGTAAAGCAGTTAGTGAGCACCGCAGGTAAAAGCGCGGGCTGCTCGGGCTACTCATCCTTCTGCCTGTGGATTCTATTATCAACAAAGATGCATCACCTGCTAGAGAAGCGGTTCTCAAACTCTGCTGCACACCAGGTTCACTTCAAAAGCTTCAGGAAAAGCTAGTGCCTTGGGCCCACCCCAGAGACAGGTATAGCCCAAGGTGAGAACCAGGGCACCAGCAGGCAGACCTCTGCCAGGCAGCATGAGCAACAGCAAGTGCTGGGTGAATGTGCAGCCTGCACTCATCACCCAGAAAAGCCCCACTGTGTCCACACAAGGACAAGTCACCAAAGTTCCAGGCCCCACTCTCCCTTACTTTGTGAATGAGAGGTCACCAACAGCTTACCATCTCCCGAGTGCTGCGGCCTCACCTCCCGCACTGCAGCAGGGGTGAGAGGACTGCAAAGGCCATGCAACAGATCCTCCCCCTCAAAGGGGCTCAGGCCTCAGTGTGGTAATGGGAGCGGCCCCTTCCCACACTTGCCAGAGAGAACCCACCCACCCAGAGGAATGAAGCCGAAGCCCAAGCCGCAGGGCAACAGCCCAGGACGGCAGGGGACAAGTCTGTACAGCAGCCACACCCCTGCCAGAGCCAGGAGCTCTTCCATTTCCACAGCAGGCCAGCTCTCATCTGGAAGCACCCACCTAACCAAACCCAATCCCTGCCTTCTTTTAGTCACACTGGGAACTGCCACGGGAAGGCTGGGGACTCCACACACTCCCTCCTCACCACACCCCGTGTATGATCACCCCTAAACAGAGAACATGCACCTAAGATCCTACGATGCGCCGCCCACCTCACAAAAAACAGCTGCCTCTAGGTTAGAGGGACCTGGCTGACCCATCCCTGTTCCCTCTCACCATCAGAAGAACCCCCAAGTCCCCCTGTTCTAACACCGAGGCTGCACTCCCACTCTCCACCCACTAACATTACCACAAAAAGAAGAAAGAAAGAAAGAAAAGAAAAGAAAAGAAAAGAAAAGAAAAGAAAGAAAGAGGAAAATAGAATAGTCAGAAGGAGGGCCTCCCCAAAGCCTGGCCACCTTCCCGAGGGTCCCAAGCAGTTTCTTATGGTCCCTCTCCCCACTCAGTGCTGCCACACCCCTCTCAGGCAGTCTGGCCCTTCCCTCCTGAACTGTGGCGGGCTGGAACCAGCTCCCAGCCTTCCCTCCCTTATCAAGCTCACTGGGGGCCCACACACAGCTCCCACCCCCACCAGCTTTTCTTGCTTTGCCACTCCCAGCTAAAACTGGGCTCAAGGCAAGCAAGCCTGCAGTCCCTCAGTCCCTCCGGGCCCAGTCCCTCCTCAGAGCCCTCCCCCAGCCCAGGTCCCTAACCCTTAGGGCAAGGCCCCTCCCAGCAGGAAGGGAACCCTGGCGGTGCCAGGCAGAGTCAAACTGGAAGGGCTGGTTCAGAAGCCCCTAAATGAGAGCCAGGACCTCTCTTAGGGAGGGGGCTTTCAGCCCCACTCCTCCCTAGTGGGATCTCAAATCTCTCCAGACACCACACTATATGGGCCTCCACAGGCGGTGGAATCAACGGCACTTACCCTCCAGCCCCCAAGCAAGCTACTGAACTTCCAAAAGCAGCTCCTTCACTCCTCTAGAGACCAGACCGCGTGCTGAACTGCAAGCGCCTCTATCACCCCACCCAGGCAAGTCTGTGAGCGCCAGAAAGCAGGGGCCAACACGTTTTGGTCTAAACCAAGGGGGCCAGGCACTGAGTTTGTGCTCAGAAAATGTGGCGGAATGAATAAGAAGCTCAAAAAAGAGCCGCATACATGCCTGGCTGGCAGTGGGGTCTCCCAAGCGGGCTTCCCAACTCACACAGTATCTGTGGGTCCGCGTCCTCAGTGCTCTCCAGCTGTCTCCCCTGCCACCCTCTACCCTACCACTGCCTTTTAAAACCCAGCAGCAGTCACTTCCTGGTTAAAACCCCTCCCCTCCAGGCCAACCCAACCCACATGGCATCCAGGGCTCTCAGCCAGCCCACGGCGGGCTCCTCCCACACCACCGCTATGCCCTCTGCGCTCCGCTAGATGCCAGCCCTTATCACCCCATCTTATAATCATTTGTTGAGTGTCTAACTTCCCTAGGCTGAGCTCCAGAAAACAGTGATACATGAATGTAAACTCAAGTTCTGTTCCCATTGTAGAAACGAGGCAGGAGAGTCAATCACTGCCCAAGGTCACAACGGGAGTAAATGGCAGAGCCAGCAATGCACTACAGACTTTGCGACCAAGTCCAGTTCCCCTCTCACTGCCCCACAGGAGTCCCTCCTCGGCCAGGCTCAGAGGAGACAAGAGGGGAGGAACTTAATTTGTTCTTTCTTCCCGTGGTGAAAGCTGCCTCCCAGGCCAGCAAGAGCAGCCCAGGAAGAAGCACCCCACTCTCCCAGGGATCAGGTACTGGGGGCAGCAGGCAAGACAAGGTATGGGGTGGGGCTGACTGCTCAAGGCCAACAGACCAAGCAATAAGGTTGGAACCACAAGTCCCCTGGGTAAACTGAACTTTATTCCTTCCTCACGGCTCTCTCTCTCCAGAACTGCCCCGCCAGCTCTTCTCCAGGGGCTAGCTGCTGATTAAATGGCACTTCCCCCATCCCTCAGATCTGACCCCGCAAACAATAAGGACTCGAGGAAGGCAGCAGGCTATCAGCTCAATAATGCAAAACCCTGTTGCTCCTCGTCCACAACAGCTGACTTCAAGTGGACGGGAGGCTGCGCTTATTAACAAAATGAGAAATCTGATCTACGGAAAGAAAACACTACGTGAGGATTAACCCAGGACTGCAGCTTGTGGAGAAGGCTGGGCTGCTGGCCAAGACCGACGATCCAGGATGGGATCGTGCCTACCTGTCCCCAGAGCAGGTATCATGCAGCACAACAGGACTCATCAGGACTCATCACCCCTGCCCCACCTGCGCCTTCTCTTCTCCTTCCAGCAACTTCACAATCATTTCGGTTTTGCTTTAATTAAAGGCCTGACTCCCTCGGGCTTCTTCTTCCTCTACACAGAGCCAGCAACCAGAGGGAGATTTTTCTTTTCAGGAATCGGTCGTAAAACCTCAGTGACTAATCTACAAGTTCCAACAACTGGCAGAAAAACACCGCAGGGAGAGGTTGCTGGGCACACAGCAGCACTCAGAGCCAACTGGCCAGAAAAGCTGGGCTACAGGCACTCTACAACCTCCCTCCCCCAACCCGACACTGGCCTGCCGACCCACCTGAGAGCTCTGACCTCCGAAGGCAGGCAGCTGGGGAGCCTCTTTCCAGCCTTCCAAGTCTATTGCTTGTCCTGTGGGACCTAGAGATCTTCACAATCTCAATGGCACAAGACGGAACGTTCACTTCCAGGCAACAATTCTGGGCCACAGGACTCAGTTCAGCCCCCAAGCATCAGACTCCCAGCCCTATTCTTGGTGTTCAGAACTCACTAAACCAGCAGTCTCGCCACACAGTTTTGTCTCCAGAGGCCAGCTCATCTGTTTTTCAGACTACTACAGCAACCCTGCTCCACCAAGCATGCACACTCTCCTTGCCACAGGGCTCCAGACCAACCACATGGCCTGTGCTCCTGAAAATGTCTGCTTGAAGGCCCAGGGAGTCCAGACACTGGCAGATGAGAATGGAGGGAAAGAAGCAAAGCCAGAAACCAGGAAGCAATAAATGCTAGACCCAGAAAGGCCTTAGGTTTGAGTGACCCAGCTCCATCCCTCCATCCTGGATCCTTAGAGGACAGCCTCGGGTTCACCCTAGGAGCTCCCAAGGCCCCTCCACTACCTGCCAGCTCTCCCACAGCACAAGAGACACAGCAATCCCCACATCAGTCAACAACCCACCGCCACAGGATTCCTATGGGCAAGGCTCTGCCCCCTCCCCCCAGCACATATGTCAGAGGGGTGGCTTCCCTGGGTTACACCCCTCCTGCTGCTGGGGGAGTGGGGGGTCGGGAACATAGCTTTCCAGATGTGCTTGGCAACTCCTACTAGAAAAGACTAGGGGTGCAGAGGATAGAAGACATGGATAAATAACTTTAACACCGCTCCAACCCATCCGGCTCAGCACTGGGCTCCCTTACACAGGCAGTCCCAGGCAGTTCTGGGTGGGGCCGTTGGGAGCATTATCTGGCCTCATTCCCTCCTCGCCGCAAGTCACTGCCCCCCAGGGAGAGGCATTCCCCCCCACCACGCACACACCCAGGCCTGTGTGAATATGAACCATCTTGGAAGATAAACAGAGAGTGACAAGCTGGGGCCCCTCAGCCCCCTCCCTCAGCCAGCCGGTCCCTTCCCCCTGCCAGCCGACCCCCTCCCCCAAGCCCATCTCTCTTCCTGCCAAGCGGCTGCCTACAGGAGAGGTCTGGGGGCAGGGCAGCGAGCCCACCAGGCGCAGAGCCTGGCCCTCTGGGAGCGGCCCCTCCAGGCCCGCCCCTGCCCCTGCCCCTGCCGTGGCCAGTCTTCCCGCGGGGAGGAGGCAAGAAGAGAGGAGACCGCAGACAGTG
>NW_012103232.1:557778-559162 GCF_000951045.1 Mandrillus leucophaeus
CTCTGCCGTCCAGGCTGGAGTGCAGTAGCATCATCTCGGCTCACTGAAACCTATGCCTCTTGGGTTCAAGCAATTCTCTGCCTCAGTCTCCTGAGTAGCTGGGATTACAGGCACCCACCACCACGCCCGGCTAATTTTTGTATTTTTAGTGGAGATGGGGTTTCACCATCTTGGCAAGGCTGGTCTGGAACTCCTGACCT
Organism: Mandrillus leucophaeus; assembly: GCF_000951045.1. Classification (NCBI taxonomy): domain Eukaryota; kingdom Metazoa; phylum Chordata; class Mammalia; order Primates; family Cercopithecidae; genus Mandrillus; species Mandrillus leucophaeus. The sequence continues at coordinate 557,979 of NW_012103232.1, forward strand.
CATGATCCACCAGCCTTGACCTCCCAAAGTGCTGGGATTACAGGTGTGAGCCACCGTGACCAGCCAAAAGTAATTAAAAAAAAAAAAAAGAGGCTAGGTGCAGTGACTCACACCTATAATCCCGACACTTTGGAAGACTGAGGCAGGAGGATCACTTGAGGTCAGGAGTTCGATACCAGCCCGGCCAACATGGTGAAACCCCATGTCTACTAAAAATACACATAAAAATATTAGCCAGTCATGGTGGTGCGCCCCTGTAGTCCCAGCTACTCGGGGGACTGAGGCAGCAGGATCACTTGAACCCAGGAGGTGGAAGTTTCAGTGAGCCAAAATCGCACCACTGCACACTGCAGCCTGGGCAACAGAGCTAGACCCTGTCTTTAAAAAAATTGTATTTTTTATACAAAATTTAGCCGGGCGTGGTGGTGGGCGCCTGTAGTCCCAGCTACTCGGGAGGCTGAGGCAGGAGAAGGGTGTGAACCTGGGAGGCAGAGCTTGCAGTGAGCCGAGATCCTGCCACTGCATTCCAGCCTGGGCGACAGAGTGAGACTGTCTCAAAAAAAAAATTGTAGTTTTGAAATGCATGCAAAAATATTGATATATGGAAAAGTAACTGAAGAAAATAAATCAAAAATATTTACAGACGTTCTCCCTGGAAGTTGGGAATTTTTTTTCTATACATGTATACTTTAGTGTGTTATTTTTATTTTATGAAAGTAACATTTCTTTTATTTTCTTTTTTTTTTTTTTGAGAACAAAACCTCAAGTTTTGAGACCAAAACCTCGAACTCCTGACCTCAAGTGATCCACCCGCCTCGGCCTCCCTAAGTGCTGGGATTACAGGTGTGAGCCACTGCACCCAGTCTACAGTGTGGTGCTATTAAAAAATATTTTGGGCCAGGCACAGTGGCTCACGCCTGTAATCCCAGCACTTTGGGAGGCTGAGGCAGACAGATCATGAGGTCAGGAGATCAAAACTATCCTGGCTAACATGGTGAAATCCCGTCTCTACTAAAAAAATACAAAAAATTAGCCGGGCGTGGTGGTGGGCGCCTGTAGTCCCAGCTACTCGGGAGGCTGAGGCAGGAGAACGGCGTGAACCTGGGAGGCAGAGCTTGCAGTGAGCCGAGATCGCACCACTGCACTCCAGCCTGGGCGACAAAGTGAGACTCTGTCTCAAAAAA
>NW_012103232.1:562117-564597 GCF_000951045.1 Mandrillus leucophaeus
GAGCCGGCCCACCAGGACCCGGGCTCCCGGCCGCCATGCAGATGGCCTTCCCAGGGGCTGGGCTGGCCTGAGCCGCCACTGCTTCTCTAGGGAGCTACTTAATGGACCTCTCTCTACTTTGAACACCAAACAAAGGAACACACCACTATCGAGGTCGCCCAAGTCCAAGAGGAGCACAGGTCTGCCTTACAGGGAAGTTGTGCTCCAGCTCCAGTCAAGATTAAAAGCCGGTTCCAATAACCCTTTGCCAAGCTGATTAGGCAACCTTTCTTTCCTAATCGACGTATAGGTTTAGTGTCATGCTAACAACATTTCTTAGACTTCACAAAATTCTTAGTTCACCTGGAAAACTAAATAGTCGAAAACAGCTATCGTTTTCCCCCGTTGGAAACAAAAGCAGGCATGAAGGTAGACTTGCCCTAACAGATGTCAAAAAGAAATTGTAAAGCTACCGCAAGCATTTCAGTGTGGTACAGAACAAGAAATAGAATAGAAAGCCTAGAAACATCCTAGAAATGGTAAGAACACAATAGATGAAAAAGGAAATATCAAACATCTGTGAAGAAAAAAGAGCTATCAAACATCCTTGAAGAAGAAAAGGAATATTCCACAAATAGAGCCCAGCAGAGGACTCACTATTTGAAGGAACGACTGAAAAAAAAATAGTCAACCATTCTGCTAACCCAAGACATATAAATTAAAACTACAAGAAGCTGGGTTTTCTACTAAACAAATTAAAAATCAGTTTCAAATGATAACCTTCAAACACAGGGTCTGGTAGGTAATCACTCTTATCAGTCTTATACTGTTGGAAGCGCATAAATCGCCTCAAAATTCCTGGACATGAGTTTGGCGGTGTAAGCCAAAAGTTTTTTTGTTTGTTTGTTTTGTTTTGTTTCTTGACACTCGGAGTCTCACTCCGTTGCCCAGGCTGGAGTGTAGCCTCAAACTCCTGGGATCAGGTGATCCTCCTGCCTCTCAAAATGCTGGAATTACAGGCTAAGCCAACGCACCTGGCCCCAAAAATATTTTAAAATAATTATACCCTCTCAGACCAGTATTCCAGGATTCTGTTCTGGGGAAATTAACCACATTTACAGACCACGTACTTATTATCTGTCTCTCTACCCATAAGTAAGTTTGTACCTGTAAGTTTGGAACCCGTGCCTAGGAGCACACCTGAGACAACAGGCATTCAACGGTCCCTTGTTTCGTCTGCATTTGAAAACTAATGTGGCCGCCTCATGCCTGTAATTCTAGCACTTTCGGAGGCCAAGGCCAGACTTTGAGACCACCCTGGCCAACATGGTGAAACCCCGTCTCTACTAAAAATACAAAAATTAGCCAGATGTCATGGTGCATGGTGCGTGCGCGTAGTCCCAACTACTACATGAGACACGAGAATCACTTGAATCTGGGAGACTGAGGTTGCAGTGAGCTGAGATCATGCCATGACACTCCAGCCTGGGCAACAGAGGGAGACTCGGTCTCAAAAAACAGTGCAAAAGATAACTAATATACAATAATATTTTTTAAGTGTCATGTATAATAATGAAAGAAAGCATAAACACATTTCTCATAATGGGGTTAAATAGTCCACATAATGGAATGTGGATTAGGCCAGGAGTAATGGCTCATGCCTGTAATCCTAGCATTTTGGGAGGCTGAGGCGGGCGGATCACCCGAGGCCGGGAGTTCAAGACCAGCCTGACCAATATGGAGAAACCCCATCCCTACTAAAAATACAAAAAGTTAGCTGGGCATGATTGAGCATGCCTGTAATCCCAGCTACTCAGGAGACTGAGGCAGGCGAATCGCTTGAACCCGGGAGGCGGAGGTTGCGGTAAGCCAAGATCGCACCATTGCACTCCAGCCTGGGCAACAAAAGCAAAACTCTGTCGCAAAAAAAAAAAAAAAAAAATTAGCCGGGCATGGTGTCACATGCCTGTAGTCCCAGCCACTCAGCAGGCTAAGGCACAGCACAAAAATTGCTTGAACACGGGAGGCAGAGGTTGCAGTGAGCCGAGGTGGCGCTACTGCACTCCAGCCTGGGCGACAGAGTGGGACTCCATTAAAAGTAAATAAATAAGGCCGGGAGCAGTGGCTCACGCCTGTAATCCCAGCACTTTGGGAGGCCCAGGTGGGTGGATCACGAGGTCAGTAGTTCAACACCAGCCTGGCCAAGATGGTGAAACCCCATTTCTACTAAAAATACAAAATTTAGCCAGGCATGGTGACGGGCACCTGTAATCCCAGCTACTCGGGAGGCTGAGGCAGACAATTGCTTGAACCCAGGAGGTGGAGGTTGCAGGGAACCCAGATCACACCACTGCACTCCAACCTGGGCGACAAAGACTCAGTTTCAGAAATTAATTAATTAATTAATTAAATTTAATAAATAGGACAGGCACGATGGCTCACTCCTGTAATTCTAGCACTTTGGGGGGCTGAGGCGGGTGGATCACCCAAGGTCAGGAGTT
>NW_012103232.1:566304-567780 GCF_000951045.1 Mandrillus leucophaeus
ATATGTATTTAGGCTGGGCACAGTGGCTCACACCTCTAATCCCAGCACTTTGGGAGGCCGAGGCAAGTGGATCACTTGAGGCCAGCAGTTTGAGACCAGCCTGGTTATCATGAAGAAACCCCATCTCTACTAAAATATTAGCCAGGCACGGTGTCACATACCTATAATCCCAGCTACTAGGGAGTCTGCGGTGGGAGAATCACTTGAACTAGGGAGGCAGAGGTTGCGGTGAGTTGAGATCGTGCCACTGCACCCCAGGCTGGGCAACACAGCAACACCTCGTCTTAAAGAAATAGAAAGAAAGAACGAACGAATGAAAGAAAGAAAGAAACAATAAATAGCAGATTTCAAAAAGTTGTTCTTCCTGGCAGCAACCCAGTAAAGCTACATCTGGGCGGAAGGTAATATGGAAATATAAAAACTACAGATTAACAGGGATGGGAGGACCTGCCAGAAATGGGTTCATTTTGTGTCCTGACTCCCTCCGGATTCTCTGTGTGTCTAGTCCAGGATCTAACCACTATGATCTGCTTTCCTCATCCATTTGGGAATCAGGGCACCACTGCCTTGGGAGGCTTGAATGACATGAGGTTAAGCAGGCAGAGCACGGAACTCGGTCTCTGGTGAGCCCTGGTGTGGTGACTATGATTCTTGTGTCATATAGGAAGGATCAATTAGAGCTGATTTGTTATTTTATCATTATCTGTTTTCAATAAAAACAGAAAGAAAACAATTATAAAAAATATCCCCAAACAGTAGATTTCAGGTTTTTATCATGACAGCTAGGTTTAGCATTTAACAGTATTCCCAAATTTGAATTTCAGAAAAACAACCAGTAATTCTTTAGTATAAGTATGTTCCGTACAATATGACTTCTCATCTTCCCATATCCCAAACTCAAGACACCTTATATACACCATGATTTCTCCTGCCGTCTCTAGGCATTCACACCAGGGCTCCTCCTGTCCAGGTCACCCTTCTCCCCTCTCCCACCTGTGCCTGGTGAACGACTCAGTTCAGACATCATCTCTTATAGGAAGTCTCCTGTGATCCCAGGCTAATCACCCTGATACAGTGCTGAAATACTGCTGAGCAGTTGGCATGAGGGCAGGAAGACTTGGTCTTGTTCACTCTTGTACCCAGCTTATACATGGCACCAAGTAGGTTCTCAATTAAAAGTCAAATGAGGGGCCAGGCTCGGTGGCTCTCACCTGTAATCCTACCACTTTGGGAGGCCGAGGCGGGTAGATCACCTGAGGTTGGGAGTTCGAGACCAGCCTGGCCAGCATGGTGAAGCCCCATCTCTACTAAAAGTGCAAAAATTAGCCAGTCGTGGTGGCAGGCGCCTGTAATTCCAGCTACTGGGGAAGCTGAGGCAGGAGAATCACTTGAACCCGGGAGGGAGAGGTTGTAGTGAGCCAAGATTGTGTCATTGCACTCCAGCCTAGGCAACAGAGGGAGACTCCATCTCAAAAA
>NW_012103232.1:573165-576184 GCF_000951045.1 Mandrillus leucophaeus
CTCCGCCTCCTGGGTTCAAGCCATTCTCTGCCTCAGCCTCCCGAGTAGCTGGGATTACAGGCGCCCACCACAATGCCTGGCTCATTTTTGTATTTTTAGTAGAGACAGGGTTTCACCATCTTGGCCAGGCTGGTCTTGAACTCTTGACCTCATGATCCACCGGCCTCAGCCTCCCAAAGTGTTGGGATTACAGGCGTAAGCCACTGTGCCTGGCCTGGCTCCACTTTCTTAGGGAGCTTTGCTTGCCCTCTGCTTGGGGTAGTTTGTGAATTAATTGCTCTGTCTCCCCCAGGTCCTGGGTCTCCTGCTCGTGATCAATCTGTCACGTGCCATTTGATCTCGGAATTGTCTCCACCATTAGACTGGCAGGGTCTGTTTTCTGGGGTCTGTGTGTAGGATACAATGGCCCCCAGGATGGGTAAAGGAGGGGACCCAGTTGTTCTTCCGTGATGGGTGGAGAAAAGGGCCAGCAGGCCTGTTTCTCGGTGAAGCCCATGGGGAGACAGTCAAACCAGGAACCAAATCCAGCCAGGCGTGGTGGCTCAAGACTGTAATCCCAACACTTTGGGAGGCCGAGGTGGGCAGATCACCTGAGTTCGGGAGTTGGAGACCAGCCTGACCAATATGATGAAACCCTGTTTCTACTAACAAAAAAAAAAAAAAAATTAACCTGGCGTGGTGGCTGTCTCTTATACACATCTAGATGTGTATAAGAGACAGGTTCATGCCTGTAATCCCAGCACTTTGGGAGACTGAGGCAGGAGGATCACCTGATGTCAGGAGTTCAAGACCAGTCTGGCCAACATGTGAAATCCGGTTTCTACTAAAAATACAAAATATTAGCCGGGTATGGTGACGCATGCCTGTAATCCCAGCTATTTGGGAAGCCAAGGCAGGAGAATCACTTGAACCCGGGAGGCAGAGGTAGCAGTGAGGTGAGATCATGCCACTGCACTCCAGCCTGGGCTACAGAGCAAGACTCTGTCTCAAAAAAAAAGAAAAAAGTCAAATGAGGCCACTCATGGTAGCTGGCGCCTATAATCCCAGCACTCTGGGAAGTCAAGGCAGGAGGATTGCTTGAGTCCAGGAGTTTGATACCAGCCTGGGCAACATAGTGACATCTCATCTCTACAAAAAATTTTAAAAATTAGCCGGGCGTGGTGGCACTCATCTATAGTCCTAACTACTTGGGAGGCTGAGGTAAGAGGATTGTTTGAGCCCAAGAATTCGAGGTTGTAGTGAGCTATACTTGAGCCATTGTACCATAACTGGGCAACAGCCAGACGCTGTTTCAAAAAGAAAAAAAATTGGCCGGGCGCGATGGCTCAAGCCTGTAATCCCAGCACTTTGGGAGGCCGAGACGGGCGGATCACGAGGTCAGGAGATTGAGATCATCCTGGCTAATACAGTGAAACCCCGTCTCTACTAAAAAACACAAAAAAACTAGCCAGGTGAGGTGGCGGGTGCCTGTAGTCCCAGCTACTCGGGAGGCTGTGGCAGGAGAATGGCGTGAATCCGGGAGGCAGAGCTTGCAGTGAGCTGAGATCTGGCCACTGCGCTCCAGCCTGGGCGACAGAGCGAGACTCCGTCTCAAAAAAAAAAATATTAGCCAGGCATGTGGCATGCACCTATAGTTCCAGCTACTCAGGAGGCTGAGGCAGGAGGACCATTTGAGCCCAGGAATTTGATGTTGCACTAAGCCAAGGTCACACCACTGCAATCCAGCCTGGGAGACTGCGTGAGACCCTGACTCTAAAAAAAATAATAATAATAATGAAAATGAAAGTCAAATGAATGAGGCCAGGGGTGGTGGCTCATGCCTGTAATCCTAGCGCTTTGGAAGGCTGAGGTGGGTGAGTCAGCTGAGCCCTGGAGTTACGGACCAGCCTGGGCAACATGGCGAAACCCTGTCTCTAAAAATACAAAAAAGAAAAAAACCAGGCGTTGTGGTGCGTGCTTGAAGTCCCAGCTACTCAGGAGGCTGAGGTGGGAGAATAGCTTGAGCCCAGGAGGTCAAGGCTGCAGTGAGCTGAGATTGCATCACTGCGGCCCAGCCATGATGACAGGGCAAGACCCAGTCTTAAAAAAAAAGAAAAAAAAAAAAGTCTAGTGAATGAATTTCCTCCCAATTCCCCCTTCCCTCCTGTCACAATGCATCCTGCTGGTGCTTCAGAGCCATATAAACTCATTCGTTCATTTTTAGATTCATTCGTGTCACAGGGAATGCCATGCAGGCAGCATACACAGGTCCCGTAACCAGGAGGTAGAATCTCTCTTATATAAAAGCAACAGTCCCACTCAAATTCTGGTTGCTGATTTTGGCTCCCAACACTGAGTTTTCACTCTGTGTGGACAAAGCACTTTCCTCACATGCACTAGCTGTTTCTCAACACCACCTAGGAGGGGGTGTTCGTACTACCCCACTTTACAGATGAGAAAACCAAGGTTAGAGAGGTTAAGTCACCTGCCCAAGGTCCCTAGCTAAGCTCAGACTCCAGCCTCTCAGACTGACATGAGCTCAGTTCACCCTCTTAGGAACACTATGTGACGAATGCATCCCCAGCAAGCATATTCCCTATAGCAAAGGCCAGGCCTGTGATGGGTGCCCCCTCCTCACCACACTCCTTCCTGTCAAGCCGCCACTCCTCCACCCCTAGCAGAGTCATTCACCTTGAGCCCAAGGGAGGCCCCTCATGGGACTGTCATTCAACCAACAGATGCTGACAGCATTGATGAGGTGGACACTGGGCTAGTGAACAGCACAGATGTGTTCCCTGGCCTCAGAAGCCCAGAGACTCAGGAGAAGATGATGGAATACTCACAAGGTTGCTGGGGCTGGGCAAAAAGGTGCAGGCTGCTTTGCCAGGTCATAAAAGGGGAACTGACTTCCCTGGTCTGAGGAACCAAGCAAGGGTCCATGCCCTTGCCATGCCCTCTGCCTGCCATGCCGTGCTGTTCTTCAGTGCCTGCTCTAAGGTCACTCCTGGTGTGGTTTTCTCTGGCTGCCTTTTTTTTTTTT
>NW_012103232.1:578006-590860 GCF_000951045.1 Mandrillus leucophaeus
GGCACATGCCTGTAATCCCAGCTACTCGGGAGGCTGAGGCAGGAGAATTGCTTGAAACCGGGAGGTGGAGGTTACAGTGAACCGAGATTGCTCCATTGCACTCCAGCCTGGGTGACAGAGCGAGACTCAGTCTCAAAATAAAAAAAAAGCTGAGCATGGTGGCTCACGCCTGTAATCCTACCACTTTGGGAGGCCAAGGTGGGCAGATCACGAGATCAAGAGGTGGAGACCATCCTGGACAACATGGTGAAACACTGTCTCTACTAAAAAATTAGCTAGGCATGGTGGTGCACACCTGTAGTCCCAGCTACTCGGGAGGCTGAGGCAGAAGAATCACTGGAACCCGGGAGGCAGAGGTTGCAGTGAGCCGAGACTGTGCCACTACACTCCAGTGTGGCAACAGAGTGAGACTTGGTCTCAAAAAAAATAAACAAATAATAATAAAAAATAATAATAAAAATAAAAATAAATCCTGGCTGTGCCACTAACCGGCCAGATGCCCTAGAACTGACTGCTATGGACCTCCGTTTCATACCTGTGGAATGGAACTCAGAGCCATATCTGCTTCACTGGGTTGTGCAAATGTGAGGTAGTTACAGGATGGAGCAGACAGAAGGTCGGCACAGCCTCAGTTGTTGGAGGAGTGGGGGTCAAGTGGACAGAGAGGGTACCCGAGGGCCAGACGTAGAGGCAAGGTGAAGCAATGCTTCATTTCCCTGCTGAGGTTCCTCTCTAGCAGTTTGGAGGTGGGGCAGGAGTGGAGAAAACACATCCCCTCCTCAGTGTGGGCTGAGAAACAAGGTTCTTGAGGCACCAAGAACCTCTTTGGGGCTCTGGCTTGTCTCCTGTAGTCAAAGGGATGGGCTGTGTGCAATGACTCACACCTGTAATCCCAACACTTTGGGAGACAGAGTCAAGAGGCCAGACCAGCCTAGGCAACACAGCAAGACCCTGTCTCTACAAAAAACTTCTAAAAAAATTAGCCAGGCGCAGTGGTAACACCTGTAGTCCCAGCTACTTGGGAGGCTGAGGTGGGATGATTGCTTGAGCCTGGAGAGGTTGAGGCTGAAGTGAGCTATGATGGCACCACTGTACTCCAGTGTGGGCAACAGAGTGAGACCCTGTGTCTAAAATAAAAAGAGGGCCTGGTGTGGTGGCTCATGCCTGTAATCCCAGCACTTTAGGAGGCCGAGACAGGCAGATCACTCAAGGTCGAGAGTTCAAGACCAGCCTGGCCAATATGGTGAAACCCTGTCTCTACAAAAGTGCAAAAATTAGTCGGGGCGTGGTGTTGGGCGCCTGTAATCCCAGCTACTCGGGAGGCTGAGGTGGTAGAATTGCTTGAACCTGGGAGGTGGAGGTTGCAGCGAGCTGAGATCACACCATTGCACTCCAGCCTGGGCAATAAGAGCGAAACTCCGTCTCAAGATAAATAAATAAATAAATAAATAAATAAATAAATAAATAAAATAAAAAGAGAGTGGGAGTGGACCAAGGCCTAATGGCATGGAATTTCCAAATTCTAGCTCCCTAGTTTTCTTTGGGGAGCCTTCCTCCATCACCAGGGCCCAACAGGGCCTCAGATGGCAGGGGGTAGGGGGGCAACACATATCCCTCATGGCCAAGATGCTAGGAAGACCCTGAGTTGGGGCAATAGCCTCTGGTCACAGTCACGAGGGAGGTTGGGTGCAGCAGCGCTTATCTCGCCTGACCTTGTGGAGACTGACCACTCCCTCCTTCCGGAAAATGTTGCCCCCTGCCCTCTCCACGGCCTCCTCCTTCTTACATCCCCTGGTCCTGGTTGGGGCCTCAGCACCCAATTCTACTCCTTGACCCACCACCCTGGGGTACTTTTGCCAGGCCCCAGCCCACAGCCATCTGCCAAACGCCTCACCCTGGAGTCCCTGCGGCATCTCTGACTCAGCAGGTCTGTGCCTGCCCCTGCTGTTCCCCCCACCCAGTGGCTCTGCAGAGCACCCTGTTGCCCAAGCCCTGAGTGCTGGCCACTCCCAGGGCCTCGCCCTCCCCCACCACCAGCACCACCAATTTGAATTCCTATCTCTCTCTGGCCTCCTCCCTAGACCCAGGCCCTGCCCCAGGGTGGGGGAAGGAATCCTACAGATAAGGGCATTGGTCAAAGGGACACACCTGGGTTCAGGCCCTCAGCTCTGCCCCCAACCTGCTAAATGATCATGACAAATGACCACACCCCTCTCCAAATCTGAGTTATTCCCTATGTAAAAGGGGCAAATAATGAAACCATCTGGGTACATTGTGGTGAGCAATATGTGAGCTCAGGAAAGGTCAGTTTTCTAGGGGAAGTATGGCCGCTGAGAGCCCCAGTCCAATGCTTCTCATTCACACGCTGGTTGGTGCCTTTCCTAAGTTGGAAATGGGTTGGTCCACAAATCCCGATGCCTGGTCCACACCAGGTCCACGTGCCTGCATTCAGGGTGCAGGGTGGAGTAAGACAGTCTGAAGGGAAAGGTAGCAGGATGAATGAGTAATTCCTGGGTGCGTTTTGGGATTATGCCTAAGGGCTGTCCAACCATGTGGGAGGGGAAGCTAAATCCTGTACGGGAGGGGAGAATGGGGGAACACTGCCTGCAAGAAGTGGTGGAGGGTGCTTTGGAAGGACACCTGGGGGAGTGAGTTGGCTGTAGGCACAGGGCAGCTGGAAGGCCAATTTTAGGGAAGAGGAAATTGAGGCTGAAAGTCAAAAAACAAAGGAACTGCCTGAGGTCTCTCAACTGAGAAGTGACTGGGCCAGGGTTCAGATTCAGCCCCCACTCCATTCTCAGGCTGGGCAGGAAGGTACCTCGCCCTCAGGAGGGCGCCTTCGACCCAAAGCACCCTGACCAAGAGGCTGTGCACCGTGGTGACCCTAAGACTGAGGCCCAGGTCCTGGAGTTCCACCAAGGTAGGTACAGCCAGCCAGGTAGTGACAGGAGGATTTACTGGGGCTTCTGGGGACCCTGTGAGAGGGCAAAAAGAGGGCACATAAGCCTGTAGATATCAGATATAGATAGTGAGGGCTAGCGCTTTATGGGGAGGGTGGATGGACCCTGTGGGCCAGGGATGTTTAGGAGATCTTCCAAACAAAGCATTCCAGCCTGGGGGAACAGACCCATTATAGACCCCACCCACCACCTAAAACAGGGACAGGTGGGGCTGAGCCTGGAGGCTGGCAGGACCTGTGGGGCCGGCTGGGGTGTCAGCAGTGCCACCGTGTGTGGAACCCTCTGTGCCTAGGTTCCTGGAGCCGGCTCCACCTGGCAATGTGCTTGGTTTCACAAGACGAGAGTTGGCCCATCGTGTTCCACCTCAGATGGAACACCTGACCTCCTGCACACCCCACCCAGCCTCCAAATTCAACCACCCCAGGAGTGAGACAGGGAGAGGAGGGTGTGACCAGAAGGTGGAATGAGCTTAAAATAGGCTGCAGAGATAGCTCTGAGCTTTTAAAAAAAATCATATCTTTCATATCATGTTCTTGTGAAATCTTCTCCAGATTTTTTACGATGACTCTGAAACTGATCAGTTAGCCTCATGCTTTCAAAATCCATAGCAGCAGCAAGCCAGAGGGGGCAGGTCAGCGAGAGGTGGAGGGGGCAGATGGGCCAGAGGTGCCTGGGCAGGGGTGGATGGGGCCAGGACAGGCTTAGTGACCCTTGCACCAGAACGCTCCGGACGCCGCCCCTTCGCCCACTCGTTAGGCTCCTCTGCCTTCAGGCTGGCTGGGCTGCCCATCCCCCCTCGGTCCCCTCCTGGGCAGGTCTGGACTGGACAGGTTTTGGGCCTCCAGGTCCTGCAGTCAGTCAGGAAAGGGGCCTGGTGCAGGCCACAGCCAGGCATCCACCTCCTTCCCAGCCCACCCCTATCCCCCAGCAGCCTGCCAACCTTGCTAGACCTGTGTGGCCTTCCCTTCTGATGAAAGTCTCCAGATTCTCAGGGCTCTTTAGGGGGAGCCAAGCCGGCGCTTAGAACCATGCTCCCTTGCCCCCACCCGCGACCTGTGCCCTCATCCGCTTTCTTTTTTTCTTCTTTTTTTCTTTTTTTGAGACAGAGTATCGCTCTGTCACCCAGGCTGGAGTGCAGTGGTGCGATCTTGGCTCACTGCAACCTCCGCCTCCAGGGTTCAAGCAATTCTCCTGCTTCAGCCTCCTGAGTAGCTGGGACTATAGGCGAGTGCCACCACGCCCAGCTAATTTTTTGTATTTTTAGTAGAGATGGGGTTTCACCATATTGGCCAGGATGGTCTCAATCTCCTGACCTTGTGATCCACCCACCTCGGCCTCCCCAAATGCTGGGATTACAGTCATGAGCCACTGCGCCCGGCCTCTTTTAAATTTTTTTTGTAGAGACAGAGTCTTGCTATGTTGCCGAGGCTTGTCTCGAACTCCTGGTCTCAAGTAATCCTCCTCCCTCTGCCTCCCCAATAGCTGGGATTGCAGGCACAAGCCATGCCGCCCAGCTTCTCATCAGCTGTCTGGGTCTTTCTCTGGGTTCTGACACCAGGCCAAGTGTTCTGCACACCTGACCTGCTCAAAACAAAACCAGTTCTGCCACAGTCTGGGAAAATGAGGCTCAGAGAGGCCTTGCAGCTGTCCGTGAGCAGGCTGGCATTTGGATCCAGTGACTGGGTTCTGGAGCCCAGTGACTCTGTGGCCTTGCCTCTCCAGCCTCATGCTTCTTTAAAACTGCCCATGGCCTCTGAAGTTGAGGATTTAGGGGAGCAGGGCTGCCAGAGGGGTGAAGAAGGAGACCTTTCTGTGGGTGGGCATCAGAATGACCGGGCCTGACACTAGTCACTGCTCCCCTGGAAGGACAGCCCCTCTCGGTATGTGGGGAGTGGGCTGCCTAGGGTGCTCTGGGGAGAAGGGAGGGAGAGAATGGGGCTGGTCGGGTAGGGTGTGGATTCCAGGCCTGCTCAGTCAAAAAGATACAGTATTTCCTGTTCCCCCTTACACTGGGCAGGCAGGTGTGGCCCAGGCAGCTCTGCCAGGTGTGCAGTCCCTGGGGGAATGACCCTTAAGCATATCTAGGCTGCCCCCTGGTGGCGGCATGAGGTCCTCCTCCCAGGACCTGTAACCCTCCCAGAGGAGGAGATCCAAACCAGCTGATGGGTTGGCACCTGTCCCCACTCCCTTTCTTCTTTCCTGTGCCACTGCTCCCAGAGTTGCCCAAAACACACGATCGACCAGGTGCAGTGGCTTGCAAAAAACTCTGTCTCTACGGAAAATACAAAAATTAGCCAGGCATGGTGGCTCATGCCTACAGTCCCAGGTACTTGGGAGGTTGAGGTGGGAGGATCAACAGGCCAGGAAGTCAAGGCTGCAGTGAGCTGTGGTTGCGCCACTGTACTCCATACTCCAGCCTCGGTGACAGAGTGAGACCTCGTCTTAAAAAAATTAATTAATTAATTAATTAAAACCTAGGTAACATGCTTGGGGGTGATGAGGGTTGTGGAGGAAAATAAAATAGGTGGGGGCTGGAGTGAAGAATGGGGGTGCCCCTTCATAACTCTGACAAAGACTACAACGCAGCTGTCAGAAAAAAAGCTGATTTGAGGCAATGGTCAGGGAAAGTTGTGAAATTAAGTAAAAAGTGATAGAACAGGCTAGGTGGGAAGTGGTGGCTAACACCTATAATCCTAGTGCTGTGAAAGGCCAAGCAGGAGGATCACTTGAGGCCAGGTGTTTGAGATCAGCCTGGGCAACATAGCAAGACCTTGTCTTTACAAAAAATGTAAAAATTAGCTGAGGGCTAGGCGCAGTGGCTGATGCCTGTAGGGAGGCCAAGGTAGGTGGATTGCTTGAGCCCAGGAATTTGAGACCAGCTTGGGCAACATGACAAAATTCCGTCTCTACAAAAAAAAAAAAAAATGCAAAAACATTGCTGGCTGTGGTGGCTTACGCCTATAATCCTAGCACTTTGGGTGGCCGAGATGGGTGGATTACCTGAGGTCAGGAGTTTGAGACCACCCTGGCCAACATGGTGAAACCCCATCTCTACTAAAAATACAAAAATTAGCTGGGTGTGGTGGTGCATGTCTGTAATCTCGCTACTCGGGAGGCTGAGGCAGGAAAATTGCTTGAGCCCAGGAGACAGAGGTTGCAGTGAGCCTAGATCGTGCTACTGCACTCCAGCCTGTCTGACAGAGCAAGACGCTATCTCAAAAAAAACAAAAAACAAAAAACAAACAAACAAAAAAAACTTGCTAGACTGGTGACATGCACCTGTAGTCCCAGCTACTCAGGAGGCTGAGGTGGGAGGATCACTTGAGCCCAGGAAATTGAGGCTATGATCGTGCTACTGCATTCCAGCCTGGGTGACAGCCAGATTCTGTCTCAAAAAACAAAACAGACAGGGCACAGTGGCTCGCCTCGGCCTTCCAAAGCGCTGGGATTACAGGTCTGCACCACCATGCCTGGCCTGACAGTGCATGAATTAAAGTTTCTATTCTCTTGCTAGTCTGTCATTGCTTCCCTAGTGTGTGGGAACCATACTTGTCCCCGCTTCTCTGTCAGAGAGCAGCCTACCAACCTCCAAGCCTGTTGTCCCTCACCCAAGAGGTCCCAGGCTGTCCCCTCTGCAGAAGCAGCTGTCTTGTGGCTTACTGTGCTCAGACTCCATTTTTAGGCTGTGGGCTCACAGGGTTCTAGTGCTTTGAAAAAATGTAAAGAAGAGCAGCAGTATTATTCACAATAGCTAAAAGGTAGAAACAACTGAAGTATCCATTGACAGATGAATAGATAAACAAAACGCGTTACGTAACACACAATGGACTATTATTCAGTCTTAAAAAGGACGGAGGCCAGGTGTGGTGGCTCACCCCTATAATCCCAGCACTTTGGGAGGCTGAGGCAGGTGAATTACTTGAAGCCAGGAGTTGGAAACCAGCATAGACAGCATGGGAGAACCCCCTCTCTACTAAAAATACAAAAATTAGCCAGGTGTGGTAGCACATGCCTGTAATCCCAGCTACTCTGGAGGCCAAGGCATGAGAATCGCTTGAACCCAGGAGGTTCATTGAGCCAAGATCATGCCACTGCACTCCAGCCTGGGTGACAGAGTGAGACGCTGTCTCAAAAAAAAAAAAAAAAAAAAAAGATGGGGTGGAAGAAGGGAAGAAAATTGGCCAGGCACACTCTGGTAGGGGATGGTTAGATGAAAACAGACAGACAATAGAAAAACCTAGATAAAGACCTGGTGCAATGGTTCATGCCTGTAATCCCAATACTTTGGGAGGCTGAGGCAGAAGGAACTCTTGAGGCCAGAAGTTTGAGACCAGCCTGGTAAATATAGTGAGACCCCAGTCTCCTAAAAAATATTAATTGGCTGGGCGCAGTGGCTCACACCTGTAATCCCAGCACTTTGGGAGGCCGAGGCAAACAGATCACCTGAGATCGGGAGTTCGATACCAGTCTGGCCAACATGGAGAAACCCCATCTCTACTAAAAATACAAAATTAGCTGGGCATGGTGGTGCGTGCCTGTAATCCCAGCTACTCAGGAGGCTGAGGCAGGAGAATTGCTTGAACCTGGAAGGTGAGGTTGCAGTGAGCTGAGATTGTGCCATTGCACTCCAGCCTGGGCAGCAAGAGTGAAACTCCGTCTCAAAAAAAATAAAAATAAAAAAGGAATAGGCCGGGTGCAGTGGCTCATGCCTGTAATCCCAGCACTTTGGGAGGCCAAGGCGGGTGGATCACTTGAGGTGAGAGGTTTGAGACCAGCCTGGCCAACATGGTGAAACCCCATCTCCACTAAAAAAATTAGCCGAGCATGGTGGCAGGCACCTGTAATCCCAGCTACTCAGGAGGCTGAGCCAGGAGAATGGCTTGAACCTGGGAGGCAGAGGTTGCAGTGAGCCGAGATTGCCCCACTATACTCCAGCCTGGGCAGCAGAGTGAAACTCTGTCTCAAAAAATTAATAAATAAATAAATAAAACTTGTAAAAAGTAACAAGAAGAAGAAGAAAAAATACGAAAATAAAAAAAAAAAAACAAGAAAAAAATAATAGGCCAGGCACGGTGGCTCATGCCTATAATCCCAGCACTTTGAGAGGCCAAGGTGGGCAGATCATGATGTCAGGAGTTAGAGACCAACCTGGCCAACATAGTGAAACCCCGTCTCTACTAACAATAGAGAAAAATTAGCCGTGAGTGGTGGCAGGCACCAGTAATCCCAGCTACTCGGGAGGCTGAGGCAGGAGAATCACTTGAACCTGTGAGACAGAGGTTGCAGTGAGTCAAG
Source organism: Mandrillus leucophaeus (assembly GCF_000951045.1). NCBI lineage: Eukaryota > Metazoa > Chordata > Mammalia > Primates > Cercopithecidae > Mandrillus > Mandrillus leucophaeus. The sequence continues at coordinate 586,262 of NW_012103232.1, forward strand.
ATCATACCATTTTCCAGCCCAGGTGACAGTGCAAGACTCCATTAAAAAATAAAATAAAATAAATATTAATAATAATTTTAAACAATACAAAAATATGCTTTTTTTTTTTTTTTTGAGATGGAGTCTTGCTCTGTTGCCCAGGCTGGAGTGCAGTGGCCGGATCTCAGCTCACTGCAACCTCCGCCTCCTGGGTTTACGCCATTCTCCTGCCTCACCCTCCCAAGTAGCTGGGACTACAGGCACCCGCCACCTCGCCCGGCTAGTTTTTTGTATTTTTTTAGTAGAGACGGGGTTTCACCGTGTTAGCCAGGATGGTCTCGATCTCCTGACCTTGTGATCCGCCCGTCTCGGCCTCCCAAAGTGCTGGGATTACAGGCTTGAGCCACCGTGCCTGGCCTGCTTTTTTTTTTTTTTTTTTGAGACAGAGTCTTGCTCTGTTACCCAGGATGGAGTGCAGTGGCACGATCTCAGCTCACTGCAACCTCCGCCTCCTGGGTTCAAGTGATTCTTCTGCCTCAGCCTCCCAAGCAGCTGGGACTACAGGCACACACCACCATGCCCGGCTAATTTTTGTATTTTTAGTAGAGACGAGGTTTCACCATATAGGCTAGGCTGGTCTCGAACTGCAACCTTGTGATCCACCCACCTTGGCCTCCCAAAGTGCTGTGATTACAGGCATGAGCCACCACACCTGGCCAAAAAATATGTTTTTTAAAATAATAGAGATGAGGCCGGGTGTGGTGGCTCACACCTGTAATCTCAGCACTTTGGGAGGCTGAGGTGGGTGGATCACTTGAGGTCAGGAGTTCGAGACCAGTCTGGGCAACATGGTGAAACCCTATCTCTACTGAAAATACAAAACTTAGCTGGGCGTGGTGACACATGCCTCTAGTCCCAGCTACTCGAGAGGCTGAGGCAAGAGAATCGCTTGAACCCAGGAGGCAGAGACTGCAGTGAGCCAAGATTGCGCCACTGCACTCCAGCCTGGGAGACAAAACAAGACCCTGTCTCAAAAAATAAAATAGAATAAAATAAAATAAAATAAAATAAAATAAAAGAGATGAAGACCAGGTGCACTGGCTCATGCCTGTAATCCCAACACTTTGGGAGGCTGAGGCAAGTAGATCACCTGAGGTCAGGAGTTAGAGAGCATCCTGGCCAACATGGTGAATCCCTGTCTGTACTGGAAATACAAAAAAATTAGCCAGGCGTTATGGCGGGCAGCCGATAATCCTGGCTACTCAGGAGGCTGAGGCAGGAGAATCACTTGAACCTGGGAGACAGGTGTTGCAGTGAGCCAAGATAGTGCCACTGCACTCCAGCCTGGGTGACAGAGCAAGACTCTGTCTCAAAATAATAATAATAGAGATGAGGTTTCGCCATGTTACCCAGGCTGGTCTCCAACTCCTCGGCTATAGCGATCCGTCCACCTTGGCCTTCCAAAGTGCTAGAACTACAGGCTTGCGCCACCACCCTGGCCTTAAACAATTACTCATGAAAGGAAGGAAATTCTGACACATACTACAACATGGATGAAGCTAAAGGACATTATGCCAAGGGAAGGAAGCCAAGGACCTGCCAATCAAGGTCGCAGGCCATCAAGGGCTCCAGTGAACGAGAAGGATTGAGCAGGTCTCTGGGCTGAGCAGTGGGGGCTCTGCTTTGGTGAGAGTGTGGCACGGGTGGCGGCAGCCTGTGGAGTGCAGGCGCCGTGGAGCAACTGGACACTCTGTTGAACGAAGTACAAGGTGGTAGGTTTTTGCTTTTTCTTTTTCCTAAGACGGAGTCTTATTCTGTCTCCCAGGTTGAAGTGCAGTGGCACGATCTTGACTCACTGCAACCTCTGCCTCCCAGGTTCAAACAATTCTCTGCCTCAGCCTCCTAAGTGGCTGGGATTACAGGCGCGAGCCACCACGCCCAGCTAAATTTTTTTTGTATTTTTGGTAGAGACAGGGTTTTACCATCTTGGCCAGGCTGGTCTTGAACTCCTGACATCATGATCCACCCGCCTCGGCCTCCCAAAGTGCTGGGATTACAGGCGTGAGCCACTGCGCTCAGCCACAAGGTGGTGGTCTTTCTCAAGGACGCTGGGGCAACCCCATTGCATCTTCACCAACACCCTGGTATAGATCCTTCAGCTACAGTTTACCCTGCATACAACATGTGCAATGATCCCTAGCTAGGCAAGGCATTCAGAATTATTCCATAGGCCGGATGCAGTGGCTCCAACCTGTAATCCCAGGAATTTGGGAGCAAGGCAAGGCGGGTAGATCATCTGAGGTCAGGAGTTCAAGACCAGTCTGGCCAACATAGCAAAACCCTGTCTCTACTAAAATACAAAAAATTAGCTGGGTGTGGTGGTGCATGCCTGTAATCCCAGCTACTCGGGAGGCTGAGACATGAGAATCACTTGCACCAGGAGGCGGAGGTTGCAATGAGCCGAAATCACACTACTGCATTCCAGCCTGGGTGACAGAGTGAGACTCTGTCTCAAAAAAAAAATTAGCCAGACATGGCCACGTGCGGTGGCTCACGCCTGTAATCCCAGCACTTTGGGAGGCCAAGGCAAGCGGATCACGAGGTCAGGAGATCGAGACCATCCTGGCTAATATGGTGAACCCCCGCCTCTACTAAAAATACAAAAAATTAGCCAGGCATGGTGGCGGGTGCCTGTAGTCCCAGCTACTTGGGAGACTGAGGCAGGAGAATGGTGTGAACCTGGGAGGCGGAGCTTGCAGTGAGCCGAGATGGTGCCACTGCACTCTAGCCGGGGCAACAGAGCAAGACTCCGTTTCAAAAAAAAAAAAAAATTTGCCGAGCATGGTAGCATGCATCTGTAATCCCAGCTACTCGGGAGGCTGAGGAAGGAGAATTGCTTGAACCCAGGAGGTTGCAGTGAGCCAAGATCGAACCACTGCACCCCAGCCTGAGTGACAGAGTGAGACTCCATCTCAAAAAAAAAAAATCGACTATTCCATGGGAGGCAAAGGCAGGATGGTTTCAGGCCAGGAGTTGGAACCAAACTAGGCAACACGGCGAGAACTCCTCATCTCTACATACACACACACACACACACACACACACACACACATAAATTAGCTGGGTGTGGTGGTGCGTGCTTCCAGATACTCAGGAGGCTGACGTGGGAGGATGGTTTGAGCTTTGGAGGTTGAGGCTGCAGTGAGCTATGATCATGCCATGACAGAATGGGGACCAGGTGGAAGAACCGAAAAAGTTGGGGATCCACTCCACCCTTTCAGATGGAAAGAAACACCAAGACTCAAAATGAGGGTGCCCAGGTCCTCACTGAGCAGAGACTCATTGCTAAAAAAAGCCTTACCTATTTGAGTTTTCACTAGTAAGCTAACAACTGCTACTACTGATCTTTATGGTTTGTAAGCAGTCGGTAATTTTAGTTTGTCTGGGTTTCAGCCAAGAATATTCTATTGTAAACTTAATTATGACAACTGCACTGTAATAATTCAATGTCCTATTATGATATTGCTATAGACAAAATTTGCCTTTACATTGTCGTTTATTTTGTTTTATTTTTCTTTTGAGACAGGGTCTCACTCTGTCACCCAGGCTGGAGTGCAGTGGCTCGATCTTGGCTCACTGAAACCACTGCTTTCCAGGCTCAAGCAATTCTTGCACCTCCGCTTCCCAAGTAGTTGGGACCACAGGTGTGAACCACCATACCAGGCCAATTTTTGTATTTTTAGTAGATACGGGGTTTCGCCATGTTGCCCAGGCTGGTCTTGAATTCCTGTGCTCAAGCGATCCATTTGCCTCTCTTCCCAAAGTGCTGAGATTACAACCATGAGGCACTGATATATATTCTTTCTTTTCTTTTTTGTTTGAGACAGGGTCTCACTCTGTTGCCCAGGCTGGAGTGCATTGGCGCGATCTCGGCTCACTGCAAGCTTCACCTCCCAGGTTCAAGCGTTTCTCCTGCCTCAGACTCCCAAGTAGCTGGGACTATAGGCGTGTACCACCATGCCCAACTAATTTTTTTTTTTTGAGACGGAGTCTTGCTCTGTCACCAGGCTGGAGTACAGTGGTGCAGTCTTGGCTCACTGCAACTTCCGCCTCCAGGGTTCAAGCAATTCTCTGCCTCAGCCTCCCAAGTAGCTGGGATTACAGGCACCTGCCACCACACCCAGGTAATTTTTGTATTTTTAGTAGAGATGGGGTTTCACCATGTTAATCAGGCTGGTCTCGAACTCCTGACCTCGTGATCCACCCGCTTTGGCCTCCTGAAGTGCTGGCATTACAGGCGTGAGCCACCGTGACTGGCCTACTTTTTTAAATTAAATTTTAAAAATTAAGTTTATTTTTAATGTTATTTTTTATTTATTTTTGAGATGGAGTCTTGCTCTGTCGCCCAGGCTGGAGTGCAGTGGTACTATCTTGGCTCACTGCAACCTCTGCCTCCAGGGTTCAAGTGATTCTCCTGCCTCAGCCTCCCGAGTAGCTGGGGCTACAGGTGTGTGCCACCAAGCCTGGCTAATTTTTTTGGATATATTTTTTTTTTGAGACGCAGTCTCGCTATCTCCGAGGCTGGAGTGCAGTGGCTGGATTTTGGCTCACTGCAAGCTC
>NW_012103232.1:592042-592944 GCF_000951045.1 Mandrillus leucophaeus
GGGTTTCACCGTGGTCTCGATCTCCTGACCTTGTGATCCGCCCGCCTCGGCCTCCCAAAGTGCTGGGATTACAGGCTTGAGCCACCGCGCCCGGCCTATTTATTTATTTTTAAAGAGATGGGGTCTCACTATGTTGCCTAGACTGGAGTGCTGTGGTGCTATCTTGGCTCACTGCTGCAAGTGATTCTCCTGCCTCAGCCTTCTGAGTATCTGGGACTATAGGGATGCACCACCACGTCTGGCTAATTTTTGTATTTTTAGTAGAGATGGGGTTTCGTCATGTTGCCCAGGCTGGTCTCAAACTCCTAACCTCAGGTGATCCACCCGCCTCGGCCTCCCAAAGTGCTGGGATTACAGGCATGAGCCACTGCACCCAGCCATCTGGTGTGTTCTTTGAGGATAAGGCAGCAGTAAGTGTGTTGGGTTGAGACAGCCCTCAGGCCTGTGCCTTCCCTATCCCCACCTTTAACCGCAGGGACAGCGTGGTAGAACCCAGTGGCGCCAGTTCATGAACTTTCCATGGAACCAGTTGGTAGCTCTGGTCCTTCTGCCCCAAGGTGCTTCTGGTCATTTCTGATGACACCGAAGAAGTCAGTGTCCTTTCCTTATTTTCTCTCTCTCTTTTTTTTTTTCACCTGGGTATTCTGGAAGTGTCTTTCCTCTGACAGTGTTGCTGGACATGGGGAAACGAAAGGGTATGAAAGAGGAGGAGAGAAGGATAAAGACCACCCCTCATTCCCGCCCTCCCAGGGGGCAGCCTGGGAAGTCTATGGAGGAGGTGACTTTGAGCCATGATGTAACCTTAGATGAGGAGCCCCTCTGAGCCTTAGGAGGCTCTTCTGCAAAATGGGACAAATAAAGAAATGTCACCGGGCGCGGTGGCTCACGCCTGTAATCCCAGC
>NW_012103232.1:594639-600911 GCF_000951045.1 Mandrillus leucophaeus
AAAAAAAAAAAAAAAAAAAGATAAAGAAAAGAAAAGCAGTGAGCTACAATAGCTATCTGAAGCTGGGAGACACTACTGACTACTCACTCTTCGCAAAGGGCTCAGCAGCACACAGCCTCCCTGTGGGGATGCCCTCGGGGAAGATGTGGCCCAGAGTAGTCTTTTAGGCCCTGCTCCTCACTCCTGGCTCTTAATAGGACCCTCAGCAGTCAAACTAGCACAGCCCGAGCCAGGCTGACCTTAAAAAGTAAGAATTCAGGGCCTAGGGACCTTGAGCAAAGCAGAGAAGTTAGCGTCAGATGAGGTGCAGCGGATATGGTAGAATAAGGTGTTCTCAGGTCCCCAGTGCAGCCCCCAGATAAGACTGCAGTATTTTCCTTATATGATCTGGTCCCACCGTGGGCAGCGCTGCATGCCCAGAGCCTGAGAGGATTATGAAAACATGGCAAGGGAAGTGAGGCCAGGGAACCCAGCATGGGGGCGTGAGGAGAAGGGGACGGTGGGTGGGGCTAGAGGACAGGGAGTTTAGGGAGGCCTCTGCTGCTGTGACTGTGAGCCCCAGCCAATGATGATGTGGCCACTGCACAATCTGAGTTCTGGGAACCACGTGGTGGAGTGTGTTCTGGGAATAGACTGCAGCAAGGAAAAAAAAAAAAGCAGAAGGGTGCACCCTCCCTTCCCTGGCCAGGAAAACATTTCTGTAGCCCTTGCAGGCCCACTGCACGGTAGTGAGAGGGAGGAAAGCCAGGCTCATGTTTTCCTTGGTTGTGCTTCAACTTCTAAAATATGTTTTTACTATGAACATTTTAATGAGGGGTTGGACATAAGACAGAAAAATAACATTCTGATAGCTTGTTTGGAGGTCCTAGCAGGGGAGCGCAGCTACTCTTATACCTTTGACTGAAGACCGATCCTCCTCTATCGGGGATGGTCATCCTCTTCCACTGAGTGCACAGCTTCTGGAGGGACACACACGGAGCAGTGAGGGAGGAAGGGGATACCTGCCCAGTCAGCCAGATCAGTCGAATCAACCCTGGTGATCAATGGGGTGACAGATGTCGCAGCCAGATCACCCTCACATCCCAAAAATAACATTCAGATTGCATTTTTTTTTTTTAAGATATAGACTTTTCTTGAGACTTTCATACATACAAGGCAATGGATAGACAACCTTAACCTCCTAGAGAAAACACACATTGGCCACAGAAAAAAGGCACTTCTCCATATACCTACCATAGTTATCAGCAACTTTTGAAATGGTCTCTCAAACTCTCAGGGGTTGGCTTGTTTTGCTTGCTTTTGCAAATAACTCAGGCTTAAGTCCTGCTACTTTCAGAGCCTAAGGAACACTTAAGGACTACCATCAGTTTAAGGACTACCATCAGTTTAACATGGTGGCACTTGGAGCACATGCTACTTATGGTGGTGAGGAGGGGTGCTGGTGTGAGGGTCTGCAAGATTGCCTCTTCTCTGGCAGGGTGTGAGCAGCCAGAGACCACTACCTGGGCAAGGATGCTTGCTCAGTGTCCATGGAGGGACATGTGATCCAGCAGGTGGGCAGGGACCAGGCCTCTGTGGCCGCCCAACTCTCCATAATAGAATCCTTGATCATCCATAGGCCCATAAACCATGACCACATCTCCTGCCCTCAGCGCCAGCCTGCCCTTCGCCTGGCCCCCTGTTTGCCCATCCATGGGATCATAGTCCAGAGCTGCTATCATGGTCTTTGGAGTCCACAGTGGGGGCCTCTTGGAGTTCCCTTGGAGCACCAAGGAGGAACCCTGGGGGATGGTGAGCCCCTGAAAGTCCTCAAGGTGGGCCACAGAAGGCAGGTGCCCTTGGGCCGGCAAACACCACGTCCTGTCAGTCTGCTCTGTGCCCACCTCCATCTCAGCCACTAAGTGCCCAGGTATATTGCCCACTTGCCTGTTGCGCTCGCTGAGATAGAAGCCGTGGGTGTCCTGAGAGCCCCACACTCTTAGCAACTGCCTTTTCTGGAAGACCAGCTCCTCCTCTGCAGCCTTGGGGTTGGCAGACATTACCAGGGGGCTGTAATCAGAGAGGGCCACAAAGACCCTGGCTGGAGTGTTGGCCCCTGTCCCCAGCTGTTGGGGGCCACCCCTGGGCATCTCGATGACTTTGGCAGATGGAGCTGGACACGGTGCTGAGCTGGGCTCGTGGAGCTGGCACTCTCTCTTGGCCCCCAGAGCCTGTCCTTGCCTGCTCTGGGGCTTGGGCTCCCTCCTCTCCTCTTGCCTCTCTGTGCCCCACGGATCCAAGCACAGTGCCTCCTGCTCCTCCTCCAAAATGTTATGGAAGTCAGATGCATACTGTTGGCTGGCGCCCAGCTGGGGAGGTGTGAACCCTTGGGCATCTTGCTTTTGCCGAAGTATCCTCTCAAGGGCAGCCTTTTCCTGACACAGTTCTTTCCTAGACCCACACTTGGTGTGTAGTTGGATGAATCCTGGAGCAGGGCTTTTGCTGGTGCCCATGTGCTGGTAGCAATTTTCCTTCTCCCCAGGCTGGTCACTGAGCAAAGGTGGTCTGTGATGCTGGGGACTCTTCTGAAAGAGCAGGTCCTTTCTACAGCCCTCCCAGGCCTCTGCAAGCTCCTCGGCTTGGCTGCCAGTCCCTGAACTCAGATATTCTCCTTCTGAGCCCAGGTTGGACACTGGGGATTGCCTCCTTGGTGGTTCTTCAAAGAATGCTTCTAGGAACTTGTCCTGGGGCTCCCCACAGCTTCCAGGGTTGTGGGGGCTGGCCTTGGCATTCAGAGGAGCCAGTGCCAGCTTCTGGGGGCAGACGGGGAAGGTGACTCTGTAGGTGGATGGGTCGCCACAAGTGTAGCTGAAGGGTGGAGTCTCTGGCCATTGGTGACACATGAAGCAGTCCTCGGGGATCTGAGCTGGCACCGAATCCAGGGACTCACCACAGAGTGACATGGTTCTCACTGAGACCTTCTGCCACGTTAGGGGCACCTGTAGCTGGGAGAATTCCAATAGAGTGCTCCCAGCAGTGGCATCGGTGACCTCACAAACCTTAAGCCCATCTGCATACACAGCATAACCGGTGACCTGGACTCCATTGGAGGACCCAGCTGAGTCAATGGTCACAGGGAGCCAGCTGACCACTAGGACGCCTGGCGAGGCATGGCGCTCCACCAGCACATCCAGTGGCGGGTGGGGAGGTCCTGCCAAGAGTGTGTCAAAGGTGATGGTGGAGGACATAGTTCCCCAATACACCTGCAGCAAGTCCCATGGCAGCCGCACCTCCACCCGCGCCTGGTAGTGCATGCCAGGGCACAGGCCCTGGAAGGTGTAGCAGCTCACACCCGCTGGGGTCAGGGCATGCTCTCGGTCATCAAGATACACCACGTGGGGGTGGCGGTGGCTGCTGTAAACCCAGGTGATCTTGGCTGATGTGGCTGTGACATTCTGCAGGTGTAGCTGCATGGGAGCCATACGGAGCACCCCTTTGGTCCCCAGAAGGGATCTGGAAAGGCCCTGCTTCCCCATGCTCTGCAGCAAGCCCAGCTGGCAGGCTTCCATCTTGGTATCCAGGATCTCTGTTGCTACTTCTGTCTTGGAGCCCACCCTTACCATCTGGTATAGCCCTCTGTTCACCACTCCCTGGGCTTCCCCAGGTAATAAGCTGTCTTCCTCCAGAGCTTCATCTTGCCCAGCTGGGAGTTGATGGGGGCGTAGGTCAGGGGATTTTGCAGGCAGGCAGCCTGAGATGTAGCTGTCTGGAATCTGCTCCACCAAGTTGGAGGGCACCAGCCCCCGCCGGCCATCCTCAAGCTCCCCCTCATAAAATCCATCTTCATCCATGTCCCCAAAGATATATATGTAGTCCCCAGCTGTGAGGGGCAGCTCACCCTCGGGGTGATCATTGGGCCCCTCGAATGGGTCATAGTTATACTGAGCCATAAAGATCTTGAGCTTGGGGGCAGCAGGAGCCACTGAGCCCCCCACTTCCAGGGCCAGGGACACGCTGTCAGGCTCCAGGTCATCCACCTCACTGGCTGTGTCCCTATCCAGAGTAGGGCAGGATGGCACGGTGGCCCACATCGACCCCTCAGAGGAGGAGTTTGACTGGGAGCTGGTTTTCTTGGACACAGGTTGGCTGGCAGGGACTGTCTCTGAAACTTGGGGGACACTGGCTGGCTCCCCAAGGGCAACTGGGCTCTCCTCGAGGGAGACTTCCCTTTTCTCATGTATGTCTCTGTTGGGCTGTGACACTGTGTAGTCTTCAGGCAGTGCCTGGAACTTGGGCCTTCTGCTACCCTTAACTTGGGACTCCGGCATTTGACTGGTCTCCCAGGGCTGTTCGGGAGGGTGAACAGGCTGACACTGGAGCGCCTGTATCTCCTTCTGGGAAGCATGAAGGTCACACAGGGCCTTCTGCGGGTCGCATTGCAGCTGCTGCTGCCTGTCCTGCCCGCGCGCCGCCTGCTGCAGCAGCTGTTCAGCCATCAAGCCGGCGGCATCGCGCTCTTGACACGCGCGGCCCACCTGGCCGCGCACTTCGCTATTCTCAGCCTCCACCTTCCTCACCCAGTCTGTCTTGGCCTGCAGCCGCCCATTCTCCTCCGCCAGCCAGGCGTTTTTGAGCAGCGCCGCCTGCAGCTGTGTCTCGGCCTCCTCGCCGCGTCGCCGCGCCGCCGCCGCCTGCGCGCCCAGCTCCTCGCACTCGCGCCGCCGCTGGTCCAGCTCGCTCTCCAGCGCCAGCATCTGCCGTCGCACCTCCTCGCAGGTTGTGCTCTGGCCACCCGCCTCGGGCCTGGCGCCACCGTTGCCCTGCTGAAGCGTCAACTGCCTCTGCAGGCGCAGCACTTCCCGCTGGGACTCGCGCTGCAAGCGGTCTAAGTCTCTGACGTTGAGCCACTGGGTGCAGGGGCCTCCCCTTCCAGTATGCGGGTCGCTGCAGGGGCCCGAGGCGACACGCGCCTGCAGGAGGTGGCACTCCTGCCGCAGCTCTTCGATCTGCTTGTCCTTGGCCAGCAGCGCGCTCGCCTGCTCCGACAGGTCCTGGGCGCGCTGGCGGGCAAAGGCTTGGCATAGCTCCAGGCCGGCGCAACTCTCGCCGGGCACAGGCGCGCTCACCGCCCGAAGGTTGGTCTCCTCCAGCTTGCGGGCGCGGTCAGCTAGGCGCCGCGCGAGCCCGGTCAGCTCCGCGCGCTTTACCTTGAGCCGCTTCACCTTCTCGTCTGCCTGGTAGGGGCAGCCTGCACGCCGCAGCTGCTTGTTCTCCTCTTGCAGGGTAGAACAGCGGCGCGCCAGCACCCGCAACGCCTTGGCCAGCAGCCAGTTCAGCTTTATCAGCTCTTGGTGGCCCAGGCCCGGGGGTGAGGGAGTCAGGACTTTGCAGGGCTGGCTCTCAGAGCCTTCTCCTCCCTGCGGGTTGCTGAGTTTCCTGTGGACTGATGGTGGTAGTGGTGGCAGGAGTGGCGATGGTGGCGGCCAGAGTGGCGATGGTGGCGGCGGGAGACTCTGGGAGCCAGGGATGGAGGTGTTTGGTGAGGAGGACCGCTCCTCGGATTTGGAGGCCTTGGGGAGACTCCGGGTGCTGTCAAGCGAGCGGGAACGTGCTGGTGCGAAGCAATCAAGGGAGCTGGCGCGCGTGGAGAGCAGTTCGTCTAGGGAGCTGGAGCACGCAGAGGACACCAGGTCAAGCGGGCGGGAGTGGACACCGACGTCGGCACTCAGGCTGTCTAGAGATCCGAGTTGACAGGCGGGTTTAGGGGCGTGGCAAGAGCCGCTCGAGGTCTGGGGCAGCCGCTCTTCCAAGGAATGCACAGCTTGGGGGTCCGCGGGTTCCGACAAAGCGGGGTTCCTGCGGAAGTGCTCCAGGATGTACTTGAGGAAGAGCTGGCGCTCCACCTCCAGCGCCGCCTGCAGATAGCGGATGCGCGCCGCCTGCTCGCCGTCAGTCTGCCAGCGAAGCTGCCCCAACACTTCCTGCAGGCGACAGCGGCACTGCCCCGCGGAGACCTCGGACGCCCCCGGGCGGCTACAGTGGCCGCGGTTCACCAGCTCCTCGGCCAGCTGGCGCTGCAGTTCCCGGGCTTGGCGCACCACGCCATCGCGCTCACGGTGCAACAGCTGCTGCAGCTGCCGCTGTTCGGCCTCTTTCCAGCGCAGCAGCTGCCGGATCTCGGCCTCGCGTTCCCGCTGCATCTCCTCTTGCAGCTGCCGCAGCTCCCGGCCGCGCTGTGCCTCCCACTTGGAGCGCAGATGGTCAGCCAGCTGCCGCCGCTCCCTCTCGGCCTC
>NW_012103232.1:605326-606090 GCF_000951045.1 Mandrillus leucophaeus
CAGTGGTGCAATCTCGGCTCACTGCAACTTCTGCCTTCCAGGTTCAAGTGATTCTCCTGCCTCAGCCTCCCAAGTAGCTGGGATAACAGGCTCGTGCCACCATGCCCAGATAATTTTTTGTACTTTTTAGTAGAGACAGGGTTTCAGCATGGTGGCCAGGATGGTCTTGAAATTCTGACCTCAAGTGATCCACCTGCCTGGGCCTCTCAAAGTGCTGGGATTACAGGTGTGAGCCACTGAACCCGATGAGACCTTGATATTGAAGTCACATCAGAGGCCCCTTTACTTCTCGGTCTGTCGTGTCTCCCTGTCCCCAGGAAGCACCTGGGACCTCTTGCAACTGCTGTGTTCACTCAGCTTATGACTCTCTGGCTCCACTCCTTCACAACACTCAAGTTTTTCAAATCAAGTTCCCCTGAACCCACAGAAAATGCCTTTAGGCAGTGTCAAGTAACAAGAACATCGGGAATTATGGCTCCAAATGTTCTTTTTTCTTTTCTTTTTTTCTTTTTTTTTGAGATGGAGTCTTGCTCTGTTACCAGGCTGGCATGCAGTGGTACGATTTCAGCTCACTGTCACCTCCGACTCCCTGGTTCAAGTGATTCTCCTGCCTCAGCCTCCTGAGTAGCTGGGATTACAGGCATGCGCCACCACGCCCAGGTAATTTTTGTATTTTTAATAGAGACAGGGTTTCATCATGTTGGCCAGGATGGTCTCGATCTCCTGACCTTGTGATCCTCCTGCCTTGGCCTCCCAAAATGCTG
>NW_012103232.1:606140-607125 GCF_000951045.1 Mandrillus leucophaeus
AACCGCCCGGCGTTCCCCTTCCGGCGCCCCCTGGGGGTCTCCGCGCGCCCCTTCCGTCTCTTGGAGTGTTCCCCCGCCTCCTGCCACGGATGTCTGGCCCACGTGCCTCTCCACCGGGCAAGGCCAGGGCTGCACTCCCACACCCCTGCTCAAACTAGCCCATGTCCCTTCCAGGATGCATGAGGGCTTTTCTGGTCCCTACACTTTTCCTGCTTCTAGCACCATGTCCCTTGTGACCCTCCCTAGGCACCCTCCCAGGCACTGTGCAGTCCCAAGCAGGCTGAGGTGCCCTGAGGGAAGTCTGGGCTGCTGCTCCTGGACTTGGAGAAAGGGGCAGGGTGTGTGTGTCAAGGCCACCCAAGGGGTGTGGGCATACCTGGTCGTGGGTTCAGGTGCTGTATTTGGGTCAGGTGGCTGGAAAATGCAGTAGGATATGCCTCAACTTGGCTAGACCTGGACTCCCCAGGACCCTTCAGCCCCCATAACAGCCCTGATCACCCAACTGGTCATCCACCTTTTGGGGAAAGGATGTGCCTGATACCCATTTGTGTTACTGTGCAGAGTCGGCTCAGAGGAGGTATAAACGAAAAGACCCTCCCCAGCAAGGTGGCATAGGGACCCAGGGCCAGATAGGCATGAGGGGCACTGCCCAAACTGGCCATCTGGCCTGCCTACCTCCCACATACAGGTACCACCTGGTGACAAACGCTGGAGCCCCAGTGTCTGGGCTACTCATTGGCACTTTAGGTAGAGGCCTCAGGATGGGCCAGGAGTGAGGGTGAGGTTTCAGCAGAAATGCTGGAGGCATCCTGAGCCGCAGAAGACACACACACACACACACACACACACACACACACACAATGAGCTGCAGAAGAAACATACAGACACACACACACACACAAAAAATGAGCTGCAGAAGAAACATACAGACACACACACACACAATGAGCTGCAGAAGAAACATACAGACACACACACACACACA
>NW_012103232.1:607965-608990 GCF_000951045.1 Mandrillus leucophaeus
ATCCAGGCTGGAGTGCAGTGGCGTGATCTCGGCATACTGCAACGTTTGCCTCCCGGACTCAAGCAATCCTCCCACTTTAGCCTCCCGTGTAGCTGTGACTACAGGCGCCCGCCACCGTCCCCGGCTAATTTTTGTATTTTTAATAGAGACAGGGTTTCATCGTGTTGGCCAGGATGGTCTCGATCTCCTGACCTTGTGATCCTCCTGCCTTGGCCTCCCAAAATGCTGGGATTACAGGCGTAAGCCACCATGCCCAGCTCAGATGTTCTTTTTGAGAGGTGAAGCAGATGTAGTGTGTGTGTGAGAAGGAGAGGAGGTGAGATGCAGGGATGCCCTTAGCCTTGAACTGGTGCTGGGCTCCTGGACGTGGTAGCCACAGGGAGAACTATCTTCAGAGAATCATCATCACAGCCCTGTTTCACCGAAGAGAACCTGAGGCTCAGTGGGAGCCACTGGCTTGCCAGGGCAAATGGGCAACTGAGGCAGAGCTGGTGGGTGGGGCTCCACAGCCTGGATGCCCTGCTGCAGTCTCCGGTAGGGCCTTAACTGTCACGTCAGGAGGGCAGGCTGGGCCAGGCATGGTGGAACAGGCCTGTAATCCCAGCCCTTTGGGTGACCAGGGTGGGAGGATCACTTGAGCCCAGGAGCTCAAGACCTGCCTGAGCATCATAGAGAGACCCCGTCTCTACAAAAAAATAATTAGCTGGGCGTGCTGGTGCATGCCTGTAGTGCCAGCTACCCAGGAGGCTGAGATAGGAGGGTCACTTGAGCCTGGGAGTTTGAGACTAGCCTGGGCAACAGAGTGAGCAAGACCCAGTCTATAGTTCCAGCTGAGGTGAAATGATTGCTTGAGCCTGCAGGGTGAGGTCAAGGCTACAATGAGCCGTGATGGCACCACTGCACTCCAGCCTGGGCAACAGAGCAAGACTGTCTCAAAAAAAAAAAAAAAAAAAAAGTGCTGGGCGTGGTGGCTCACTTCTGTAATCCCAGCACTTTGGGAGGCCGAGGCGGGCAGATCACGTCAG
>NW_012103232.1:609040-609454 GCF_000951045.1 Mandrillus leucophaeus
ACACACACACAAAAAATGAGCTGCAGAAGAAACATACAGACACACACACACACAATGAGCTGCAGAAGAAACATACAGACACACACACACACACACTGCCTGTCTCTGACTGGTGGCCACCTGTGTGGCTTGGAAGCTAAGGAGCCCTGCTTCAGTCTGGCTCCTCTTTGCCCTTCCTGCCTGTTCCTGGTGCCAAGTGGCTTTTGGGAAACATGGATGGACACCTGATATCTGGCCATCTGCATCGAGACATTGGTTTTTAAATTATTATTATTATTATTATTATTATTTTTTGAGACAGATCCTCACTCTGTCACCCAGGCTGGAGTACAGTGGTGCAATCTCGGCTCACTGCAACTTCTGCCTTCCAGGTTCAAGTGATTCTCCTGCCTCAGCCTCCCAAGTAGCTGGGAT
>NW_012103232.1:613459-614754 GCF_000951045.1 Mandrillus leucophaeus
GCGTGTGCCACAACACCAGGCTAATTTTTGTATTTTTAGTAGACATAGATTTCACCATGTTGACCAGGCTGGTCTTGAACTCCTGACCTCAAGTAAAGTCATCTGCCTGACTCGGCCTCCCAAAGTGCTAGGATTACAGGCATGAGCCACCGGGCCCGGCTGCCAATTTTTTTTTTTTTTTTTTTTTGAGACGGACTGTGCCCGGCCCCAGCTGACAATTTTAAAAACATTTTTGGGCCGGGCGCGGTGGCTCACGCCTGTAATCCCAGCACTTTGGGAGGCTGAGGCAGGCGGATCACCAGATCAGGAGATCAAGGCCATCCTGGCTAACACAGTAAAACCCCATCTCTACCAAAAATACAACAAATTTTTTTTGTAGGCTGGACGCGGTGACTCATGCCTGTAATCCCAGCACTTTAGGAGGCCAAGGCGGGTGGATCACTTGAGATCAGGAGTTCAAGACCAGCCTAGCCAACATGGTGAAACCGTGTCTCTATTCAAAATACAAAAATTAGCCGGGCATGGTAGCGTGAGCCTGTAATCCCAGCTACTCAGGAGGCTGACGCAGTAGAATCGCTTGAACCCAGGAGGCAGAGGCAGAGGTTACAGTGGGCTGAGATGACATCATTGCACTCCAGCCTGGGTGACAGAGAGAGACTCCATCTCAAAGAGAAATTTTAAAAAATGTGGCCCAGCATGGTGGCTTATGTATTCCCAGCACTTTGGGAGGCGAAGATGGGTGGATTGCTTGAGCTCCAAAGTTTGAGACCAGCCTGGGCAACATGACACCCCTCTACAAAAACCACAAAAATTAACTGGGCATGGTAGTACATGCCTGTAGTCCTAGATACTTGGGAGGCTAGGCGGGAAGATTGCTTGAGCCTGGGACGCCAAGACTGAAGTGAGCCATGAGTAAGCCACCACAGTCCTGCCTGGAAGACATAGTGACACCCTGTTTCTAAAATAAACAAAAAAAGTCAGGCATGGTGGCATGTGCCTGTAGCCCCAGCTACTTGGGAGGCTGAAGCGGAGGATAGTTTCAGCTCAAGAATTCAAAGCTGCAGTGAGCAATGATCATGCCACTGCGCTCCAGCCTGGGCTACAGAGACAGACTCCATCTCTAAAAAAAAAAAAGTAAAATAAAATAAATTTTAAAATTGTTTTATTATTTATTTTTTGGAGACAGGGTCTTGCTCTGTCATCCAGGCTGGAGTGCAGTGGCGTGATCTCGGCATACTGCAACGTTTGCCTCCCGGACTCAAGCAATCCTCCCACTTTAGCCTCCCGTGTAGCTG
>NW_012103232.1:617194-621329 GCF_000951045.1 Mandrillus leucophaeus
CTCCCCTCCCCTCCCCTTATATATTTTTTTGTAGTGATAGAGTCTTACCATGTTGCTTAGGCTGGTCTTAAACTCCTGACCTCAAACAATCCACCTGCCTCGGCCTCCCAAAGTACTGAGATTATAGGCAAAAGCCACCACACCTGGCCAATAAAAAAAAATTAACAGGCCAGGCGCAGTGGCTCACGCCTGTAATCCCAGTGGGGAGGCCGAGGTGGGCGGATCATGAGGTCAGAGTTGAAGACCAGCCTGGTCAATATGGTGAAACCCTGTCTCTACCAAAAATACAAAAATTAGCTGGGCGTGCTGGCAGGTGCCTGTAATCCCAGCTACTCAGGAGGCTGAAGCAGAATTGCTTGAACCCAGGAGGCGGAGGTTGCAGTGAGCTGAGATCACACCATTGCACTCTAGCCTGGGCAACAGAGCGAGAGTCCGACTCAAAAAAAAGAAAAAAAAATTAACGACAGGCCGGGTGTGATGGCTCATGCCTGTAATCCCAGCACTTTGGGAGGCTGAGACAGGCGGATCACTTGAGCTCAGGAGTTCAAGACCAGCCTGGGCAACATGGCAAGGCTGCATCTGTATTAAAAAAATATATATATATAAAAATTTAGCCAGACATGGTGGTGCACGCCTATAGTCCCAGCTATTTGGGAGGCTGAGATGGAAGGATAGCTTGAGCCTGGGAAGCAGAGGTTACAGTGGACTAAGATTGTGCCACTGCACTCCCACCTGGACGAAAGAGCCAGACTCTGTTTCAAACAACCAAAAAAACAAAAAACCCAACCCCCCAAAATAAAAACAATAATAAAAAATAAAAATAAATACAACACAGAAATACCATAGGCCTGTTGGGAGGAGACCTGCAGGAAGCGGATGGGGAGACACTGCCCCTACTTGCTTCAGTGGGTAGATCTACTCTTAAGTGTCATTTGGCCGGGTGCGGTGGCTCAAGCCTGTAATCTCAGCACTTTGGGAGGCCGAGACGGGCGGATCATGAGGTCAGGAGATCGAGACCATCCTGGCTAACACGGTGAAACCCCGTCTCTACTAAAAAATACAAAAAACTAGCCAGGCAAGGTGGCGGGCGCCTGTAGTCCCAGCTACTCAGGAGGCTGAGGCAGGAGAATGGCATAAACCTGGGAGGCGGAGCTTGCAGTGAGCTGAGATCCGGCCACTGCACTGCAACCTGGGCGACAGAATGAGACTCTGTCTCCAAAAAAAAAAAAAAAGTGTCTTTTATCAGATTCGAAGAAGCACTTTGGTTTAATAAAAGGTTATGCTCCTTGAAATACGTTTGAGAACCCCTGGGTTAGAGGACCTCTTGCCTATTATGTGCACACACACACACACACACCCACGACACACACACCCGCCATCCCAATACGTCATGAGTTCTCTGACCTGGAGAGAAGGTGTTATGTCCCCTTTACATCTCAGTTGGCCCCACAGCGCCAGCCCTGTATTCCACTTTCCCTCTCTCTACAGCCCCAGTCTATGACTTTTGGGCCATAGAATCTGGGTTCTTGGGCAACCTGGTTCACATCCTTCTCCTGCCGGCCTGGCCTGGCTCCATTTCTGTTCGGTTACCAAAGCCCCAAGCTTTGTAGAGCCTGCCTGGCCTTGAGGAGGCGAATGGGCTCCATCCGAGAGCATGCAGGAGTGTGTAAGCTTCCCATCCCCTATTGCTACAGTAGCTCCCCCAGCTTTTCATTCCATATCCTTTATTTTTATTTATTAAAAACTTAATTTTTTTTTTTTTTTTTTTGAGAGACAGGGTCTCCCTATGTTGCCTGGGCTGGTCTCAAACTCGTAATCTCGAGTGATCCTCCCACCTCAGCCTCCCAAAGTGCTGGAATTACAGGCATGAGCCACCACCCCCAGCGGCATATTTTTTATTTTTGTTTCTATGTGTTTTCTGTCTGTTCTTTGCTGTCTCCTCCATGTCTAGAACAGTGCCTGGCACACGATTGGTGCTCAGTAAATACATGACCGAAGAAGACAGAGGCAGATAGGCCAGATGTGGCTGCTGCCCTCAGGGAATTGACAGTCCATCATCTATGAGAATGAGCTGCAGACTGGGAGGCAGGTGTCCCAGCATGAGCTCACCATACTCCTGCCCTCTCCTGGTCCAGCTTTCTCACATATTAAATGAAAGCGAAGCTGGACATGGTGACCCACGCCTGCAATCTCAGCACTTTGGGAGGCTGAGGTGAGTGGATCACTTGAGATCAGGAGATTGAGACCAGCCTGGCTAACATGGTGAAATCTCTACTAAAAAATACAAAACTTAGCTGGGCGTGGTGGCAGGTGCCTGTAATCCCAGCTACTCCAGCGGCTGAGGCAGGATAATTGCTTTAACCTGGGAAGTGGAGGTTACAGTGAGCTGAGGTTGTGCCACTGCACTACCGCCTGGGTGACAGAGCAAGACTGTCTCAAAACAAACAAACAAACAAACAAACAAATGAAAGTGATGGATTACCTGAATGGTTTTCAAACTGGGTTCCTCAGGGCTCAGTCTGGGGGAGGATGCAAAGGTCAAATACAAATAACAATGGAATGTAGTAACATTGGTGCTTGGGCAAGTGCTCTGGGTGAGGAATGTGGCGCTGAGGGGGAGAAGAGCCGCATCAGAGCAGGATTCCTGGATGAGGCAAGGAGGAAACACAGGGGCTGAGAGCTGAAGGAGAGGGAGTGAGGGCTGCCAGAAGAGCTGAAAGGCGATTTCGGGCAGTGGGAACTGGAGCTGCAAACCACCAGCCTCCTGCAGTCTGGCTGTCTGTACCGGCCCTCACTCATGCCCACCACCCTCAGAGCAGGCACATCCCTTCTTGCACTGATATTTGCCCATCCTATTATGACCCTCATTTGAGGGTGCAGGGAGGACTGGAGCTCAGAGAGGGAGGGTCACCTGGCCAGACTCTAACCAGCTGAGTTCCAGTGGAGTTCCTTCCATCCCCCAGCACTGGGTGGGGCTGGATACCTGTAGAGGTATCGTGGTACTCTTCCTGGGCTCTGCAGCCTGCCCGGCTGGTCCACATCTTCCTGGGCCAGGAGGGCAGCATTGTGCCAGCTTCTAGCTCTCTGGCAGGGGTCCCTGGCCTGCTGGGCTGGCCTACTGCCTTGGTGGCCCTGGCTCAGCTCCCCAGCTCATGTGCCTCTGCAGCAAGTGGTCAGCCCCTTCCCATGTGCACTTTACAAGCCTCATCCCTGAATCCCCCCTATAGCCATGGAACCTAGCACTATCCTCTCCAGAGAAGGAAACTGCCCAGGGTCACACAGGGACTTATGTGCAGGTCTGTGTGACCTGAGTCTGGGCTCTGAACTGGTGCTTGCAGGGTCTTACTCGCTGGCTCTGGCAGCCTGAGTGTTACTGTAATCCCTGAGCCTTTGGACAAGCAGGCACTGCTTCCTGAGATCCCCATTGCTGCTGGCAGCGTCTCTGTTTCCCAATTCCACACTGCTACCAGGACAGACATATCTTCTGTCTTCTAGCATCTGCATTTCTCTTCCCTTTGGATCTATTTTTTTTTTTTTTTTTTTTTTGAGATGGAGTCTCGTTCTGTCATCCAGGCTGGAGTGCAGTAGAGCGATCTTGGCTCACTGTAACCTCTGTCTCCTGGATTCAAGCGATTCTTCTGCCTCAGCCCCCCAAGTAGCTGGGATTACAGGCATGTGCCACCACGCCTGGCTAATTTTTGTATTTTTGGCAGCGGCGGGGTTTCACCACATTGGCCAGGCTGGTCTCAAACTCCTGACCTCAGGCAATCCGCCCACCTTGGCCTCCCAAAGTGCTGAAATTACAGGCATGAGCCACCAATCCCAGCCTGGATCTATTTCAATCACCCTCCTTCCTCTGCAGTCTGAAGCTTGAGGCTTTGCCCACTTCCCAAAGGCACCAGTAGCAATGACCATTTGTTCTGTCATCTGGCCATAGCTCTAGGTCAGAGGACCGTCCTTCATCAAATGTTTATTAAGCATCCAATCTGGCCAGGGGATTACAAGGGCTCAGTAATGTGCTAATTTCTTCATTCACCAAGCACAGAGAACGGAGTAGAAGGAAGGTGGAAAGGAGAAGGAAGGAAGGAAAAGAGAGAGGAAGGAGGATAGAAAGGAAGGAAGGTGGGAGGGAGAA
>NW_012103232.1:622719-625153 GCF_000951045.1 Mandrillus leucophaeus
TTTTTTTTTGTATTTTTAGTAGAGACGGGTTTTATCGTGGTCTCGATCTCCTGACCTCGTGATCCACCCGCCTAGGCCTCCCAAAGTGCTGAGATTACAGGTGTGAGCCACCGCGCACGGTCCTGAGTATCTCTTTTTCTGGACCTGGGCCCAAGGCCTAATAGATGAGCGCCCAGGACTCCATGCTGACTGGAGGAAGGAACAGCATGTGGTCAATGTGAGCAGAAGGGCCGGTAGTCCAGGAGGAAAAAGCAGTCACTTCTTTTAAAAAAAATTTATTACTTTTTTTGTTTATTTTGAGATGGAGTCTCACTCTGTCACCCAGGTTGAAGTGCAATGGCATGATCTTGGTTCACTGCAACCTCCACCTCCTGGGTTTGAGCGATTCTCCCACCTCAGCCTCCCAAGTAGCTGGGACTATAGGTGCGTGCCACCACACCCGGCTAATTTTTGTATTTTTAGTAGAGACAGGGTTTCACTATGTTGGCCAGGCTGGTCTTGAACTCCTGACCTTGTGATCTGCCTGCCTTGGCTTCCCAAAGTGCTGGGATTACAGGCATGAGCCACTGCGCCTGGCCTATTTATTTTTGTAGATATGGTGGTCTTGCTATGTTGCCCAGGCCAGTCTCGAATTCCTGGCCTCAAGTAATCCTCCCGCCTCAGCCTCCTAAATTGCTGGGATTATAGGTGTGAGACTGTGCCCAGGCAAAAGAGTCCACTTCTTTTTTTCTTTTATTTTCTTTCTTTCTTATTTATTTATTTATTTATTTTTTTGAGACATGGTCTTACTCTTTCACTCAGGCTTGAGTGCAGTGGCACAATCGTGGCCCACTGCGGCGTCAATGGCGTCAATCTCACAGGCTCAAGTGATCCTCTCACCCCAGCCTCCCAAATAGCTAGAATTACTTGGCCATCACACCTGGCTAATTTTTTTTCATTTTTATTTTT
This sequence comes from Mandrillus leucophaeus, assembly GCF_000951045.1. Classification (NCBI taxonomy): domain Eukaryota; kingdom Metazoa; phylum Chordata; class Mammalia; order Primates; family Cercopithecidae; genus Mandrillus; species Mandrillus leucophaeus. The sequence continues at coordinate 623,668 of NW_012103232.1, forward strand.
TGTAGAGCTGGGGTCTCCCTGTGTTGCCCAGGCTGGTCTCAAACTCTTGGGCTCAAGCAATCCTCCTGCCTTGGCCTTCCCAAGTGCTAGGGTTACAGGCATGAGTCACCATGAGGTTACTTCTGATGGGAGGCTTGGGGAGATGGCACAGAAAGGATAGGTGTGTATGAACAGGGTTTGGCTGAGTGGAGGGGATCGGGTATGACTAGAAGTCACGCCTACTAGAGGAAGGAATGAAGGTTTTAGAACGAGAGAGGGGCCCCAAAGGCCAGGCCGCCCTTCCACTGGGACTGGGTACATTTCCTGAGTGCTTGTTTAGCAAAAGCACTTTGCAGCTCAGCGGCTTGGCTCCCCACCTGCAAAGTGCAAGAGAGTCATCTTGCAGGCAGCGGTGAGGATGTAAGAAGATGCCATGGTAAAGGCTAGTCCTTGACATTGAGCCTCTGATGATCCCACTCTCTATTCTCAGCTTAGCACATCGGGTCGAAGGTATGAATTGTGCTTTCTCATCTCGCTTGTAATTTCTCAGAGTAAGGGTCCCTTTTGTCTGTAATTCTCCACAGAGGAAAGCAGTTCTCAATAAAGCTATGTTTTTCCTTTGTCCTGGGCCCAGTAAGGGCAGGCCTGGTGCTCACAGTAGACCCCAGAGTCAGTCCCAGGCTTCTAAGTCCACCATGACCCTAGGGAGCTGATGGGGTCCCTCATACATACGCTGAATGTGTATTGAACTTCCAGTGTACTGGCCTTGGGGGAGGTAAAAAGCAGGCAGAATGGCTGATCACATGAGGCTTGTCATCTAGTTTCTCCCTCCTTTCCTGTGTCAAGCCTGGACTCCCAAGATGAGTGTGAGGCCAGCCTTATTCCAGGATATATTATTTCCAGTTCCCTTTCCTTCTCTCCTTTCAGGGGAAACCCACTGTTCTTAGAAATAGAGAAAAATGTCCAAGCCCAGTGACTCACACCTATAATCCCAGCACTTTGGGAGGCCAAGGTGGGTGGATTGCTTAAGGTCAGCAGTTTGAGACCAACCTGGCCAAAAATGCTAAAACCCTGTCTCTACCGAAAATACAAAAATTAGCTGGGCATAGTGGCAGGTGCCTGTAATCTATGCTACTCAAGAGGCTGAGGCAGGAGAATCACTTGAACCTGGGATTCAGAGGTTGCAGTGAGCTGAGATCATGCCATTGCACTCCACTCTGGGTGACAGAGTGAAACTGTGTCTCAAAAAAAAAAAAAAAAAAAAAGAGAGAACTCCTTAAGAAGGTCTGAGTATATTCTGAAGCTATGTTCTTCTCTCTTCTTTGCTACCTGAGGTCCAAACCAGTGTCACCTCTTTGCCTGAACGATTGCAACAGGTTTCCAAGTGGCCCCTGCTCCCCTTCTTATCCTCTTACCCACCTCCATTCCCCATTCTCCAATCAGAGTACTTTTTTTTTTTTTTTTTTTTTTTAAGACGGAATTTAGCTGTTGTTGCCCAGGCTGAAAT
>NW_012103232.1:627344-628130 GCF_000951045.1 Mandrillus leucophaeus
TGGCCATAGCTCTAGGTCAGAGGACCGTCCTTCATCAAATGTTTATTAAGCATCCAATCTGGCCAGGGGATTACAAGGGCTCAGTAATGTGCTAATTTCTTCATTCACCAAGCACAGAGAACGGAGTAGAAGGAAGGTGGAAAGGAGAAGGAAGGAAGGAAAAGAGAGAGGAAGGAGGATAGAAAGGAAGGAAGGTGGGAGGGAGAAAGGAAAGAAAGAGGGAGTCCTTTAGGTTATCTAAGCCCCTCAGGACTTGGTCTGGTCCTCACAGTCCAAGAACAGACTTGGGCTTCAGCCTCTGACCAGTCAGATGACTGAGAAGTTGAGGAACAGCTTGAGCCTCAGTTTTTTCCTCTGTAAATGGGGTTGATAGCAGTTCTGACCCAGAGGGCTATAGCAGTTCTGACCCAGAGAGCCCCCCAACAGAGGGCTGTTGGGGAAGTCACAGAGATGCTGGGTGTTGCCTTTGCACTCAAAAGCGTCCAGGCTAGCTGTGGTGGCTCACACCTGTAATCCCAGTACTTTGGGAGGCTGAGGTGGGAGAATCTCTTGAGTCCATGAGTTAGAGACCAGCCTGGGCAATATAGAGACAATCTGTCTCTACAATTTTTTTTTTTTTTCCAAAAATTAGCCAGGCATGGAGGTGTGCACCTGTAGTTCTGGGAGTCTGAAGTGGGAGGATAACTTCAGTATAGGAGGTTGAGGCTGCACTGAGCCATGATCACACCACTGTACTCCAGCCTGGGTGACAGAGCCAGACTCTATCTCAAAAAAAAAAAAAAAAAA
>NW_012103232.1:632775-637255 GCF_000951045.1 Mandrillus leucophaeus
AACCGCCCCGCCCTGGGCCTCAGCGAGCCGGGCTTGCAGCTCCGCTTGGCCCAGCCGCAGCTCGGAACTCTGGAAGGCTCGGGCTAGGAAAGCGGGGAGGAGGCCAGGCGGCCAAAGTTAGGTCAGTTTGTTGGTGGGTCGTTTGGAATTGCGCTGGGTCCTAGCAAACTGTCGCCTTGTGACTGCAGAGTCACACAGCGGGCAAGTTCCAACTCCAGGAAGGCCTGAGGTCGGCCCCCATCGCGGCGCGGTTCTCCTTCCCTCTCCTCCACTCAGTCATCTCGATCTCCCTTCCCTGATAAAGCAAAATGCCATTTTTTGGGGGATAACGGTTGGTTTCAGTCGTTCGAATCAAAACGGGCCAAAGTTTATAATAATAACTTGGTACTTTGGATCTTGAATGCAGCAGGGTGCTTTCTCGCTACTTGGCACCTTTTAGTGAGGAACACATTAGCTAAATTGGCTTAGTTCTTTTGCCAGTGGATTTGCCAACGTCCTCCGGAGTCCCCTCCGCCAGCATCTGTGAGTCGGCGGCTGCCTAGTGCAGCCGGCCTGCAACGGGCCGGAAATTAAAAAAAGGCCCCGGAGCCGGTTTCCTGAGGGGAGATAAAGAGCTGGGGTTCGTTCTGGGCAGAGCAGTGTTTGGTAGAGCTAGACATTGAACTTGGAGCCACAGTCTCTGAGCCCTCCCTCCCTCCCTGGGAACGTTTCCTTTCTTTTGTTCCCTAAGGGCAAGAGAGGACATTAACTTTATAAAACTGGAGTGGAAGTGGGCAGAAAAGAAAACTCAGAGGACTTCTGACTTCTCATCTCTTAAGCTAGTGACACCACCATTCACCAGATAAGGGGTCGGTTAATGGCTTTCTTTCCTACCCTACTCCCAGGTGCAGTCGTCCTTCAACCCTTGTGGATTTAAATTTAGAAAGTTTTCTGGAGTGCAGGCCGGGCGCGGTGGCTCACGCCTGTAATCCCAGCACTCTGGGAGGCCGAGGCGGGCGGATCACTTGAGGTCAGGAGTTCAAGACCAGCCCGGCCAACATGGTGAACTCCTGTCTCTACTAAAAATATAAAAATTAGCTGGGCGTGGTCGCATTCGCCTGTAATCTCAGCTACCCGGGAGGCTGAAGTGGGAGAATCGTTTGAACCTGGCAGGTGGAGGTTGCAGTGAGCCAAGGTTGCGCCACTGCACTCCAGCCAGGGCGACAGAGACTCCATCTCAAAAACAAACAAAAAAAAGATTTCTGAAGTGCATGACTTGCTTTCTAATGTTACTGAAATTACTCTGAATCTGTATCCTCATCTCTCAGGTGCTCTCCTCCCCAGACTACCCCTCACGGACACCAGAGTTCTTTTAAGGCAGATAACTCAATTCTTTTCACTTCTGTTAAAAATGTCTATGGTCTTATTGTCCTCAGCAGTTAATCCTAACCTCTTACTTGGCATGCAAGACCTTTCTGAGACTGACGGAAAGCAATCAGTTGAGCCTTACCTCCTGCCCGTTGGTTTCCCACCATTCTTGCACCTAATCGCAGTAGCTACTATTTTTCCAGCTTTTACTTCGTGCTTTATATGCATGATCATGTTTAATCCTTCCTGTGAAGTAGACATTGTGATTTCCATTTTGTCGATGAGAAAAGATTCTTTGGCTTGCCCTGGATTACCTAGCTAGGGAGAGTGAGCTGTGATCGAACTGGGTTCTTTCTCCAAAGCAAAGTCTCCTGCTCTTACTTGCCCTCTGGTGTCTCTTTGCACGTGTCGTTTGCTCTGCCCCAAAAAAGTTGCCTTCTCCTCACTTCTCCCTTCCAGAGAAGTCCCAGGTTCAGCTCCAATGCCAACTGCTCTGTGAGTCCCTGCTTCCACATCCCCCTTCAGAATGAGTTGTTTCCTCCTCTGTGTGACCACAGCACTTTATGTTTCTCTTTGAGCACTTGTCACAATCTCTTTGTGTTACAGACTTGTCTTTCCTATACTGGGTTCTGAGATCCCGAAGGGCAGGGATCTTGACCTAATTCATCCTGGAAGCCCCCTAGCCTATCCCAGTTGACCCAGTTTGGAATCCCCAGGCTCTCAGGGGTCTAAGAGGGGACTTATTACGGGTTTAAAATTATTACTCTGTTTCTAAAAAAATAGACCTTGGAAAAGAATTTGTAACATTAACTGAGTATTTATTAAATATTAGGTTATTTACATAAGTTATCTTTTCAACACTCCAAGTTAGTGTATTGTCGTTTTTATGTTTTTACAAATGAGGACATTGTGAGGTTAACTAGGTTAAGGGAGTTACCTAAGGTAGAATCGTAGAATGTGGTGGGGAGAGAGAAGACACTGACTCTTCCTGTCTTTAGGACCCAAATTCCATGCCTCTTGTCAGGCTGTCTTTCTTACTCAAAGGCTGCATGGAGCGGTGTGTTGTTTCTTAAGTTGAGGATGGAAAGGCTTTCAGTTCACTAGGGGAACGCCAGTTATGGAATGCTGATCATTGGCTGTGAGAGTCAATGTTTAAGACTGGGTAGTTTTTTTTTTTTTTTTTTTTAAAGAAGAAAAATTATTGATACAAGTTCAACAACAGTCTTTTCAGTACATGGGGTGGAAATAAAGTGATTTTCGTTGGTGAAAAATTGGGACTTAGTGCATAGAACAGTGCCTTAGGCATAGCAATCTAGCAAATGTTGAATGATCAAATTAATTACATCTTTTTTTTTTTTTTTTTTTTGAGACGGAGTCTCGCTCAGTAGCCCAGGCTGGAGTGCAGTGGCCAGATCTCAGCTCACTGCAAGCTCCGCCTCCCGGGTTCACGCCATTCTCTGGCCTCAGCCTCCTGAGTAGCTGGGACTACAGGCACCCGCCACCTCGCCCAGCTAGTTTTTGGTATTTCTTAGTAGAGACGGGGTTTCACCGTGTTAGCCAGGATGGTCTCGATCTCCTGACCTCGTGATCCACCCGTCTCGGCCTCCCGAAGTGCTGGGATTACGGGCTTGAGCCACCGCGCCCGGCCAAATTAATTACATCTTAAAGAACTTTAGATTTCTGTTAAAAATGTTTTCTAGGACATTCCACAGCAAAGATTTCTTTGTAACAATGGACTGCAGATAGTGTAAAACACATTATTAAAAGTAGAGTGATTTGCATATACTACACTGAGAAGTTATTTTAGGCAAAGTGAGTATGATAAAGTCTTTTATTTCAAAAGCATTTGCCAAGAGGATTAACCTCTTTTAGAACCCTTTTTAGGAATTATAGTGTTAATAAAACATTAAGTACATTTTAATTTGCAAGCAGCTAATTTAGCATTGTTGGCCACAACCAGATTGTAACCATTGCTTCAATCAGGATGGGGAAATTGCTACAAAAGCCAAAAGTGAAACCTTTATGTGTGGCTTAGGCAACTGATTGCCATCTGATCATTTCTTTGCAGCTTCACACTGCACACACTTCCCCCAAGGGCCCATTGAGTAGCTTCCCAGAAGGACTTTTCTCAGAAGGGAAATCTGTGGATTTAGAGGGGTGTGTGTGTAACATCTTATTACTTATCATGATGTAACTGTTGAGTTAAGGAGTTTCGCTCTTGTTACCCAGGCTGGAGTGCAATGGCATGATCTCTGTGCACTACAACCTCTGCCTCTCAGGTTCAAGTGATTCTCCTGCCTCAGCCTCCCAAGTAACTGGGACTATAGGTGTGCACCACCATTCCCTGCTAATTTTGTATTAGAGAGGGGGTTTCACCATGTTGGCCAGACTGGTCTCGAACTCCTAACCTCAGGTGATCTGCCTGCCAAGGCCTCCCGAAGTGCTGGGATTATAGGTGTGAGCCACTGTGCCCGGCCTAATGCTATTTAAAAGTGTTCACTCAGAACTTCATATTGTTATTCTTTCTCCCAGTCCATAGTCATAGTAGGAGGAGCCTATAAAAGTTCATTCCTTGGGTTTCGTTGTATTAAGCAGTGAGGTAGTTTGCTTTTGAGTATAGGTTTAGATTCTGAGGTTGGGTAATTAAGAAGATAGAGCAATGAGTGTGTCTAGTAGTTGTGTCACATGTGTCAGGAGGTGAGGGGAGTTTTATATGTGATGTTATGCCAGTGTAAATGTCCAGAATCCACTGAGGCTTTGTGAATTGAGAAAAACGTTGCATCTTTTAGTCTAAATTCATGCATTCCAGTAAGTTGGGACTGTTTCAGCCTCCCTTAATGATATTCTTTGTAAATGTTTGGGACAGGTGATGGGAAGGAGTATACTCAATTATTGCAACATTTGGGGCCTTTTAAGGTATTTACTAGAAAACTCTGAGACAGGCCAGGCGCGGTGGCTCACGACTGTAATCCCAGCACTTTGGGAGGCCCAGGCAGGCGGATCGTGAGGTCAGGCGTTCCAGACCAGCCTGGCCAACATAGTGAAACCCCGTCTCTACTAAAAATACAAAAATTAGCTGGGCGTGGTGGCGGGTGGCTGTAATCCCAGCTACTCTGGAGGCTGAGGCAGGAGA
>NW_012103232.1:641930-644311 GCF_000951045.1 Mandrillus leucophaeus
AAAAAAAAAAAAAAAAAAAAAAAGGAAAAAACGCCAGCTGACCCCTTCTACGCTCTTCCTCCCATGTCTGGTTACCTGGCAGATTCTGCTGAACTATGCCTTCAGTCTCTGTTCTCTGCCTGTCTTCTCTCCGTCCCCACTCCTACTCCCACTGCCACTGCCTCAGTTCAGGCCATCCCTGTTTATGGTAGACACCTGCATCGAGTTCCTTAATGGTTCGTCTGAACTCCTTACTGGTCAGCACACCCTCTGTCCCACACTATTCCTAACCAGCAGTGCATCAGAGTAGTGTGTGGTGTGTTGTGCAGTAGAATACACATGACCAGGCCCTGCTGACAGAGATTGGAGCAGAATTTAGTAGGGTGAGGATGAGGCTGGGACTCTGGATTACAAGTGCACATTCCTTGTTCCTTCAAGGTCTTGTCTTACCAGTCTTGTCTCTCCCCACTTGCCCGTTGAGTCCCCTAAACACAGCATGCTTTGCACACTCTGGATCTCGTGATTGGCATCCCTGTCTTTTCTCTGTACCGGGTTAACTTCTTGACCTTTGAGACTCAGCTCAAGGGGCAATTCCTCTGCCCTTGCGGAGCTCAGCAAAGGAGAAAAATGGTGTGTACCTGGAACAAAAATCCTGGGCTGGTCATTGTGTGTTGGATGTCTGCCACCTTAATAATGGCTTGCAGGGGAGGGAAACACCCCCTCTGACACTGAGGAGGAGGTCAAACTTGGCCTGACCCTTTAAGCACGAGTAGGGTTTCAGCAGTTGAAGAAGAGGGACCAGGTGACCAGTGAGGTTGAGTCTCTCTCATCCCTCAGGAGGGCTCTGGGCAGTGCCTATGGGAAATGCCATGAGGAGCCCCCAGACACCATCTGCCTACTTTCCAGTGCTGCTTGCCTCTGACCTTGTGCCATCCCGCTTTGGGTTTTAGTTAGGCCAGCCCCTGAGATGCTTTTCAGAAGTGTTGAGGCATTGGCTTGATTTTACCCTGGATTGTCATGTCCAGTGCACCTCCAGAGCTAGGAGCCCTCCCTCTGCCAGGCCAGCCTTGGCGGGTGAGCTCCCTCTCTATAGAGGGGTCACTGAGGGCAGTGCTGATGGATTTAAGGACAGGTGGCCGAGATGCCATAGCCTTTAGATTGAGGGGCCAGATCTACGTATCTCCTGGATGCTCAGCTATCCAGGAGAAGTGGCATGCCACTTACTCAAGGGCTTTGCATGTATCGCCTGTGGCCTGCTTCATCCTGCGTGTTCTTGGGGGACATAGATAAACCTAACCTCCCCAAGCCCCCCACCCATATAAGAAAGGGAGGAAGGGGCTTTTGCTCAGAGCAAAGCTGTTTAGAGAAACACTACAGAATAGCAGTTAAAAGGTTCTGGAGTTTCAATCCTGGGCCTGCCACATCTTAGCTGAGTGACCCTGGGCAAGTTACTTACTTTACCTCTCTGTGCCTTAGTTAGTTCGTCTGTGTGTGAAGGTTAAATGAGTTAATACATACCAACTGCTTAGAAGAGTGCCTGGCATATAGTAAATGTGAGCTACTTGTAGATATTATTATTGAAAATAACCAAGACATGTTCCAGGGCAGTGAGGTGACCAGCCTATCAGGAGAGGAGGATTTGGAGGAGTGATAGGAGATGGTAAAAGTGGTTTCGGGCCAGGTTGGGGCCAGCCTGCCTGGACATACCCTCATCACTGAGAGCCCATTCTCTTACCTGTGGTACTCTCTTATTTTGTAGTTTGGAGAAAGAGTTACTGAGACAGCTGTGTGAATGTTTGTTTAAAAATGTTGGCTGGGGGCCGGGCGCGGTGGCTCACGCCTGTAATCCCAGCACTTTGGGAGGCCAAGGCGGGCGGATCATGAAGGTCAGGAGATTGAGACCACTGGCCAACATGGTGAAACCCTACCTCTACCCAAAATACAAAAATTAACCGGGTCTGGTGGCACATGCCTGTATCTCAGCTACTAGGAAGGGGGAGGCACAAGAATTGCTTGAACCTCATGAGAGGCAGAGGTTACCGTGGCTCAGGCCTGTAATCCCAGCACTTTTGGGAGGCCGAGGCAGGTGGATCACTTGAGGTCAGGAGTTCGAAACCAGCTTGGTCAACATGGTGAAACCTGGTCTCTACTAGAATCACAATAAAATTAGCTGGGTGTGGTGGCATGTGCCTGTAATCCCAGCTACTCGGGAGGCTGAGGCAGGAGAATCGCTTGAACCTGCAAGGCAGAGGTTGCAGTGAGCCAAGATCACGCCACTGCACTCTGGCCGGGGGAACAGAGTAATACACTATATCAAAAAAAAAAAAAAAAAATAGGCCAGGCGCAGTGGCTCACGCCTGTAACCCCAGCACTTTGGGAGGCCGAGACGGGCGGATCACGAG
>NW_012103232.1:646701-648810 GCF_000951045.1 Mandrillus leucophaeus
TTTTTTTTTTTTTTTTTTTTTTTTGAGATGGAGTCTTGCATAGTGGCACAATCTTGGCTCACTGCAAGCTCCACTTCCCGGGTTCACGCCATTCTTGTGCCTCATCCTCTCAAGTAGCTGGAACTACAGGCCACCACACCCGACTAATCTTTTGTATTTTTAGTAGAGACGGGGTTTCACCGTGTTAGCCAGGATGGTCTTGATCTCTGATCCGCCCGCCTTGGCCTCCCAAAGTGCTGGTATTACAGGCGTGAGCCACCGTGCCCAGCCTAATTTTTGTATTTTTTAGTAGAGGTGGGTTTCACTGTATTGGCCCAGCTGGTCGTGAACTCCTAACCTCAGGTGATCCGCCTGCCTCAGCCTCCCAAATAGCTGGGATTACAGGTGTGAGCTACTGTGCCCAGCCGTTGTCTTTCAACCTTGAAGCAGAAAGTTAAGAAAGTTGCTTCTGGTGGCTGTGTAGTTTCTCCTTCTGACCCTTGCCGCACACACACTCTAGAATTCCAGAGCTGTGTGAGGGACCTTGGAAAGCAGACACCAGTGGCCTCAGTTTACAGATTAGGAGGCTGAAGTGAGTGGTAGAGCCAGGCCCACCATCAAGGTCCCCTGCTCTCCGGGCCTTGCTCCTGCTTTTTAGATGGTTGCTTTTGGTTTTGAGGAAGGGACAAGATGGAGAGGAAGAGGGTTCATTTCAGATCCGGTGGCTGTTTGGATTTTGTTTGTTTTGATTTTTAACACTTCCAGGACTGTGTTGATGATAGTTTTCTGTATTTAATTTTCTTGTCAGATTTTGCCCCCACTTTCCTAGCATAGGTAGGCGGAGCGGGGAACATTCTCTTTTGACAGCCCCTACCCCAGCAGGCACATCTGCAACCAAAGCAGGTGGTAATGTCAAAGGGCTCATGGGCTAATGTCAGGGCTCATGTGGTGCTCCATCTTTCTAAGAGGGGACCCACCTGCTCACGGTGAGGGAGAGGGTATGACTCAGAGGTTGAATAGCCTCTGAACCCATCTGAGGTGGCTTGTAAAAAATAGTGTTTCACACCAGCACACCTCTCATTAAGAACAGTCAGCAGCCGGGCGCGGTGGCTCATACCTGTAATCCTAGCACTTTGGGAGGCTGAGGCGGGCGGATCACAAGGTCAAGAGATCAAGACCATCCTGGATAACATGATGAAACCCCGTCTCTACTAAAAATACAAAAAAAATTAGCCGGGCGTGGTGATGAGCACCTGTAGTCCCAGCTACTTGGGAGGCTGAGGCAGGGGAATGGCGTGAACCCGGGAGGCGGAGCTTGTAGTGAGCCGAGATCATGCCACTGCACTCCAGCCTGGGCAAGACTCTGTCTCAAAAAAAAGAACAGTCAGCATAAGAAAATCTAAGCTTCCTGAAGGATTCTCCTCAAGTTTTACACAGGCAGTTCCCGTCGTGCCCCTTTGTCCTGTGTCAGGCTTTGTGTGGTTGAATCTGTTGTGGACAGACTTGAGGAGGTCGGTGTCCCAGCCCTCAAGGAGCTATCAGTCTGTTAGTGGGGTGCTGGACTCTGGAGTATGTAATGGAGGTCAGGAATGCCAGGCACACCTATGTACAGATGGACACGGAAACACCTTCCAGGAATGAGGCCTGGCAGCCAGAAGCTGGTGTCAAGGCCTGCTGAGTTGGAGCCTTGGCCACGCTTCCCCTGTGCTTACTGTGGAGGTTGTGGGCAGTGCGTTCCTCTAAGCCTCTGTTGAGTGTTTTCTTTGTCATGTCCTGTTAGAATGACCACCTGGGAAGGAGTGTGTTGTAACCTCTGAGAAGCACTGTGCTGTGATAGAGTAACAGAGTTCAGATGTAGATTTCTGCCTTTGACTCCTTAGTGTTGTGCCTTTGAGCCTCAGTGCCCTGATTTGTACAGCGGATGATGAGATGACTTCATAAAGTTGTGATCATAGCTAAGTGTATTATTTGTTTATTTATTTATTTGAGATGGAGTTTCACTCTTGTAATCTAGGCTGGAGTGCAATGGCGTGATCTTGGCTCACTGCAACCTCCGCCTCCCAGGTTCAAGCAATTCTCCTGCCTCAGCCTCCCGAGTAGCTGGGATTCCAGGTGCCCACCACCACACCT